>NC_136415.1:145832678-146432678 GCF_051521515.1 Lactuca serriola | reverse complement strand
CTCTCTCTCTCTCTCTCTCAACACACAGTCATCTTATTCTCTCTCTCTCTCTATAGATTTAAGGGTTTATTTGTTTTGTAGTTCCGATATTAAAATATAAGTTATAGTTATAGTGCTATCAGAGGAATGTATGCTAATATATATATTATGCTACAGAATAATTTTGATGATATACTATTTAACTACTTGAATTTCATAAGATTTCATAATTTTTTTGACATATCCGAACATCAATTTGTTCAAAGACGATAATACCCTTGGAATATAGTATCAAAGATCACGGTTATATATATATATATATATATATATATATATATATATATATATATATATATATATATATATATATCAATGTTTTAAAACCCGGGTTTTTAGTTGACCCAGTGTGACGATCGGTTCACGGGTCAACCGGTTGAGCCGCCGGGTCAACCCGATTTATGACTTCTATTTTCATATATTTTTGCTTTCATGCATACTACATAGACATATAATACCAATAATTTGATGTCAAGAAAGTTTAATCTAAACCCAACAAACAATATAAACACAACAAACAACGAAATAGAGTATTAATAACATGTTATAGATCAATCTAAACATAACAAACAACCACATAAAGTATAAATAATAAAAGAAAACATAGTTGTAGACAAATCCAAACACGTTACGACCAAACCAAATCATGGATCTTGAGAAATTGGAGTATTATAAGCATCGATCTCGTGGTCACTTAGCAACTGAAATTCACTATCAACTTCATGATCAACATGGTCACCTTGTGATTCAGAAGCCGGTTCATGCTCTTGCTCATCAAGCATATTTTCCAAATCATCATAATTAAGTTCTCCTTCCCGCTCTTCTTCAACCACCCAAAATTCCGTCTTATCAATATTTTCATAGTCAACAGGATCGTAAGACCTCATATCAACCTTCAATCTACAAAAACATTCAAAAAAATCTCAAATATAACTTGGTCATTTTATAACATAGTATATCTTAGCAAAATACCATACCTATTTTGTAAACGCAAGTTGTAATGAACAAATACAAGATCATTTAGCCTTTGATGTTCCAATCTATTCCTCCGTTTCGTGTGAATCCTTTCAAATACACTCCAATTACGTTCGCAACCGGAAGAAGATGTCGTTTGACTTAATATTCTAATAGCAAACTTTTGCAAAACCGGAATATTTCCGCCAAATAACTTCCACCACTCATCTACAAAAGATATAGTTAGAAAAAAAAATATATTAGAAAATATAATATTTTATATATAATAATGACACATCAAATTTAAATCATACCTGGACGAGTAAGATTACGAGAAGCAACGACACTGGATCTACCAAAGGTACCTTCAGCATCACGAAACCTGCTTAAATTCAATGTAATATTTAGCACGTCATCACCTTTAAAAGTCTTCTCAACCATTTCAAGAACGCCTTGAAACACCTCATTCTTCTGACAAAGATTTGCATGATCATATTGAAAAACGGGATTCAACCAATAAGCTGCATGATCATTATGTTAGTGTAAGGCCTATATAATTCCTTCTTCTTCTTAAACAATTCCTTAATCCCTCTTCTTTCCCGACGCATTCCCTCGTAAACATAACCAATTGCAGGTTTTTCATCCGAATCACACAACCGCAAAAGCTTTAACAAAGGAGTCATTACTTTCACTATAATCAAACAATTCTTCCAAAAGATTTCATTCAAGACAATCTGTTTACATTCAACCGCATTTCCCACTTTCAACATCTTCTTAAACTCATTAGATATGACCATTGCTTGTAAATCTTCTTTATGGTCATACAAACTTTGCTATGCAATGAACACGGTACCAAACCGAGTAGCACCTGGACGGATAATTTCTTTCCAACCGGGTCTTTTTCTTAACCAATTCAAGGGCCACTTATGATTATAAACAAAAATAGTAACCCTTGATGCAAGATTGACCAAACTTTTCACATTATCCAATTCTGAAAGATCCTTTAATACAAGATTAAGACAATGCGCTGCACATGGAGACCAAGTAATAGAAGGATATCTTTCACATAACTTAGTACTAACAAGCTTGTAATTAGCAACATTATCAGTTACCATTTTCACCGTATTTTTTTCTCCTACCATTTCAACAATCTCAGCAAACAAATTACATAAATTTGTAGCATTGCTCTCTATATCAGATGCATCAACAGATTTAAGAAATGATATCCCTTTCCGGCAATAAACCAAGAAATTAATCAAATGTTGTTGTGAAACATCCCTCCACCCATCATTCATAATTGTGCAACCCGTATCAACCCATTGACTTCTTAACGAATCAATTATCATAGAAACGGAGTTTTTTGCATCTGTCAATAAATTAACCCTCAGATCATGATAATTAGGTGCTTTGTACCCATAACCAATACTTGCTATTTTATCTACCATATGTTGAAAAAAGGAGAGTTGCAAGCATTCATAGGTATACATGCATCATAAAACCACATAGCAATAGCTAAATCCACATCATGTATTTTTGCCTTACTTTGCGTTGTAGATTTGATAGTGGTTTGGGAAGGATCATTTATACCTTTGGTAAAAAATGGATGCAAGTTTGAAGTAGATTTCCTTTTTCCCTTTTTCACAGTTGAAATTTCTGCTTCCTCCATCTCTTCATCATCATCCAAGATAGTAACACTAGTGGTACGTTTTTCTTTTTCTTTTTGAGCGGTCTTTTTCAATTTCCCTTGCATAGTAAACCACACTTCTGGACTAACTTTTGGGAATGTTGCTACCTCACCTTTAACACTAGCAAGATGTTTCTTAACCTTGTTTATTCCACCACCACCTATAAATTTTTGACAAAAGTTACATATCCATGCCTTTTTCCCCTTCTCATCAACGACTTGAGTAACATGTTCCCATGCTATATCTGTCTTTGTTCGTACATTTGATTGAAACGAAGAATGGGATTGAGCTTGAGATTGTGCTTGTAATGGTTCTTCTTCCCTTGATTCCAAATGTAATGTTACAATAAAAACCTTGAAACAATAAATGAACTATAATTGATAATTAACAATAAATAAACTAACAAAATAACAGCGCCTATCACACTTGGTTAGCAGGAAGAATGGAAGCCATAGAAGAATTGATATATGATATGCATACAACCAAATCTATTCATATAACTCATATAGTGTTGTGAAATGGCTGAATTGATTTGATATAAATGGGACAAAGCTGAAAGTGGGGTTCATTAAATCCTAAAATGCCATTGGAATGGAAAATATGATTACACGATAAGTATAGTTCTTTATTTTTTATCATATTATTTAATGAAGCCATTCTCATTTGTTGAAGCAATCGTAACAAAACCTTAACTAACATAGAAAGAACAAAAAGAAAAAGAAAAAAAGATTATGTTTATTATGCCCCTGTACGTGAAATGAAAAGAAAAGAAAGAAAAGAAGGAAATAAATAGAGCAGTTGGGCCATTCTCATTAGGAGAATAATGGGGATAGATTCAAGAGTTCTAAATCAAATTAAATAAAATTAAAAAGTAACAAAAAAAAGAAGCAAAACAATGTTCATGTGTTTGTCATTGAGCATTTGGGTCTCTAATCTATCACTTGATTTCGATGTAGAAGGAAAAAAAGTCGTTGTTTTCATAACAACTAACAACAATTGCAGGAAAAAAAACTCACCTGGAGAAGAATGGAAGTTGCCGGAGAATAACCTTCGCAGTTGGAAGTCGTTGCCTTCTTTCAGTCGCCGGAGAATTGCAGCGGATGCCTTCTTTCAGTCGCCGGAGATTTGCAGCTGATGCCTTCCTTCGGTCGCTGCTTTCGTTTCCCAGAGAAGAGAAGAGAAGAACGGCGTTTGTTACTTAGTTTTGAGGCCTGGAGCAGCGATACCCACTTAATTATCCAAGCCCTAAAAAACGGGCCAATCCGGTTTTTTACCGGTTCAAATTACCCGGTTCAACTACGGTTCGTGGTAAACCCGGCCGGTTCGATCCGGTCGTTATTTCTACAAAAACCCGGTCTTAATTGACCCGTCTTCTCACCCGGGTCACGGTCCAACCGGTTCAACCGGCCGGGTCAACCCGGGTTTTAAAACATTGATATATATATATATATATATATATATATATATATATATATATATATATATATATATTACAAATAAATCCCGCTATTACAAAACTGATTTTTTGCGCCAGTTTTTTAAAATAGGATGGCGTCTGTTTAATAATTCTCGACCCCAATGGTCATAAACTAATTTCCAAGATTGTTTCCATGATGGTTTACTCAAGACGAGTCACAATTGTAAATCAATCTTCACACAGAAACGTCGGTTTTACATAGAAATAGTGACAAGTAGTGTCATGGTCGAATACCCATCGCCAAATGTCATATCTTATAATGAGTTATTTTATTTTATTTTATATGTGCATTTTCATTGTCTCGGTTATATTGAAATTTGTGACATGAAATAACCCTTGAAAAATCTGTGATCGAAAACGATGGTCAAATTTCATCTTTTATAACAGAGTTGATATATATATATATATATATATATATATATATATATATATATATCTTGTGTCGGCTATTAAGTGAGACATAAAGACATCAGGTAATAAACTTAAATTTTAAGTGACTAAAATCTTATATTGAAATTTGTTACTTGAAAAAACTCGGAATAAGTAGTGTGAAGGTCGGAATTGGTGGCCAAATGTCATGTTTTATAACATGTGTTTTTTATTTGTGTAACACTATAAATTTTCAAATAAAATTTTCATTTTTAAAACCACAGAAAACACCATTTCACATTTCTCAAACCCAAATGTATAAGTTGTTCAAAACACAAGACAATAAAATGTTTAACAATATCCCAAAAATCCTCGAAAACATAATCTCTAGCTTGTGTGTAAAATCATGTTAGTGCCTTCCAGCGATCCTGAGAGGTACCTGAAACACATTTAACACAACACAGTAAGCACGCAAATTAGTGAGTTCCCAAAATACCACACATAAATAATTAGCCTCTCATGGCTATATCTCGATAAGGACCCTCCGATCATGTGTCTCAGTGAAGACCCTCCGGTCTTACAATCTGGGTTGGACCTTCCAGTCTGGTATCTCAATGAGGACCCTCTGGTCTGACAACTCAGTTTAGCCCTCCGGTCCTAACTCAATAAGGCACATAATAATATACAACATAAATCACAAAGACAAAATGCATGATATCACATAACTCAGTATAAGCACATAAGACCCTCCGATTAATAACTCAAATAAGACCCTCCGTCACACAACATTACCACTCAGGTAAGTATAGTGAGAAGACTCGCATTGTAAGTAAGCAAGTAGGTCTCGTACTCAACGATCGGTCTAGACTCCGCCTACATACCATAATCGTCTCTAATTAGCAATTTATAACAACGACTCCATAGATGTTAACTTAAACCCTTTACTAATTCTTGGAAAGGGTGAAAGACCATTCTACCCCACCATGGTCTCCTGGGTCCATCACTTGACCAAAGCCTAAAAGTCAACGAAAGTTAACCCTCAAGTCAACAGTCTATGTTGACCCAATTCTTCAAGTGCATCTATGCTACTCGTCAAGTTCCTTTATTTCTATGAAATATCGGGAAACTCCAACTCAACTCGCCGAGTTGTCTCACCAACTCACCGAGTTTGTAACGCGTCCAGACTATTGGGGAAAACCCTAACCAACTCGTCGAGTCCCTTCAAACCATTCTCTCGATTAGACACTTTTCAGCAAAATGCTTTGGATCTATGTTTTCTCTAATTATACATGCAATTTGATTTTCCAAAGCATTATCCTAACTAGCATACAAAGCATGGGTACGAGAATAACAAAAAACTAGTTAGATGACTTACCTTTTCTAATAGCTTGTTAACTTGGTCCTTTGAGAGTCTAGCACCCCAAATGTGATGCCTCAAATTGTTCACAAAACACCACCAACAATGGAGGACTTGAGAGAGAGCTACTTGCACAAAAAACGGCTCTTATGAACTCTTTGAACCACTAGTGTTGATTTTAGGAGCTAAGGGGATTCTTATATATTATGGTAAAGTCTACGGTTACATCCATGTAATCCCTAATGGATATGGCCTTTCATATTACTTAGGATCCATGGGTTAAACCTCCATGGACTATCCATGGACTACCATATTGGTTTCCCCATCCTAAATAACCATAGGATTACACTATAAGAGTCATTGATTTACCGAATCAATCCCCGTACATTTAATTAGTCTCTTTTGATCACTAAATTAATTCCAAATTAATTCTTGATCAATACTAATTAAATAATATGATTTAATATTAATATATTGGAACTTATAATATATTAATAAATCATAAATAACCTCTTCTTAAAAGTCCATCCTTACAAATTGTTCCGGTGAAATGCAACCCAAATGGACCATGCTACTCTTGGGTCAAGTACATACCAATTATAGTTATGGACTTAGTCACCTTAACCAATAGTCTCCTACTTGGATAAGTCTAATAACTATAGCTTTCAATACGACTTCAGGAACCGACTAGCAATCGTAGCTCTTAAAAGCCTCTGTTAAACTCTGACATGCCATGTAGATAAGGGATCATATAATCCTTTGTTCTTCAAGATATCAGCTGGAAAAATACATGGAACAACGTCATACTTATTGTCCAACAATTTGTTTCTCGATTTTCCGATTTGTTTGACATAGAACTTAATCGAACACATCAATTGAGCTCTGACCGGGCCCATCACATAAGTAAAAAAAAACATCTAGGGGCCCAAGTTATCGCTTTTAATCCTCCAAGGACTAAAAGGAACAGATAAACTTTGACAGTATATGTTTGTACTAACTACTTGTTAAATCATACACAATAATCGTTTTATAACATCAAGTTGCTAATGCGGTTTCGCAATATCAATGTGCAACCAACTCATAGTTATATATCTTGGTTTGAAGACATATATGATATTATCGTCTCACGATCACTCGAGATAAATTCCATGAAGTGATATAAGTGAGTGTGAGTTTAATCTAATACTCAGACCTTATGAGCACTCATGAATGTTGTAGCAAACTTTGCTATGTCTAATACAATTCAGAAAATCTACAAGCCAAATTCATGAGACTCTTGCCTCAATACCTACCTCCAAAGTATGATCGACTGTGGACAGTTTGAATAATATAATTATTCTGGAAGTCAAAACATGCAAAATGAAACAATAGTAAATGATTGACACAAGATAGTAACATTACTTATAAATAAAAAACACCTTTTATTTAAACATCAAATGTCAATTACATTTCGACTATTACAAGTTTCTAAACAGCGCTCTAATCATTAAAACTAATATCATCCTTCAGCCTGATGCGCCTCGCATGATGTAAGTGCTTAACCCTACTCAGTCCCTTCGTGAGGGGATCTGCTAGGTTCTCCTTTGACGATACCCTCTTTGCTACGAGGAGTCGTTCTTTTATTTGATGTATTATGAAGTGATATTTTATATCGATGTGCCTAGATCTGCCATGATCCCTTGGTTCCTGGGCTAAAGAAATCTCACTCTCACTGTCACAGAAAATCTCCATAGGCTCCTTTATAGTTGGTACAACTCTAAGATCTCTGATGATGTTTTTTAGCCATATTGCCTCCTTCGCCGCTTCGCTTGCATTTTATGTACTCTGATTCGAACGTTGAATCAACTACTATCTACTGATTTGAACTTTTCCAAGTTATTGCTCCTACATTCAGGGTAAAAACCCAACCCGACTGAGAGCAAAAATTATCTCTGTTGGTTTGAAAGCTGGCATCACTATACCTTGTTACTCTCAAGTCATCACTCCCACCGAGGGTAAGGACACAATCCTTAGTCGTCCGTAGGTACTTGAGAATGTTCTTTACCGCAGTCCAATGAGCCTTACCCGAATTCCCTTGATATCTGCTGACCATGCTCAAAGCAAAGGCCACATCAGGGCGAGTACAAGTCGTAGCATACATGATCGAACCAACTGTGGAAGCATATGGTACTGGAGTCATCTCAGCTATCTCAGCCCTTGTACTCGGACTCTGAGTTTTACTCAGTTTGGTATTACCTTGGATGGGTAAGTCACCTTTCTTGCAATCGATCATGTTGAACCTTTTCAACACCTTTTCCAAGTAGGTAGTTTGACTAAGTCTAATTAGTCTTTTACTTCTCTGAGGTCCTTCATAGAGAAACACTTCCCAAGCCAAGACTTAACCTCCTACAAGGTTGGGATGTCATTTCCTATGAGATGTATGTCATCCACATACAACACCAAAAAGCTAATTGTACTCCTACTAGCCTTGACATACACACATGACTCATCCTCGCTTCTCGAAAAATCAAACTCTTTGACTTTCTCATCGAAACAAATATTCCATCTGCAATATGCTTTTTTCAATCCATAAATGAATTTATCAAGCTTACACACTCTATTAGGATACTTTGGATTGACAAAACCCTCTGGCTGACTCATGTAAACATCGTCAGCCAACTTTCTAGTAAGGAAAGCGGTTTTGACATCCATTTACCATATTTTATAATCATGAAATGCATCTATGACTAGCATAACCCTAATAGACTTAATATTCACCACTGGCGAGAAGGTATCATCATAGTCAACTCCCGGAGTTTGAGTAAATCCCTTTGCAACTAGTCATGCCTTATATGTGTGTACTTTCCCGTCCATGTTGGTCTTCTTCTTGAAGATCCATTTGCACCCGACTGTCTTACGACCCGGTACATTGTTAACCAAGTTCCAAACGTGATTGTGATACATGGACTGAATCTCGTTGTCCATAGCCTCTTTCCATTTAGCGGACTCGAGTCCTCCCATGGCTTCCTTGTAGTTGTTAGGTTCATCTAAATTTATCAGTGTGCTATCACTGATAAATGTATCACCCTTATATGTTATATGGAAACCACATAACACGGGTGGAACCGTAATTCTACTGGAACGCTTAGTGGTATAGAATCATCAATCGAGTCTACAAGAGTTTCCTCCTCAGGTTGATTGCTAGTGTTTGAGGTTCCTTCACCGCTTGACTCTTGAAGCTCTTCAAGGTCAAGTTGCCTCCCATTGTATCCTTGGCCTATGAGTTCTCTCTCGCGAAGACTCCTCTCCTCGCAATGAAGACAATGTTGTCACTCGGTCTGTAGAAGAGATAACCAAAGGATTTATGTGGGTAGCCGATGAAAATACACCACTCACTACAAGGTTCGATCTTTTTGTGAGTCTCGCGTCTCACGAAAGCATCGCAATCCCAAACCTTGATGTGTGCTAATGAGGGAACCTTCCATGTCCAGATCTCGCGAGGTGTTTTGGCAACCTTCTTAGTTGGGACTAGATTAAGGATGTGGGCGGTAGTCTCTAAGGCATACCCCCATAATGAAATAGGTAACAAAGCTAGACTCATCATGGAACGAACCATGTCCAACAAGGTTCGGTTGCGCCTCTCAGCCACACCATTAAGTTGTGGTGTCCTAGGTGGTGTCAATTGTGAAACAATTCCACATTCCTTTAGATAGGCTTGGAACTCGATACTAAGATACTCACTACCCTGATCAGATCGTAACATCTTTATCTTCCTGCCCATCTGATTCTTCACTTGTTGTTTAAACTCTTTCAATCTCTCAAAGGTTTCTGACTAATGTTTGATTAAGTATATATAGCCATATCTGATGTAATCATCAATAAAAGTCACATAGAAGCGGTTAGTATCCCTTGTGGCGGTTCTGAAAGGTCCACACACATTGGTGTGTATGAGATCCAACAAAACTTCACCTCTTTCACAAGTACTGGCGAAGGGTGACTTGGTCATCTTTCCAAGTAAACTAGATTTGCATGTCTCATTCGACCTTAAGTCAAATAACTCCAAAACTCCAGCCTTTTGGAGTTGCCCTATGCGCTACTTGCTGAAATGCCGAAGACGCCAATGCCACAAGCATGCCTTATCGAAATCATTGGAAGAATCAATGTGCAATACATTATTTCCTAAGTTCTCTACAACCATCACAATTTCATATACACCATTACAAGTTAATGCTTTAAAATAAAAAACAACATTATAAAAAGCATTAATAGCACCAATTTTATTATCAAATGAAAAACTAAAACCTTGTTTGTACAAACCATGAAAGGAAATAATATTTATTGCCATTTCAGATGAGTAGCAACAATTATTCAAATCTAATTCTAACCCACTACTAAGCAATGAAGAATAAACTCTAATTGTGGTGACAGGTGAAACCTTCCTATTCCCCTTGATCAAGTTTATCTTCCCGTGCTCCACATCCTTACTTCTTCTTAGTCCCTACAAATCAGAACAAATGTGAAATCTGCAACCTGTATCAGAGACCCAAGAAAAAGAATGTGATGAGTTATTAGATAGAATAGTATAAATACCTATATCGATGGCCTTAACTTTCCCATCTTTGACATCCTGCAGGTATTTGGGGCAACTTTGCTTTCCAGTGCCCTTTCTCATAACAATAGAAACACTCTGCTTCCTTAGGAATGGTAAATGTGACATCCCCAAAATCTCGGCCAGAAAAGACCGTTTTCATTTATGCTTTTTAAACATTTTCAGAGTAAATCCTTTTGATTTTAAAAGAGATACGGAATTTGTTCCCAAAAACAAAACATGATAAAATAGATCTTTTATTAAATCATTTCATAAAGAAATATAATTTCATTTTATAATCAAAATCAGGATGTCATGTTCCGATACAGACCATAAAGCATAAACGATAACATTACAAGTCATTCAACAAATATATACATATACGACTTGTAAACAAAACAACTCGATGATTCATCCATCTTATGCCCTTGCACCAATTCCTGTAATACAAATAAACTGAGTGGGTCAAGCTTGGGTGCCTGGTGAGCATGTAGGGTTTTCAAACCACAATAAATAATTATATTTAATTCAACAATCAACAATAACCCGATTACCCATTCCCGTTATCCTCACTTTACGTCCCTAAAACAATATCTATTATAAGGGACCTAATCTAGGATTTTCATCGGGACGGACGTTACTGCAAAGGGGCTTCCTTAGCAATAAATATCCTAAAGGCAACCATGAGGGGTATAGAGTACACCGGTGAGCACGTCGTTCACAATACCTATAGGTTATGAGCCTGCTAGTGTTCCACAGGACTGTCTAGAATAGTCCTTGGTCGTCATCCATACTCTGCTGAATGACTAGAATAACACCAACAACATCGAGGCCTCTCATCTGTTTATTACACACCAACTATCTACCCATGTTCTACCCAACATACTAGTAGATAAAAATATACATTTTTATACATAGTTTAAAACCTGTATAGCATGCTCGATCAATACATTTTTCCACATAACAGACGAGGCACACACACATAATACGTATTTCATAGAGAATATATCAGATCTATGAGATAGAAGAAAGTGAATATACATTCACACATATAATCAATAAAGTATACACGTAACACGTATTTCGTATGAAATACTTCATAATAATGTGTTAGAAGAAAATGACTACACACTCACTTGATCAGAAGATAATCGGGCATCACTATGGCTTGCAGAAGTAGTGTTTCTCCATAGATCTGGAAGATCTTCACAAAAACCGGGCTCCTCGCGGGCAGGGCTTCGGCTCGAAAATCTCACTTCTCGGGATCCTCGGGGCTTCAGAACTTGCTTCGTGGCTCGGGAATGATACTGGGGCTTTGGGATATGATTGGCATGCAAATCGAGGCAAAAACTAGAGAGAAGAAAGAGTTTGAACAAGAGAAAATGGTTGATCTCGGTTTCTATTTATAGGCTGCTGGGTCTGGGATTATGCTGGGCGTAATTTCTAATTACGCTGGGCGTAATCTCCAAGTACACTGGGGGTAATTTAGTTACGCTGGGCGTACTTCGACGTCACTGCGTGTGTCAATTGGTGGCACTCAAGTATTGGTTAGACAAGTTGCACCCCTCTGAGTACGCTGGGCGTACTCAAATTACGCTCGGCATAATTTGACTCGTCAAACTTCTAAATTGCGTTACGAGCTCCGTTTTCGACGTTGTTTATATCCACGCGTAGGTCAGACCATTCTCTACAACTTTCATTTGGACTCCGTCGGCTAATTTTGAATTTTTTTATTATTTATTTTTAGAAGGCCGGGACAGAAAAACTTTGTTATAAATTTATAACTTCTTCGTCCGACGTCCGTTATCGCCTAACTTTTCATCGTTTCGCTACTAACAACGAGATCTTCGATTCTCGTTTAGATTGTATCGGCTAAAAACCGCTCGATCTCAAATTGAGTATTCGGGCTGCATACTGCCAAGTCGAAACTTTAGATAATCATAACTTCCTCATACGAAGTCAGATTTGGGCGTTCTATATATATTTGGAAACCTCGTTTCGGCCACTACAACTTTATGCAAAGATATCGAGTTTATTTTACACTTAAATTGTGACGCTCATTTTATTCTTAATTCATTACATTATAATAATTAAGAAAATACACACATAATTCACATAATTCACAAATAATACATTTTTATTATTTCAAATTGGGTTACAAAGGTTAACCTAGACTATTACATTGCTAAAAAATGGCAAGCCCAGAAACACGGGCGTTACAATTCTCCCCACCTTAGAATGATTCCGTCCCCGGAATCACACATCAACAAACAAATGCGGATAGCGACCCATCATGTCACTCTCCGTCTCCCAGGTGAGATTTGGCCCATTCGTGTGTTTCCAACGGACAAGCACTAACTCAACCATCTTACGTCGCACCTTCGTAGTCTTTCGGTCAACGATTGCCTCTGGTTCTTCAATTAACCTTTTGTTTTCATCAATTCTTAACTCTAAAAGTGGAATCATGTCGGGAACTTCTCCCGTTAACTTCCTCAAGTAACACACATGAAAAGTGTTATGAATTCCATTCAATTCTTTGGGTAGTTCGAGCTTGTAAGCTTGGTTCCTAATTCTATGAAGAACTTTAAACGATCCAATAAACCTTGGACTTAACTTTCCCCTTTTTCCAAATCTTATAAGTCCCTTCCACGGAGGGAATTTAAGCAAAACCGAATCTCCAACTTCAAAAGCCATCGGTCTTCGCTTTTTGTCAGCATAGCTCTTTTGACGGTCCTGAGCAGCTAACATTCTTTCCCTAATTATTTTCAACTTTTCAGTAGTTTGATGGACTATCTTTGGTCCCATAAACTGTTTTTCCCCAGCCTCAAGCCAACAAGACGGCATACGACACTTTTGTCCGTACAAAGCTTGATAAGGTGTCATCTTAATGCTCGAGTGGAAACTATTATTATCGGAAAATTCTAGCAACGGTAAATGCTCATCCCAATTACCTTGGAATTCTAGGGTACCTGCTCTCAGTATATCTTCAAGTGTTTGTATCGTCCGTTCGCTTTGACCATCAGTCTGCGGATGGTAAGCTGTACTTAAACACAACTTGGTACCCAGTTCCTCTTGTAGACTTTTCCAAAATCGTGAGGTGAAACGACTGTCACGATCTGACACAATCGTTAACGGAACACCGTGAAGCCCCACAATTTCCTTTACGTAAGAATTCACAAGCTTTTCCATAGACCATTCTCAGTGGCTGCTATGAAATGTGCACTCTTAGTGAATCGATCAACGACCACCCAAATCATGTCGTGACCACTTTTTGTTCTGGGTAGTTTAGTGACAAAATCCATCGTGATGTCCTCCCAATTGCCCATAGGCATAAGAAAAGGTTCTAAACTCCTGTATGGTTTCTGATGTTGTGCCTTGAATCTTGCACAGGTCACACACTCCGCCACATACTTCGCAACATCAAACTTCATCGTCGGCCACCAGTAATAGGGTTTCAAGTCCCTATACATCTTTGTGCTACCGAGATGAAAGGAGTACATGCTTTTGTGAGCTTCTTCCATCAGAAGATCTCTTATTCCTCCTAACTTAGGTACCCAAATCCGATATTGGAACACCTTCAGTCCATACCAACTGTGACATCCCCAAAATCTCAGCCAGAAAAGAACGTTTTCATTTATGCTTTTTAAACATTTTCAGAGTAAATCCTTTTGATTTTAAAAGAGGTGCGGAATTTGTTCCCAAAAACAAAACATGATAAAATAGATCTTTTATTAAATCATTTCATAAAAAAATATAATTTCATTTCATAATCAAAATCGGGATGTCATGTTCCGATACAAACGATAAAGCATAAACGATAACATTACAAGTCATTCAACAAATATATACATATACAGACTTGTAAACAAAATAACTCGATGATTCATCCATCTTATTCCCTTGCGCCACTTCCTGTAATACAAATAAACTAAGTGGGTCAGGCTTGGGAGCCTGGTGAGCATGTAGGGTTTTCAACCCACAATAAATAATTATATTTAATTCAACAATCAACAATAACCCGATTACCCATTCCCGTTATCCTCACTTTACGTCCCTAAAACATAATCTATTATAAGGGACCTAATCTAGGATTTTCATCGGGACAGACGTTACTGCGAAGGGGCTTCCTTAGCAATAAATATCCTAAAGGCAACCATGAGGGGGATAGAGTACACCGGTGAGCACGTCGTTCACAACACCTATAGGTTATGAGCCTGCTAGTGTTCCACAGGACTGTCTAGAATAGTCCGCGGTTGTCATCCATACTCTGCTGAATGACTAGAATTACACCAACAACATGGAGGCCTCTCATCTGTTTATTACACACCAACTATCTACCAATGTTCTACCCAACATATTAGTAGATAAAAATATACATTTTTATACATAGTTTAAAACCTGTATAGCATGCTCGATCAATACATTTTTCCAGATAACAGATGAGGCACACACATAACACGTATTTCATAGAGAATAAATCAGATCTATGAGATAGAAGAAAGTGAATATACATTCACACATATAATCAATAAAGTATACACGTAAACACGTATTTCGTATAAAATACTACATAATAATGTGTTAGAAGAAAATGACTATACACTCACTTGATCAGAAGATGATTGGGCATCACTACGGCTTGGAGAAGTAGTGTTTCTCCGTAGATCTGGAAGATCTTCTCAAAAACCGGGCTCCTCGCGGGCAGGGCTTCGGCTCGAAAATCTCACTTCTCGGGATCCTCGGGGCTTCAGAACTTGCTTCGGGGCTCGGGAATAATACCGGGGCTTTGGGATATGATTGGCATGCAAATTGAGGCAAAAACTAGAGAGAAGAAAGAGTTTGAACAAGATAAAATGGCTGATCTTGGGTTCTATTTATAGGCTGCTGGGTTTGGGATTACATTGGGCGTAATTTCTAATTACGCGGGGCATACTCAGTACGTTGGGCGTAATCTCCAAGTACACTGGGCGTTATATGGTTATGTTGGGCGTACTTCGACGTCACTACGTGCGTCAATTGGTGGCACTCGGGTATTGGTCAGACAAGTTGCATCCCTCTGAGTACGCTGGGCGTACTCAAATTACGCTCGGCATAATTTGACTCGTCAAACTTCTAAATTGCGTAACTTTCGCATATGAGCTCTGTTTTCGACGTTCTTTATATCCACGCGTAGGTCAGACCATACTCTACAACTTTCATTTAGACTCCGTCGGCTAATTTTGACTTTTATTTTTATTTTTTATTTTTAGAAGGCCGGGACAGAAAAAATTTGTTATAAATTCATAACTTCTTCGTCCGACGTCCGTTATCGCCTAACTTTTCATCGTTTCGCTACTAACAACGAGATATTCGATTCTCGTTTAGATTGTTTCGGCTAAAAACCGCTCGATCTCAAATTAAGTATTCGGGCTGCATACTGCCAAGTCGAAACTTCAGAAAAACATAATTCACATAATTCACAAATAATACATTTTTATTATTTCAAATTGGGTTACAAAGGTTAACCTAGACTATTACATTGCTAAAAAATGGGAAGCCCAGAAACACGGGCGTTACAGTAAAGGGAGCAACAGAACCAACCTTGGTCCCACTTGAAGAGGATCCATCAAGAGACTTTCCCTTGCGGCTCTTAGAGGGAGCCTTCCTCTTCTTCCCTTTTCTATGTCCAATTGCCACGAGAGGGGCAGTAGCTATAGGAGTAGAAATAAATTTACCTTTGAGACTACTTTCAGCAGTCCTCAAAAGGCCTTGAAGCTTGCTAAGTGTGACCTCCTTCTTGTTCATATGATGGGTCATACGAAAGCCTTCATAACATGGAGTTAAGGATTGTAGAATGATATATATGGCCAAATCCTCATCGAAGTTCACATTTAACTTCAGCAAGCAGTCCACAAATCTTTGCATTTTATGCAAGTGTCCCTTGGTGGGTTCACCATCATTCATCTTTGTTGTCATCATGGATGCGATAATTTCCTACCTCTCTTGACGAGCACTCTGATGGTATCTTTACATCAAGTCGTGGTGCATCTCAAAAGGGCAAAAGTCCTCATAGGAATTTTGGAGTTAAGCTGTCATGGTGGCTAACATGATACAAGACACCCTGGTGGCATCCTTCTCATGAGTCCTGAACTCAACGATCTCCTTAAGAGTAGCATACAACTCATCGATTTTCTAAAGCTCCTTATCGATGATATATTCCTTGTCTTCATAGTGAGTGACCATCTTGATGTTCCCAATCCAGTCATTGAAGTTGGTACCATCAAAGATGACTCTCCCACACAAGTTGATGAGAGAGAAGGAGCCAGTAGGGTTTGATCCAGAAGTAGTGTTGGAAGACATCTGAAAAATAAAGACAAAGTTTAGATTAGATAATAATCCTTAATATAACAGTCAAAATGAAACATTAAGGGTAGGACCCAACACAATATTTTACAATTTGTAAGAGGGGTGTCGTAGTCCAGATGCAATATATTTGAAGGTAGGTAAATGACGCTTTACCAATTACCACCATGAAAAAACGAAATTGATTATTAAGTTTTAATTGGATTGAAATTCCTAGATTCCTTTAAGATTCATTGAACTTTTCAATGACATGTTTAAATGTTGATTATGCCCTTCAAGTTTGTGACTAGGATACTGAGGATCACAAATAAGGTGTGAATAACCATGCAAATGTGCTTGGTACACTTGATGTCATTTATTACCTAATGAATGTGCCGGTTAACCACACACACTCCATCAATCTTTAATAAACATCAAGCTACACTTTGCTACCCTTACTAGTCAAAGTTAATATGCCGGTTAACCACACATGCTCCATTAACGACCTCGCAAGGTGCAAAGTGCAATTTCATGGATTAGCATCAATTTCACATTTTTCCTGAAGTAACTAAGATTGGGAATTTAATAAAACATTTAGTTACTTTATAATTTGCATTATACTTTTAACGAGAATTAATGTCCTATCCTACCCATTCGGTTGACGACCCTTCACCAGTCAAGGAAGCGGTGTGTGAGAGTGGGCACCCATTAAACCACCATTTTATAGGCAGTAACCTTATACCCCCCTTATAGATCGGCTTCGTGAATGAGACCTACTAACGGTAAGACTGACTTGTCTTATATATATATATATATATATATATATATAATTATTAAACATTTAATATTATAATAGTATAAGGGTTGAATTTTAATCTATTAAAATTCTAGGATTTGGAATTAAAGTAATCATAAGAGTGACTTTACA
Organism: Lactuca serriola; assembly: GCF_051521515.1. Taxonomy (NCBI): domain Eukaryota; kingdom Viridiplantae; phylum Streptophyta; class Magnoliopsida; order Asterales; family Asteraceae; genus Lactuca; species Lactuca serriola. The sequence goes on along the minus strand of NC_136415.1, from coordinate 146,414,984 downwards.
AATTCCTAAACTTGAGGGTAAGTTTTGAAACTCTTCAAAGCTTTTCATTTCCATAACTCATGAGTTTAATGACTTTTTAAAGAAAAGACTCTTCATTTTCCATAACATGAGGACAAGTTATGGAGTTGCATTAAAAGCATTTGGATCATTATTTTAATTAACACAATAATCAAATAATTTTTCCATGATCTAATTAAACTCATAAGAACAAGATAATTCCTATCAACAATCTTCCAGAAATTAGCCTAATCACATAAACTAATATAAATCTTGAAATTATGACAATTATCTTTTAATTGGACAAGCATGATCATTACCATATCAAAAAACAGATTTCATGGTTCAAAAACAGTTTAGGGTAATGATCCTAATCCAATTCTGGCCAAAAACTCAAAATTATGCACATAGGAGCACCAACTCGGCGAGTACATGAACTAGACTCGTCGGGTGGGTCAGTTTTTGAGTGGACTCGTTAAGTCATCCAGTGCACTCGACGAGTTCACCAGTCAGAAGGCAGAAAATTGATTTTTTCATCTTTGAAAACCAACAAGTATCAAGTATAATAGAAAACAATCCTAGTCTATGATACCATTGAAGGGTTTTGAGCACTCTAACAACCTTATGGTGCACATGCAATCCAAAATGCTTTTGATCTATGTTTTCTCTAATTATACATGAATTTTTATTTTCCAAAGCATTGTCCTAACTAGCGTACAAAGCATGGGTACGGGAATAACAAAAAAGTAGTTAGTAGACTTAACTTTTCTTGTATCTTGTTAACTTTGATCTTTTAGAGCCTAGCACCCCAAATGTGACGCCTCAAATGCTTCACAAAACACCACCAACAATGGAGGACTTGAGAGAGAGTGACATGCACAAAAAACGGCTCCTATAAACTCTTTGAACAACTAGTGCTGATTTTAGGAGCTAAGGGGCTTCTTATATATTCTGGCAAAGTCTATGGTTACATCCACGTAAACCCTAATGGACATCACCTTTCATATTACTTAGGATCCATGGGTTAAACATCCATGAACTATCCATGGACTACCATATTGGTTTAGCCCTTCCTAAATAACCATAGACCCACACTATAAGAATCATTGATTTACCAAATCAATCCCCATACATTTAATTAGTCACTTTTGATCACTAAATTAATTCCAAATTAATTCTCGATCAGTACAAATTACATAATATGATTGCATATTAATATATTAGGACTTATAATATATTAATAAATCATAAATAACCTCTTCTCAAAAGTCCATCCTTACAAATTGTTCCCCGGGAAATACAACCCAAATGGACCATGCTACTCTCAGATCAAGTACATACCAATTATAGTTATGGATTTAGACACCTTCTCCAACAAAACTGAGGCACCATAATCTAGATCTAGCCTTCTAAGGCTAAAATACCACGTAAAGTTGCAAGCTTTACGTCCATTCATGGCATCTAGGGCTAAGTTGCCAACACAAAGCTCAACAAAGGGTTTACGGCATAACGGTTGGCCAAAGCTTGATAAAGCTTGAACCTTTAGGCCTAAAGGACAGTATTGTCCAGATCTGAAGTCTCATCTTCAAGGCATGATCAAACAACTAAATGACTCAAAGAGAAGACGGAAATAGGCATAAACTCTCTAACAGAGAGATCTAACAAACAATTGGTCAAGGTAATGCCTTTTTACCTTCAAAGGGATGCTACAACTCAATAAATTCCGGATCCAAAGCATCCTCCTCGTTCCAAGACCTCTACTCTTCAAGCTCCTTCAAATAATGCACAAAAACACACACTCTTCGCCTCTTTTTCTATCTATCTCTCTCTCTCTCTCTCTCCCTTAGATGATAACAACTCGATTAGGGTTTCTCTCAAGGTAGTAAGGTAATGACGGAGGTATGGTAAAGGACTTAAGGTCCTTTAAATAGGGTACAAGCCCTGAAAATTATGGTTTTCACACTCAGCTCCTACTCGTTGATTCAGGTCCTCCGACTCGTCGAGTAAACTCTAAAAACCACGCGGCTATCTCAATCGCTACTTGACGAGTTGGGATCCTCCAACTCGTTGAGTTGCCTTGTCAAAATGAATATAAATTAATTAAATATTATACATGGGAGTCGATATGTTACAATTCTCCCCCACTAGAATCAGACTTCACCCTCGAAGTCATTTTCCGGAAACAGCTCTGGGTACTGCTCACATATCTCTGCCTCCGACTCCGAAGTCCACTCGGATCCCTTTTGATGTTGCCACTGAACCTGAACCAAGGGCACCACTTTATTCCTCAAGACGTTTACCTTCTTATCCAAAATTACCACCAACTTCTCAATGTAGTTCAGGAGATCATCAACCTGAATGTCCTCTAAAGCGACCATTGCCGCCTCGCCGGCTATACACTTCCTCAGTTGGGATACATGGAAGGTTTTATGAATCTGGCTCAAATCTACAGGCAGCTCTAGACGATAAGCCACCTTACCTACTGGAGCAATCACTTTGAAAGGACCAATGTATATAGGGCCCAACTTGCCCCGCTTCCTAAATCGGATCATCCCTTTCCATGGGGATACCTTCAGGAGGACAAGATCGCTGACCTGGAATTCTAGCTCGGAACGTCTCTGGTCTGCATAAGTTTTCTGACGACTCTGGGTCATCAGTAACCTCATCCTGACCTGTTGGATTTGCTTTGTCGTCTTGAGTATTATCTCAGTGCTCCCCATCACTATCTGCCCTACCTCTCCCTAAAAAATGGGAATCTGGCACCTCCTCCTGTACAAAAGCTCAAAAGGAGGCATACCGATACTGGAGTGATGGTTGTTATTGTATGAAAACTCAGCCAAGGGAAAGTAAGTGTCCCAACTTCATCCGAAGTCCATAACACATGCGTGTAGCATGTCCTCGAGCGTCTAAATCGTCCATTCGCTTCGCACGTCTGTCCGTGGGTGGTATGCGGTGTTGAAATGCAACCGGGTACCTAACTCCTCATGAAAATTCTTCCAGAACCTGGAAGTAAAATGAACATCCCGATTTGATACTATTGATATAGGCACCCCATGTTGTGCCACCATCTCTTTAAGATAGACCTCGGCTAATTTCGGCGCAGAAGAGCTCTCACTTATAGCAAGAAAGTGAGCATTCTTCGTCAACCGATCTACAATCACCCATATCACATTGACACCTCACGCAGTCCTCGGTAACTTGGTAATAAAATCCATGGAGATTTTTTTCCACTTCCATAGGGGAATCTCAAAAGGTTGCAACTGGCCATGGGGACGCTCGTGCTCTTCGTTGACCTGACGACAGGTTAAGCATCTCTCGACTACCCGTGCCACATCTCTCTTCATACAGGGCCAACAATAATCCTTTTTCAAGTCCAAATACATCTTGGTGGCCCCAGGATGGATCGAGAATCTCGACCTATGAGCCTCTCCATCAAAACACGTCGAGCTCCACCCGAATTGGTCACCCATATTCGACCACGAAAGGACATAAGCCCCCGACTATCAGTCTCAAACTCAAGAATCTGCCCAATCACCCGCTCTCTCTTACGGTTCTTTGGTCTCATGGCCACCACTTGGGCATGTCGGATGGTATCTAAGACTAGAATGATCACCGTCATCGTCACACACACACACACATCTCGGATCGGAGCCCTCGATGTGCTATGACTCAGGGCATTGGCTACCAAATTAGCCTTGCCAGGGTGATACAAAATCTCGCAGTCATAGTCTTTCACTACATCCAGCCACCTGCTCTGTCTCATATTCAGGTTGGGCTAATCCATAAGGTACTTCGGGCTCTTATAGTTCGTTTATATGGTACATCGGACACCATAAAGAGAGTGGCGTCAAATCTTGAGGGCGAATACCACCGCCCCCAACTCCAAGTCATGGGTAGGATACCTCGTCTCGAGAGGCTTCAGCTGCCTCGACGCATATGATATCACATGAGCCATGTGCGTCAACACAGAACCCATACCAGATATAGATGCAACACAGTAGACTACAAAGTCCTCTACTCCCTCCGGAAGATCTAGCGTTGGAGCTTCGCACAATCTCTAGTGAAGAATCTCGAATGAAGCCCGGTGCTCAGGCCTCCAAACAAAAGTAACACCCTTCCTGGTTAATTTGGTGAGAGGAACAACAATTTTGGAGAAGATCTCTAATAAACCTTTGATAGTAACCCACCAGACCTAGAAAACTCCTGATCCCGGATGGGGATCTGGGCACCTCCCATCGCATAAGTGCCTCAATCTTAATCGGGTCGACCAAAATGTCATTGTGGTTAACGAGGTGTCCAAAAAACTGGACCTCTCATAACCAGAAATCACACTTGGAGAATTTGGCATAAAGCCTATCCATTCTCAACACCCCAAGAATATCCCGAAAATGCTCCTCGTGTTGTTCCCTAGACCTCTAGTACACCAAAATGTCATCGATGAACACAATCACCGTCCGATCCAACATGGGCCTGCACACCCAGTTCATGAGGTCCATGAACATTGTCGGTGCATTGGTGAGCCCGGAAGGCATCACCACCAACTCATAGTGCCCATAACGAGCCCGAAAGGCCATCTTCTGAATATCCTCCTCGCAGACTCTCATCTGATGATACCTATATCTCAAATCATTCTTGGAAAACCAAGACACCCCCTGCAACTGATTAAACAATCGTTGATCCTCGGTAGTGGATAACAGTTCTTGACCGTCCGCTTGTTTAACTCCCGGTAGTCGATGCACATCCGGTGTGAACCATCCTTTTTCTTAACAAAAAGGATCGATGCTCCCCACGAAGAGGTACTCGGTCTAATGAAACCCTTCCCCAACAGCTCTTGGAGCTGCGAGGATAACTCATGCATCTCGGGCTGTGCAAGGCGATAAGGTGCCTTCGCAATAGGCGTTGCCACCTGAATCAGATCGATCTGGAACTCCACCTGCCTCTCAGGAGGCACACGCGATAATTCCTCGGGGAAAAATTAGGGAACTCACACACTACTAGAACATCAAAAATAGAACTCCGCCTCTCAGTGGCAACTCGCGTATCCATCACGTATGCTAAAAAGACCATGCACCCTTACTGTAGACTCTGCCTCGCCTTGGCGGCAGAGCAGAAAGCGGATTCCGATCTAATTCCCTCGCCATACACAGTAAGTACTCCCTTACTAAGGTCTCATATGGTCATCATCTGATGCTCACAGTCAGTCATGGCTCCAAACCGGCTCAACCAATCCATGCCACTATGAAATAGACATCACCCATCGCTATCGGCACCAGATCTATCGGAAACTCAACATAATCTCTAATACACATCCCTGGAATAAATCAGTGGAAAAAACTGCATGCTCATCGGCTATAAAAACCCTCAGATGTCGAGTTAACGCCTCACGTCTAACACTAATGTGACGACTAAAGGATAAGGACACGAAATATCGACTCACACCCAACTCAAATAACACCAAGGCAGACATAGAATTCACAAGAAAAGTACCTATATGCAACAGAGTATAAGCATAATCAAATCTCAAAATAACAGGAATAAAGAGATACATACCAGCAACAACATCATGTGTTGCACGGACCTCCTCTACAGTCAGCTGGAAAGCTCTCCCACGAGCACTCAGAGCCTCAGCCTTCCATGGCCGACCATCAGTAACACGCAAAGCAGTAGGAGCAGAAGCCTGAGCTAGTCTCTGGGTCAGCTGAGGACACTCGGCCTTCCGGTGGCCAGTATGCTTGCAATGAAAGTAAACCGAAAATCCCTTAGGGATGTCCTTCGCCATACGCCCCTCATTGCACATTTTTAGCAAATCCCTTATCAGCAAGATCCCTCATGACTCTTTCCGCACTTGCCACAAGTGCGGCCCTATTAGCCTCCTGCTCTCATATCAGTTGGCTTAGCGCACTTCATCACTGGTTGTGACTGCACCGGTCTCTTGTCCCTCTCCTGAGGCTCTCCCACTTCCCTGGTTTGAATCTCCAGCTCAATCTCCCTCCTCCTGGAATTGATTTGTAACTTAGCCAGTGTCCAATATGATGAGTTCGTCAAGAACTCCTGAATATGTCTCCTCAAAATGCTCAAGTACCGGCTCACATGTGCCTGCTCAGTGGACATCTGCCCAGGGCAGAACAACGCCCTCTTATGAAATATCCTCATAATCTATGTCATTTTTTTCTGTCTTCTGCTTGAGAGACAAAAACTCCTACGCCAATCATTCCCTCTCCACCTGGGGAACATACTCGTCTCTGAACAACTGTGTAATCCTCGCCCAAGTCATTGCAGCATGATCTGCAAGACTGGAATCAACCGTCATGAACTTCCACCAGTCCTTCGCTCCCAAGCAAAGCTGGTTCAACAAAAATCGAACTCTCAAGTGCTCCGTTCATGAACATGTTAAGAAACACCCCTCAATGCTGCAGATCCATCTCATGGCAGAAATTGGATCTTGGGTCTCGTTAAACTATAGTGGCTTTGTGTTGCTGAACTCTTGGAACAACAACGAGTCACCCCATTGAGGCCTTGTATGTGACAACCCGATAGTTCAACTCTTTGTAAATGACCAAAAAGGGTCAAGTATTGTAACCACTTTTGAGTAATAAAATTTACTTTCATAATAAAATGTACAAATAATTCTATTTAATTTCCTTCTATGTTTAAATGTCTTTGAACCATGATCGTACGTGAAAAGAACGCCCAAATCCGACTTCATATAGCGAAGTTATGATTTTTCCAAGTTCGGCTTAGCAACAGACATCTAAAAACTCGAATCGGAGATCGAGCGACTTTTGGCCGGAATGACCTAAACGAGAATCGAAGGTCTCGACAATGGTATTCCAGCGGTAAAAAGTCTGGCAAAAACCGACATCAGATAAAGAAGTTATGAATTTTCAAAGAAATTCCTTAAACACGATGAGTTTATAATAAATAATAAAAAAATAATTTCGGAATTTGCCGACGGAGTCTAAACGAAAGTTGTAGAGCGTAGTCTCACCTACGCGTGGATATAAAGACCATCGAAAACGGAGTTCGTATGAAGAAGATATGAATTTTTGAAGTTTATTAAATAAATTAATTATTTATTTAAATCAAAATTCGGACATTATCCGAAGGGGAGTCAGCGTCCTCATCCGAGGTACGCGCTGCGTACCCCTGTACGCCCAGCATACCTGAGAGACTTGGCCTCTGATCGTCCACGTCGCCCTATCCGAGGCGTCCGACCCGTCCGACCCGTCCGAAGCATCCGACCCGTCCGACCCGCCGTCCCATCCGACCAGTCTCCCCAGCAACCCGTCCCATCCGACCCGCGTACCCAGCAACCCGTCCCATCCGAAGCCGAGGCAGTCGAGGCTTCGGTCATGCATGACGTACGCGTACGCGCTGCGTACGAGCATACGCCCCGTGTACCGAGGCTGACCAGCCTTCCTATAAATAGGATGCGAGGGCTTCCGAGAAAAGGGCTCATTTCTCTCCTCTCTCTCACAATCTTGCCTCGTTTTCCGTGTCTGTTCAAACCCGAAGCTCTGGTCTTTTTGGCTCAAGTCCCGAGGGTCGATTTTACTCCCGAGATTCCCGAGAATCCCGAGGAAAATCCGTTTCCCGAGACGAAACTCTGCCCGGTTTCCCACCTCGCTATCTCCAAAACTTTCAAGTGAGTTTCATACCCCTTAATCAACCTTTTTAAATATTTTAAATTCTTTTATATGCTTTCAAGGGGGGGGGGGATTACAAGTAAAACACACGAGTATTATCGTGTGTTACATAAAGAAACTCTTTTATATGCTGTTATATATCCAAATCACATGCAATTTATAAACCTTTAAGGAACTTATATATATATATATATATATATATATATATATATATATATATATATATATATATATATATATAACATATGTTAAAATAGTATTCTATCTTTTGAAATATAAATTTGTTGTAATGCATGTATAAACTAAACTTTTCTTAGATTATTCTTGTCTATCTTAGACTCTACACCAAAAATCTATGCTTTCATAAACAAGTGATTCTTTTTCTAGGTATTTCTAAACAAACAAGACACACTTTTTGAAAACTATAATAGGTATAGTTTTACGAACAGATTTCTAACTCTTATGTACTAGAAACATGAATTTCAAGAAGTTTACTTTCGTATACAAGAACAAAAGTAACATTTTAACAAGTAAATCTGTTTTTAAACCACAGTTTTGTGAGACACTAACTTCATGTACGTTCGAGTACACATTTCATGTCCTGTATTATATACCAGAATCCCTTGAAGGGGGAGCATGGTGTTTGTGTATAGATCTATACGGGCTTGACAACCCGCGCCCTGACTGTTAGCTGCAGTCCACCGTTTGGGGTAACAAACGTCATAACATTCCAACGCCTGAAGAACGTTGTGTATAGGCATTCCGAGTCAATAGTATGGTTATAAAACTCACATGGGGTATTAAAAAGGCATTGATTTACAAGGTTTTCAAACTCATTGGTTATTTTACACTTACATACATTTTGGAAACAAACATTGGTCTTGAGTGAAGGCTACTTTTATACTAGTAGAAAATATAGGAATTTCTAAACACAAACAAACAAAGATAAAACATTTCATTTCATTCAAACATTGTCTTATGTACTAGAAACATGAATTTCAAGAAGTTTACTTTCGTATACAAGAACAAAAGTAACATTTTAACAAGTAAATCTGTTTTTAAACCACAGTTTTGTGAGACACTAACTTCATGTACGTTCGAGTACACATTTCATGTCCTGTATTATATACCAGAATCCCTTGAAGGGGGAGCATGGTGTTTGTGTATAGATCTATACGGGCTTGACAACCCGCGCCCTGACTGTTAGCTGCAGTCCACCGTTTGGGGTAACAAACGTCATAACATTCCAACGCCTGAAGAACGTTGTGTATAGGCATTCCGAGTCAATAGTATGGTTATAAAACTCACATGGGGTATTAAAAAGGCATTGATTTACAAGGTTTTCAAACTCATTGGTTATTTTACACTTACATACATTTTGGAAACAAACATTGGTCTTGAGTGAAGGCTACTTTTATACTAGTACAAAATATAGGAATTTCTAAACACAAACAAACAAAGATAAAACATTTCATTTCATTCAAACATTGTCACTTAAATACTTATGAAATTCACCAGCTTAAATGCTGATCTACTCTTTCAAAATTACTTGTATGTCCCAGGAAATCAGTAATTTCAGGTATTCATTACGCTTTTGATGAAGGGATGCTGCGACGCCAGTTTAATCTCGTATTTTTGACATCATATTGTAATTGAGTTTTGAACATGTAACTTTTGACAAATGTAAACTTTCAATTATATATATGATGGTTGTATTGCTTTCTTTACTATGTATTCATTTGTTACGTTACCACATGAAGTCATCCGCCCCCAAACGTTTCCGCCGTTCAGGTTTGGGGGTGTGACAGATTGGTATCAATGCAATGTTTATAGCGAACTAAGTATATCGAACCACATAAGATATACAAACTATAAATGCTTAAGGGACTAATATTCTCTGACAAAACAAATTTTCTTTTTACGCTTAAGCAGCATTTCGTTCAACTTAAATTGATAGTTCATTTAAGTACAATTACATGCATACAACAAATTATTTTCATGATATCTAACTATACAACAAGTATTTAGACAAGTTGACACTACGATTAAGACTCGATATATGTAATCTGATTTGGGACAAATATAGCGTGATCAACTATATTTGCCCGAGATTGGACCAACGTATATCGAGGAATGATCGTAGTAAGAAACAAGTCAAACCTTACCAAACCATTACAAGAATCAAACACAAGAATTAAAATACTATAGGAGTATTTGCGATCTAAACTAGTTTAACTTACATGTTTTGCATGTTCCGACTTTATTCAATTCTTATAACCCTATTTCTCGTACAGTCAAATGGCTGGATTTCACCACCCTGGCGACCCCTACTTTCCCAACCAAGGCAACGGAGGATGGATCGAAGATGATCCCGAAGAGGACGAGGAACCCATAGAAGTGGGTGATGACTCCGGTACCGACTTAGAGCCGGAAGTTATCGATCCACCACCTATTCAACCTCCCGTCTTCGTAAGGAACTTTCAAGGACCGACTCCCGTCTGGGGAAGTCACCTCCACCATTGGAGCCAACAGCAAAACCTACGCCCTCCCTACGGCATGTGCCGGGACTTCTATGATGTCCGCGGCGGAGGTTCAGCTGATCGAGCACTCCCGGTAATGGTGGGTAAGTTAGCCAATCAGTCCTATCAGTCTGGAGTTCAAGCTAGTCGACTCCGGGATGTCAACGTGGAAGTGCAGGTTCACACTTCTGACATCCGTAGGCTGGACAAGATACAAGACAATGCACAACTCCAAATCGAAGCATTTCAAGCGCAAGTGATTGCAGCCCTCGCTAAACTGAGGGAACAACAAGCCGCTTTTGATAGGCGTCTAATGGAGTCAAAGCAATCAGATGCGGAGTCAAGCTCCAAGCGCAACCTTCGACGCAAGTAGTGCTTGTCAAGGACTCAAATTTTGTTATAGCTTAGGACCTCGGCTAAAAGTCTTTAAATTTCTCGAACTTTGTAATCGGAGACCCTTATAGGGGTCAAATTTTCATGATCGTTGTAACAACTTTTATATTAATATAAGTGGCACTATTACTACTATGTTGAGTATTTCGTTCAAACCTTGAATGGTCTTTGGGAAGCCAAATACTTGTTTCATACCTTCAGTCTTACAAATAACTTTCATTCTTCTATTTTAAGACTCATACTATCATCTGTTGTTGAACTATGGCGATTTAGTTCATGAGACACATACATTTTCTATTCTATGAAATTCTTATCCTTGTCTTTTCAAACTATAGTTGAAGGATGCCTCCGCGTAGAAACCCAAGGCGAAACAACGGTGAAGAAGCACCAGTACCACCACCACCTCCACCACCTCAATTCGATGCTGTTATGTTTCAAGCAGCAGTCACCGCAGCGGTGGCAGCTGCCATGTCACAGATCAATAACACAAGTACTAATGGCTCGGGATCTGGCACACACCCATCCAACCATGGCGAGAGTCATGGACCACCGCGAGAATGTACCTATAAGGACTTCACTAATGCCAAGCCCCGGATATTTTATGGAACTGGTGGTGTGATGGCCCTGAGGCAGTGGATTGAAAGGATGGAGGCAGTCTTTGAAATCTGCTCTTGTCCCGAGCACAGCAAAGTCAAATTTGCAACTTTCACCTTTATTGATAAAGCTTTGACCTGGTGGAATGGCCACGTTAAAGTACTTACCCTAATCGTGGCAAACTCCATAAGCTGGGAGAGCCTGAAAGCCATGATGATGAGAGAATACTGCCCACGAGGAGAGATTCAAAAGCTTGAACACGAGCTATGGACTCTCGGAATGGTTGGTACCGACATCGCTACTTATACCAACAGATTCTGCGAGCTGGCAATCCTTTGTCCAGATATGATTGCTCCAGAGAGGAAGAAGATAGAAAGGTACATCTGGGGACTGACGCCCCAACTTCGATCAAGCGTGTTAGCTTCCAAACCTGACACCTTTGAAAGTGCTAAGGAACTGGCACAATCTCTGATTGACTACGGAGGTCATCAGAACTCAACCACTCATGTACCAGAACCACAGAAAGGAAACAACAACAACAACAACAACTACAACAACAACAACAACAACAACAACAACTATAGCAAGAAGAGGGTGTGGAATAAAGGGAAGGGTGGGTCTTCCCAAGAATCCGCAAAGAAACAACTGGTTTCAGTGAATGCTGCCACTGTACCTACTACAGCCCCTACAAATACCTACCCAACAAAGCCTTATATAGGTAACCTCCCAAAGTTCACCAAATGCAATTACCACCACCATGGACCTTGTCGAGAAATGCAGTGCGCCAACTGCAACATGAAAGGACACACAGCCCGTTTCTGCAAGGAACCCGCAAGGCCGATCACTCAAGTTCCCGGTGCGGGTGTAGGGCAGACTTGCTACGGTTGTGGCGAGGTGGGCCACTATAAGAGGAACTGTCCTAAGGCAGTAGGCACCGGAGGTGTGGGACGAGTTTTGGCAATAGGCCACGACGAAGCTGTAGCTGACCCAACTATAGTTGCTGGTACGTTCTTTCTCGATAATTCATACGCATGCATATTATTCGATAGTGGAGCGGAGAGAAGCTTCGTGAGTCAAAACTTTATTCATTTACTTAAACCTAAACCTAGAAAGTTAGAAAAATCATTCACTGTAGAGATGGCCAATGGAAAAACCGAAAACACTAATTGCATATACATGAGTTGTACGTTAACATTAGACGGCCATTCTTTCCCAATCAATCTCATGCCGGTCCAAATTAAAAGTTTCGACGTCATAGTCGGCATGGATTGGTTGAGTCTTCTTCGCGCCGACATCATGTGCTTTGAGAAAGTAGTCCGTCTTAACCTCCCTAACAACGAAACCTTAGTTATCTACGGCGACAAATCTAGTACAAACCTTCGAATCACTTCGTGCATCCAAGCTCGAAAGTGCTTGCGGAAGGATTGTCGAGCATTCCTAGCGCACATCGTTGATACAAGTCAAGAACTGAAGGACATCAAGAGCATCTTGGTAGTACGCGACTTTCCCGATTTCTTTCCAGAAGAACTACCAGGATTACCACCGCAACGCCAAGTTGAGTTCAGAATCGACTTAATTCCAGGAGCTACCCCAGTAGCGAAGTCGCCTTACCGTCTCGCACCAGCAGAGATGCAGGAACTTTCCAGTCAACTTAATGAACTCCCTCAAAAAGGATTCATAAGACCAAGTTTCTCACCTTGGGGAGCACCGGTCTTGTTTGTAAAGAAAAAAGATGGATCGTTCCGTATGTGTATCGACTACAGAGAACTGAACAAACTTACTGTCAAGAACCGCTATCCTCTACCCCGTATCGACGACCTATTCGATCAACTTCAAGGAGCGAACTACTTCTCAAAGATAGACCTACGATCCGGATATCACCAATTACGAGTTCTAGAGGGGGACATTCCAAAGACAGCTTTCCGAACTCGTTATAGACACTATGAATTCGTAGTGATGCTGTTCGGATTAACCAATGCACCAGCAGTATTTATGGACCTAATGAATAGGGTGTGCCGCCCTTACTTGGATCAGTTCTTCATCGTCTTTATCGATGATATACTTATTTACTCTCGAAGTGAGGAAGAGCATAGTCAGCACCTACGAAAAGTCCTAGAAACACTGCGAACGGAGAAACTCTATGCGAAGTTCTCTAAATGCGAATTTTGGATTCGAAGAGTCGAATTTTTAGGTCACGTTGTTAGCGAGGAAGGTATACACGTGGACCCCTCCAAAATTAAAGCTATTGAGAACTGGTCGGCACCAAAGACACCTACAGAAATTCGTCAATTTCTAGGTCTAGCTGGCTACTATTGCAGATTCATAAAGAACTTTTCGAGCATTGCGAAACCCCTTACTACATTAACCCAGAAAGGTGTGGCCTTTGACTGGGAAGCGAAACAAGAGAAGGCATTCCAAGCACTAAAGCAGGCCTTGTGCACCGCACCGATACTATCCCTCCCCAAGAGATAGAAGACTTCGTAGTGTATTGCGATGCGTCAAATCAAGGACTTGGTTGTGTTCTTATGCAGAGAGGGAAGGTTATCGCTTATGCCTCCCGACAACTTAAGACACACGAAGTGAACTATACGACACACGATCTCGAGTTAGGAGCAGTGGTATTTACTCTGAAGATCTGGAGGCACTACTTATACTGAACAAAGAGTACTATTTTCACCGATCACAAGAGCCTTCAACACATTTTCGATCAGAAGGAACTCAACATGCGACAACGACGATAGGTTGAGTTACTGAATGACTACGAATGCGAAATTCGTTATCATCCTGGCAAGGCCAACGTAGTAGCTGACGCCCTCAGTCGAAAGGAATACACTGGTCGGAGGGTCAAATCTCTGACCATGACCATCCATTCCCACTTATCCACACAAATTAAGGAGGCACAAATGGAAGCTTTGCAACCTGAAAATGTGGCGGGTGAATCGCTGCGAGGAATGGAGAAGAACCTAGAAGTCAAGGGTGGCGGAGCCTACTATCTCATGGACCGAATCTGGACCCCGAAACATGGCGGTTTCAGAAACGTAGTCATGACCGAGGCTCACAACTCAAGATATTCCGTTCACCCGGGTTCAGATAAAATGTATCTGGATCTTAAGAAGCAGTACTGGTGGCCTAACATGAAAGCAGAAATTGCTACCTTCGTGAGTAAATGTCTTACTTGCGCTAAGGTTAAGGTTGACTATCAGAAACCGTCAGGATTACTACAACAACCAGAGATACCAAAATGGAAATGGGAGCGGATTACTATGGACTTCATAACCAAGTTACCCAAGACGACAAGTGGACTCGATACCATATGGGTCATTGTCGACAGATTGACCAAATCCGTGCATTTCCTACCCATCAAGGAGACTGACAAAATGGAGAAGCTTACAAGAACTTACTTAAGGGAAGTAGTGTGACTGCATGGTGTTCCGATATCCATTATCTCCAATCGAGATAGTAGATTCACTTCAAGATTCTGGCAGTCACTACAAGGTTCCCTGGGAACTAGGCTAGACATGAGTACAACCTACCACCCACAAACAGACGGACAAAGTGAGAGAACAATACAAAATTTAGAAGATATGCTGAGAGCCTGTGTGATTGACTTTGGAAAGGCATGGGATATTCATTTACCCCTTGTCGAATTTTCATACAACAATAGTTATCATACAAGCATAAAGGCTGCTCCGTTTGAAGCCCTCTATGGTCGAAAGTGCAGATCCCCTCTGTGCTGGACTGAAGTTGGCGATACCCAGTTAGCTAGAGGAAGAGTTCCTGAAAGCACTCTCACCGGTCCGGAAATCATACGAGAAACGACAGAGAAGATCGTTCAGATTCGTGAACGATTGAAAGCCTCTAGAGACCGACAGAAAAGCTACGCTGACCAAAGGAGGAAACCTTTGGAATTCCAGGTAGGAGACCACGTCTTATTAAAGGTCTCACCGTGGAAGGGTTTAATACGCTTTGGAAAGCATGGGAAACTAAATCCAAGATACGTAGGTCCTTTCGAGATTCTTGCCAGAATCGGCCCTGTTGCTTACAAGCTTAACCTACCGCGCGAACTTAGTAACATCCATCCAACCTTCCACGTCTCAAACTTGAAAAAGTGTCTGTCCGACGAGACTCTTGTTATTCCACTCGACGAGATCGAGATCAACGAGAGCCTCAACTTTGTGGAAGAACCAGTAGAAATCATGGACCGAGAGGTCAAACAAACAAAACAAAGTCGCATACCCATCGTGAAGGTTCGCTGGAACGCCAAGCGGGGACCTGAATTCACATGGGAACGCGAAGATCAGATGAAACAAAAGTACCCTCATCTCTTTCATGTTCACTAGTATCTTTACTACTTTAAATTTCGGGACGAAATTCTCTCTAACGGGGGGATGATGTGACAACCCGATAGTTCAACTCTTTGTAAATGACCAAAAAGGGTCAAGTATTGTAACCACTTTTGAGTAATAAAATTTACTTTCATAATAAAATGTACAAATAGTTCTATTTAATTTCCTTCTATGTTTAAATGTCTTTGAACCATGATCGTACGTGAAAAGAACGCCCAAATCTGACTTCATATAGCGAAGTTATGATTTTTCCAAGTTTGGCTTAGCAACAGACAGCTAAAAACTCGAATCGGAGATAGAGCGACTTTTGGCCGGAATGACCTAAACGAGAATTGAAGGTCTCGACAATGGTATTCCAGCGGTAAAAAGTCTGGCAAAAACCGACATCAGATAAAGAAGTTATGAATTTTCAAAGAAATTCCTTAAACACGATGAGTTTATAATAAATAATAAAAAAATAATTTCGGAATTTGCCGACGTAGTCTAAACGAAAGTTGTAGAGCGTAGTCTCACCTACGCGTGGATATAAAGACCATCGAAAACGGAGTTCGTATGAAGAAGATATGAATTTTTGAAGTTTATTAAATAAATTAATTATTTATTTAAATCAAAATTCGGACATTATCCGAAGGGGAGTTAGCGTCCTCATCCGAGGTACGTGCTGCGTACCCCTGTACGCCCAACGTACCCGAGAGACTTGGCCTCTCATCGTCCACGTCGCCTTATCCGAGGCGTCCGACCCGTCCGACCCGTCCGAAGCATCCGACCCGTCCGACCCGCCGTCCCATCCGACCCGTCTCCCCAGCAACCCGTCCCATCCGACCCGCGTACCCAGCAACCCGTCCCATCCGAAGCCGAGGCAGTCGAGGCTTCGGTCATGCATGACGTACGCGTACGCACTGCGTACGAGCGTACGCCCCACGTACCGAGGCAGACCAGCCTTCCTTTAAATAGGATGCGAGGGCTTCCGAGGAAAGGGATCATTTCTCTCCTCTCTCTCACAATCTTGCCTCGTTTTCCGTGTCCGTTCAAACCCGAAGCTTTGGTCTTTTTGGCTCAAGTCCCGAGGGTCGATTTTACTCCCGAGATTCCCGAGAATCCCGAGAAAAATCCGTTTCCCGAGACGAAACTCTGCCCGGTTTTCCACCTCGCTATCTCCAAAACTTTCAAGTGAGTTTCATACCCCTTAATCAACCTTTTTAAATATTTTAAATGCTTTTATATGCTTTCAAGGGGGGATTAGAAGTAAAACACACGAGTATTATCGTGTGTTACATAAAGAAACTCTTTTATATGCTGTTATATATCCAAATCACATGCGATTTATAAACCTTTAAGGATCTTATATACATATATATATATATATATATATATATATATATATATATATATATATATATATAAAACATATGTTAAAATAGTATTCTATCTTTTGAAATATAAATTTGTTGTAATGCATGTATAAACTAAACTTTTCTTAGATTATTCTTGTCTATCTTAGACTCTACACCAAAAATCTATGCTTTCATAAACAAGTGATTCTTTTTCTAGGTATTTCTAAACAAACAAGACACACTTTTTGAAAACTATAATAGGTATAGTTTTACGAACAGATTTCTAACTCTTATGTACTAGAAACATGAATTTCAAGAAGTTTACCTTCGTATACAAGAACAAAAGTAACGTTTTAACAAGTAGATCTGTTTTTATACCACGGTTTTGTGAGACACTAACTTCATGTACGTTCGAGTACACATTTCAAGTCCTGTATTATATACCAGAATCCCTTGAAGGGGGAGCATGGTGTTTGTGTATAGATCTATACGGGCTTGACAACCCGCACCCTGACTGTTAGCTGTAGTCCACCGTTTGGGGTGACAAACATCATAACATTCCAACGCCTGAAGAACGTTGTGTATAGGCATTCCGAGTCAATAGTATGGTTATAAAACTCACATGGGGTATTAAAAATGCATTGATTTACAAGGTTTTCAAACTCATTGGTTATTTTACACTTACATACATTTTGGAAACAAACATTGGTCTTGAGTGAAGGCTACTTTTATACTAGTAGAAAATATAGGATTTTGTAAACACAAACAAACAAAGATAAAACATTTCATTTCATTCAAACATTGTCACTTAAATAATTATGAAATTCACCAGCTTAAATGCTGATCTATTCTTTCAAAATTGCTTGTATGTCCCAGGAAATCAGTAATTTCAGGTATTCATTACGCTTTTGATGAAGGGATGCTGCGGCGCCAGTTTAATCTCGTATTTTTGACATCATATTGTAATTGAGTTTTGAACATGTAACTTTTGAAAAATGTAAACTTTCAATTATATATATGATGGTTGTATTTCTTTCTTTACTATGTATTCATTTGTTACGTTACCACATGAAGTCATCCGCCCCCGAACGTTTCCGCCGTTCAGGTTTGGGGGTGTGACATTGTAGTTGCCAAGGTTGTGGTAGTTGTGGAAACACCAGCTCGGTGACAACAGCATACCGCTCATCAAAATTCTCAATCAACTTAGTCTTAATAAACCCGAATATCTCTGGTATGGCCTCCCTGATAGCTGTGGCAACCTCCAACAATGCTCCTGCGAATCTCCTCGTCACTAGTATCATTGCTCTCGGGGCTGTTGCGGGTAATCGTCATAGTCTTTCTCAAACACAAACACAAAGATCATCAGGGACTAGCTCAAAAACATACTCAATTACCCATCGCTACATGCTCCTTAGAATCCTAAGGGTCTTACTTGGGTCGCATACAGATCGGGTGCTTTCAGTAGTACGGGCCCAATACTACCTTCCACATCAACCGATAGTTTTCCCAAGTCCTCCTCCTAGGGTCCTAATTCACAAGCACTCTATCCCTCACGGATATCACACCACTCTCTCAGTAGACTCTTCAATGCACATCTAGGTATCTCTCGTAGATTACTCCACGACTCTGAACTCTCTCTAGAAGGTTCCTGCTATGTACCCCTACTCAACACACACACACAAAGCAAATAGCATAAAATATCAATCAATATCATCCCCTAGGCTAAGGCATCATGAATTAGGAAACTCTAGCTCTAAATTCCTGAAATACCTAGCCTATCCTCTAGCATGCTGCTCTAATATCTCAAAAGTATCTCATCTCATAATATAAAAAAGTAATGGTATTTTGGGAAATCACCATTCGGGCTCTGGCTGATTGTACACACTACTTCATCTCGATTTCTATTAAAAGCTTTAACTCGTTTTAGAAAATCATATATTTTTTTAAAAATATCTCAAATCCTCAGTTTGAATCTAGACATACCCGAGGGTACATCCAAAACCCTCAAACCAAGGCTCTGATACGAACTTGTAACACTCGAAATTTTCAAATCAAATTTTCATTTTTGAAACCACACAAAATACCATTTCACATTTCTCAACCCCAAATGTATATGTTGTTCAAAACACAAGACAATAAAATGTTTGACAATATCCCAGAATCCTCGAAAATATAATTATTAGATTAGGTGTCTAAGCCCATAACTATAATTGGGATGTACTTGACCCGATAGTAGCATGGTCCTTTTGGGTTGCCTTCACTAGTGCAATTTGATAGGATGGACCTTTGAGAATAAGGCTATTTGTGATTTCTTGAAGGGTCATGGTGCATTAGGGACTGATTAAGTAAATTAATGATTCTTATAGTGTGGGCCAAAGATCCATGGTTAATTAGGATGGGCTAAACCAACATGGATAGTCCATGGAGGTTTAACCCATGGAGCCTAAGTAATATGAAGGGTCATGGTGCATTAGGGTTTGCATGGATGAAACCCTAGCGTTTTTAACACCATAAAAGCAATCCCCTAGAGCTAAAATTGGTTTCCCGATCATTCTCAGATAGTGATAATCGATTTTGAGCTTACTAGCCTATTCTTTCAAGCGTGTTCTTCCATTTGGTGTTTGTGACACATTAGAGGTATCACACTTGCGGTGCTGAAGTTTTCAAAGGCCAAGAACTTCAAACTACCTAATAGGTATTCATCAAACTATCAGTTTTATATTGTATATCCTCTATTGTATGCTAGTTAGGATGTATGCTTTGGAAAATCGAAATTGCATGTATAATTATAGAAAACATAGATCCAAAGCATCTAGGGTTGCATGTGCACCATAGGAGTGTTATAGTGCTTAAAACCCAAGAATAATCTCTAGCTGGTGTATACAATCATGTCAGCGCCTTCCTGCGATACTGAGAGGTACCTGAAACACATTTCACACAGCACTGTAAGCACGAAGCTTAGTGAGTTCCCCACAATACCACACACAAATAATTAGCCTCTCATAGGTATATCTCGATAAGGATCCTCCAGTCATTCATCTCAGTGAAGACCCTCCGGTCTCACAACTCGGGTTGGACCCTCCACTTCGGTACCTCAGTGAGCACCCTCCGGTCTCACAACTCGGTTTGGACCCCCTGGTCCTAACTCAATAAGGCACAAAATAATATACAACAAAAATCACAAAGTTGAAATGTATGATATCACATAACTTACTATAAGCACATAAGACCCTCAGGTTAATAACTCAAGTAAGACCCTTCAGTCACATAATATTACCACTCAGGTAAGTATAGTGAGAAGACTCACCTCGTAAGTAAGCAAGTAGGTCTCATACTCAACGAATGGTCTAGAATCCACCTACATACGATATTCGTCTCTAATTAGCAATTTATAACAAAAACTCTAAAGATGTTATGTTAACCCCTTTACTAATTCTCGGAAAGGGTGAAAGACCATTTTACCCCTCCATGATCTCCTAAGTCCATCACTTGACCAAACCCTAAAAGTCAACAAAAGTCAACCCTCGAGTCAACAGTCCATGTTGACCCAACTCGTCGAGTGCATCTATGCAACTCATCAAGTTCCTTCGTTTCTTTGAAATATCGGGAAACTCCAACACAACTCGCCGAGTTGTCTCACCAACTCGCCGAGTTTGTAACGCGTCCAGACTATCGGGGAAAACCCTGACCAACTCGTCGAGTTGGCTCACCAACTCGTAGAGTCCCTTCAAACCATTCTCTCATCCAGACTATTTTAAGCATAACTGAGGCTACATACTCTAGATCTAGCCTCTAAGGCTGAAATACCATGTAAGGTTGCAAGCTTTACGTCCATGCATGGCATCTAGGGCTAAGTTGCCAACACAAAGCTCAACAAAGGTTTTAAGGCATCAAAGTTGGCCAAAGCTTGATAAATCTTGAACCTTTAGGCCTAAGGGACATAGTATTGTCCATATATGAAGTCCCACCTTCAAGGCATGCTCAAACATGTAAACGACTCAAAAAGAAGATACAAATGGTCATAAACTCTCTAATGTAGAGATGTAACAAACAAGTGGTCAAGTTAATGCCTTTTTACCTTCAAAGGGCTGCTACCACTAAATAAATGTCAGATCCAAAGCCTCCATCTTGTTCCAGGCCCTCTACTCTTCAAGCTCCTTCAAATAATGCACCAAAACACACACTCTTAGCCTCTATCTTTCTCTCTCTCTCTCTCTCTCTCTCTCTCTCACAGATGATAACATCTCGATTAGGGTTTCTCTTAACCCTCGAGTCAACAGTCCATGTCGACCCAACTCTTCGAGTGCATCTATGCGACTCGTCAAGTTCCTTCGTTTCTCTGAAATATCAGGAAACTCCAACACAACTCGCTGAGTTGTCTCACCAACTCGCCGTGTCTGTAACGCGTCCAGACTATCCGGGAAAACCCTGAACAACTCGTCGAGTTGGCTCACCAACTCGTCGAGTTCCTTCAGACCATTCTCTCATTTAGACGATTTTAAGCAGAACTGATGCCACATACTCTAGATCTAGCCTTCTAAAGCTGAAATACCATGTAAAGCTACAAGCTTTACGTCCATGCATGTAATCTAGGGCTAAGTTGCCAACACAAAGCTCAACAAAGGTTTTAAGGCATTAAAGCTGGCCAAACCTTGATAAATCTTGAACCTTTAGGCCTAAGGGACCTGGTATTGTCCATATCTGAACTCCCGTCTTCAAGGCATGTTCAAACACCTAAAGGACTCAAAGAGAAGATAGAAATCGCCATAAGGTCTCCAATGGAGAGACGTTACAAACAAGTGGTCAAGGTATTGCCTTTTTACCTTTAAACGACTGCTACCACTGAATAAATGTCGGATCCAAAGCCTCCTTCACGTTCCAGGCCCTCTACTCTTCAAGCTCCTTCAAATAATGCACCAAAACACACACTCTTAGCCTCTCTCTCTCTCTCTCTCAGATGATAACAAGTCGATTAGGGTTTCTCTCAAGGTGCTAAGGTAATGAGTGAGACGGAGGTAAAGGACTTAAGATCCTTTAAATAGGGTGCAAGTCCTTAAAATTGAGGTTTTCACAGTCAACTCCTACTCGTCAAATCGGGTCCTGCGACTCGTCAAGTAGACTCTAAAAACCATGCGGGTATCTCAATCTCAACTTGATGAGTTTGGAGCCCCCAACTCGTCGAGTTGCCTTGTCAAAATGAATATAAATTAGTTAAATATTATACCTGGGAGTCGGGTTGTTAAAATTTGATATGTACCTTAATTTACCTTGTGAATCTTATACTGAAATTTGTACGTGAAAAAACCCTTGACAAAGTAAATAATATTCACATGCAATGTTCTAAAAACCTTTATCTATTAGTGGTTTCCACCGGCCTTCAATTTGTGTACGCTTAATCGGTCTAGTTATTAAATTTTCTTGGGAAATGGACTGTGATTTTAATGGGCTAAGTGAAATCCAACTATCAAAGTCTAATAACCCGCTTCTAACGGTTTTTTACTATATATATCACACCATTTCGACCCAATTTTTTTAAGAAATCACTTGCTGGATTATCGTTTCCCGGTTCAACCGCTGGTCTAAATCTATTCGTGGTGTCCGTTAGCTTTCAACTTATGTATACTTGATCGATCGAGATATTCAATTTTCTTAGGAAATGGATTGTGGTTGTAATGGGTTAAGTGAAACCCAACTATCTAAGTCTAATAAACTGGTTCAAACGGTTTTTTTACATATATATCACATTGGTTCAGCCCAATTTTTTAACAAAATTATTCCGTTCGATCCAATCTAAAAATTAGCAAAAAATCCGTTCTTGTTGAAACGCTCTCATCAACGGTTGTCGATTCGAACCGGTGTTAAAAACATTGGTCATAATATTATAATTTATCGCTAAAAGTTGTAAAATATCAACATTGCTATTGATATTTTTAGTCATTTAAATTATTCATCACATTCTACTTATATTGTTTTTCCCATGTACCTCATGTTATAAAAAAAATATTATTAACTCCACACATGTAGGAAGGAAAAGAAAGGATCGTACTAGAAAGAATTTGCTAAGCTAATATTTGAATACATGTAAATCTTAACAAAAACCAAAATATATCTGACTTATTAATAAAATATTGGGTATACAACAACAAACTTGATAAAATGTGTATATATACTTAAAGTTAAAATAATACTATCCAAAAATAATTACAAAAATTATAAAAGATAAAACAATAGTATCAGGTTTTGTCTTGCAACTACTGTATTGTATCATTCCAAAAACCATAGTAAAAAATTTCATTTCCAAAAGATATTTTCATAAAAACCAAAGTCATCCAATTCATTGTTTCCAATTATAGCTACAAAATCAGAGAATCAAATAACATTTCTTAAACATAAACACATGGGATGATGTGGATGATCATGCCTTCGCCTTCCCTCGATCCTCAGAAGTATCTGAAATATTTGAATCCATAACTGTAAGCCAAAGCTTAGTGAGTTACCACTAAAAAGCCCCACAAGACATATACAATGCATGCACACATGAGACTACAGTTTGACTGGAAAAACTTGCAATGCCTATAATACACCTTGACCACTCTCCTGAGCCTACAACACTAGGTGTGACCACTCTCCTCGGGCGTTCAGTATCAACTGGACCGCCCGGGTCTGTTGGCCTACATCGCAAAGCAGTATCACCTCAACCCAACCCGAATATGTCGACATAGGCAAATAAACAATATCAAACAAACACATGGTAATCATAATAGATATACTAGACTAACAGATCACTACAACATAACAACATCCTACACATAAGGATACATAGTACACTATAAAGTATAGTGAGAAAACTCACATTGTAGGCTAGTAGACTATCAACTCAACTCTCACAAAATAAGGACTGGTGCTATGAGCTCCATATACAATAATCAAAGGTACATCCTCAATCCATACCCCCCAAACCCTTAAGTTGACCGAAAAGTCAATCTTCATAAAAAATCAACATTTAAATTCAACAACCAAAAGTTAACTTTGCTGGTCACCAAATCGTGGCCAAGCAACTGTCATGTCATGGGACTTATTTACGGACAGATTAATAAATTTAGTTTTTAATCAATTAAGCCACACACTCATCTCTTCCATAAGGTTTTCCTACACCCACATACCTCATAAAAATCCTTTCTTTAAGAGTGTTCATGTCCAATGCATGTGTTGAACTCTAGTTAGGTAAAAAAAATTGTGAAAATTAGGTCAAAACCTCATGCATGGAATAAAAATTCTATAATACTCCAGATCTTCAACAAAAAACTACAAAGGCACCTCAAGGATCTATAAAGTTGCCAACTTTATGGAATCTATAGGCTCAAACTATCCCAAACATGGAGAAAAGCGCATAAATTCCTAGATCTAGATGAATAACACATAAGGACTTGAACTTGCGAACTTATAATGGTCTAGAATATGTGCAATAAGGTGGTGGGGGAACTTGCTTGCTAGATATAAGCTCAAGGGACACCATATTCTCCTTCAATATCACCAAAAAACCACCAAGAAGATTCAAAAGACTAAAAAATGGAAGCTAAGGCTTGCTTAGGTTGAAAGGGATGTGATGGAGGTTGAGTGCGAGCAAATCGTAGCCATTATATCCCTTAAATAGGGCATAAGACCCAAAAAATTAGGCTTTTGCATGTTGGCCGCCACCTCTAGGAGTATCATAAGATTGAAATACATAAAAGCCTTATATACCTAAAATAGATTCGAAATTGATTACAACATCTGTCTTCAAAGTTCGAATCGAAAACATGGATCCTAGCTTATTTAAATTTTGTGAATAATTAAGGATTAAAATCAACTAACTTGAATTCTCTTTTCTCCTAATTTTAGATGTCATATGAAGGTAGAAACGGTCTTCCTCGTTCTTTTAGATATGATTTTCCTCTTCCTTCTGAACATGATCTTCCACATTATGATATGGTGAAAATGTTTTCCCTTCTCCGGGAATTGGTGGAACTGGAGATCATGCTTCTTCAACTCTTCCACCTCCTCCTCCTGTAACTCTCCCAAGTGTCTTGTTTTCGTCAAGTTGAAAGATATGAGACATCTCAAGCCCTATTGGCATGTAGACATCAAGATGGAAATTTTGTGTGGGTGCATGTTCTACAAATGAAGTCATACATTAACAAGTTAGATAGAATGGGTGTTGCTTTCCTAAGGGAGAAAGCAATTTATTTGGTTCTTATTTCGCTTCTAAAGTTATACGATCAGGTCATTGAGAAATTTTATATGAGGAATATCGATGTGACCCTAATTGATCTGACCCAAATGTTGACTGTTGCTGAAGCAGAAATGCTTAAGAGCACATATAAAGCAAACATGCTTATTGGGTCTAATTCTAAAGTTTCCATGGGTATTGACAATGGTGACAATGGTGGTCTAGAATAGATTTATCTTCCTAATGGAAAAGGGTCCTCCAAGATCAAATTGTTTGATCGTTTGGTAAAAGGAAAAGGTAGTTCGGGAATCATTCCATGTATTAACCCGAAATATTCCATTTGTTTTCTAATACCAATTAAAGGGACATTAGAAACGAAGCTGACCAAAATACTTGAGAGATCTTAGAGATAGTCAAGTCAAGTTGTGTGACTTTACTTTAGGTACAACAATTGTCTGACTCCATTGTTTTTATTAGTTCCTATTCATAGACTCTTAATACAAGATGTGATGATCACATTTTGATAATATTAAAGGTGTTAAGAGAAAGTATGAAGCTTAAGCAAGGTGAGCTAAATCTAATCATGAGAAATAGACTTTGGTCACATGGTTCGATGATCAGAATTTGGAGCTAGTACTAAGGAGATGGGAAAATTTAATAGATTGCTATTATTCTTCGGAGATGTATAAAAACGTAATTTTCATTTTATGCGTTGTAAGGACAAGTTCCAAATTTTTTTTTATTTTCAATAAAAGTGAAATTTTTGTTTATCTAGTTGCCTTATTTTATACTTTCTTGGAATGGAATTTATGAAAGTGGTGGTTACGTTTCTAATATTAGAAAGATTAATTATGGATTTGATTCTTATGATATCGCTTATGGTATTGTCATAATTAACCAAGTGAAAGGAATTCTCATCACCAAGATTCAAAATGGAAAAAAACTTGGAGTAATGCAATTCGAATTGTGTGATGCATGAGAATCTTGGTCATTGGAAAATTATGACTAACTCATTGATCACATGTTTATGTGAGTCAAGTGAAGGACTAATGGATCTAGTACATGTTAATATGGACTATTCATATCCACCACAAAGGATGATAAATCTATTCGTCATGATTTAGTGATGTTTTAGTTAATATGGTTGTGTTTATAATATTAAAATGGCATCCAAAAATAAGCAAAGGTCCCACTTGGGAAAGTGAACATGGTCTTTTCTTGGTCTTAAGGATTAATAGGAATTTGAAATATCCTGAAAACCCATCTAGAAAGCAGTAATAAAGGTGACCCGATAATCTTTTAAGCGCTTCATCAATAAAGGGAAATGGAAAATGGTATTTGCAAGTGGCATCGTTTAACTTGCGATAATCGATGCACACACGCCAACCGGTTACCATTCTTGTAGGAATAAGCTCTTTTTATTCGTTTGTCACCACAATCATGCCTCCTTTCTTATGTTCCACGTGCACCAGACTCACCCATGAGCTATCCAATATTGAGTATATAATTTTAGCATCCAATGGTTTGACTACCTCTTTCTTGACTACATCTTGCATGTTCGGGTTGAATCTTCTTTAGCATTACACTAAAAGTTTAGCTCCCTCTTCCAATTTAATTTTATGTGAACAATATGAGAGGTAATGCCCTTGGTATCTGTGAACTTCCAAGAGATGGCATTATTTCATTTCTTGAGTACTCCAACTAAGCATTCCTTCTCCTTTTGCATCAGATCAACTGTTATGATGACTAGATTTTGTTCAATTTCTTCCAAGAATACATACTCAAGATGTTCGGGCTATTTTTTTAATTCGATTTTTGGTTTTTGTTCAGAGACCACATTGTGGGCATATTGTCGCATCGTGGTGTCATAAGTTTGCTCGTCAAATCGAATTAAATCAGAATGCCACGGCATGGTGGCGTTATTACCACGTCATGGTGGGTCTTCAATGGCCTTTTTTAGTTCATCGTACTCACTCTCTTCTAGCAACTTCTCCAGTTCTTGCAAATCATACTCATCATCAAAATCACATTCTTGTAGAACCATGTAACCCTCAGTTTCCTTGTCCTTCCACCCTCCTACTTCTTTTCCTAAAATTTAATCCAAAAAATCTAACGAAAAATCCATGTCATCACTTAATCTTGAAAGTTTTATTGCTCCATTAACCCTAAAAGTTACAGCTTCCTCTCTAACTCGAAGAGTGAGTTTGGACTCTCTTATGTCTACCAAAGACAAGGCAGTGATCAATAATGGCCTTCCAATTGGCACTTGATCATCTTCCTCCATATCTAGAACGATGAAATATTTGGGAAAAACAAAGTTGTCAATTTTAACTAATAAATCTTCACAAATTCCTCTTGGAAAGGTCTCCGTTTTGGTTGTTAAGTGAATGGCCGTGCGGATTGGTCTTAGTTTCAGGAGGTAAAGCTTTTTGAAGAATAAATAAGTCATTAAGGTAACACTCGATCCCGAATTTGCTAGAGCGTGGGTTGTGGCTCGATTTCCGAATTGGCATGGAGATGTTAAACTTCCCGTATCACCCATCTTCTTTGGTAGCATGTTCAACATAGGAGTTGATATGGTTTCCTTTAGTACAACTTTTGACACCTCCCCCATATTCTTTCGGTTTGTTACAAGATCCTTAAGGAACTTTGCGTATTTTGGCATTTAAGCTAAGGCTCCAATGAACAAGATATTGATATGAAGGGATTTAATGTGCTCCAGGAACTGCTGGTAGTCTTCAGTATTTTTATCTTGCTTTGCTCGATTAGGTAAAGGCAGCGGTGGACGGTATGGATGAACAGATTCAACATTTTTATTTTTAGATGTTCTCCATGTCGTGATGCCTTCAGCACGTCCTGGTGACTGTTCAATGCTTTTTTCTTGACTTGCTTCTCGCCCTTCATGCACAACATCCGGGTTATTGTTAGTAATAGGAGTCAAATGGGTAACAATTTTTCCAATTCTTGTTGTTATGGCCTGGATGTGCGCTCCTCTTGGGTTTTGTATGATCTTTCCTGGAAGCGTGCTTAGTAATCTTTCGTTGAATTGCTTCAATAGTTGCACGATTTTTTACTCAATATTCTTGATTGAAGCTTGAAGATTTCTAAGTACTTCTTTGGTATCTTCATGTCTCTTTTCTGACGTGGCAGCAAAGAGAGAAAGCATTGCCTCAAAATTGGGTTTCTTCTCAGGATTCGGTTCCTCTTTTTGGTAGAATCCTCTTCCTTTTTGTTCATATTTGTCTTCTTTGTCTTTCTTGTACTCATCATACGGTAACCACTTCTTTTTGGGATTTCTCAAGTCTTCGTCATAAAGATCACCATTCGAATAGCAAGCTTGGGCCTTTCGGTTTCCATTCTACTCAAGATCACAATCTTTGGTTAAATGCGACCCGTTATAGTTTTCATACCCCACTCATATTGCAAGAATTGTTGGATCCATTTTAGTCATCCTTCTATCCATGTTACGCAACATTGCTAAGACCATCACCGTATCATTCGAAGCAAAATTTACGATTCTCCTAGTTATGTATTGTTGAGGGTTATAATATTCTCTTGGATGTTTGGAGAAATCTTTGATTAGCTTCTTGATTACGACCGGTTCATTCTTTGTATGTGGCCCTTGAGAATCTAGGAGTTCCCGAGTCGTTACATTTACCCCATCATAAAATATTGCTACTTCCTATTGTACATTAGATCGTTTTGGGGACAGTTCCTAAGCAATCCCTCATAGCACTCCAATGCCTCATACAAAGAATCTCTAACGTTTTTCTCGAAATTTGCAATAGACTTCTTTAATCTGGAAACCTATGACGGTGGGAAAAAAATTTATATGAATTCTTCATGCATTTGCACCATGTTGTTATTGTGCCTGGTAGGATTACCATTAGCCAGTCCTTTGTTTCACACTTAAGAGTAACAGGGACCATTCTTAGTAAAACCATCTCGCATGGTATGTTTGGTATGTTGAAGTAGTCAGAAATATCACTGACCTCATCAATTTGATTGTAAGCATCCTCATGGTCTTTCCCATCGAATGGTATGTCTTTCAATTGAGCAAGTATGTGTCCTTTTAGCTCAAAGCTAGCTATGTTGGGAATTGTGGGTTGCACAAGTCCTAGTCCGGTGTCTTCACACATTCATCTCCTGTATGCCTCCATCGTCATGTCAGCACTATCCGCCA
This sequence comes from Lactuca serriola, assembly GCF_051521515.1. Lineage (NCBI taxonomy): Eukaryota > Viridiplantae > Streptophyta > Magnoliopsida > Asterales > Asteraceae > Lactuca > Lactuca serriola. The sequence goes on along the minus strand of NC_136415.1, from coordinate 146,385,763 downwards.
TGTTGCTTTTGGGGTCGCTTTTAGGTTTGCTTCCTTTTTGTAATTCAGTTTCGGTCTTGTAACCTACTTCCTTTTTGTAAGGAATCTTCTCAAAACTTTTGAATTCGCTTTCTAGAGTATTGTTGGTTGATTCTCCAAGTTTGGTTGTCTTCTTCTTATGGAATGCTGACTCAGGCTCATCAAATGGTGGTATGATTGGTGTTTTCGATCATCGGGTCATAAATCACTAAAACAAAAATAGATGTGATGGGATTAAAACAACTTTTAATCTATGAAGATCGATTAGATCTTGAACAAGTATATGAATATGAAACAGCAAGAACGCAATATTAATAACAAAGCAGAACGCAATATTAAGAACAAAACAGCTTGAATCAATCGTGTCGAATGATTAAATAAAATCCTTAGAAGAGCTCGATTAAGAACATCAACTGTAAAGGATTGGAAGATTACAAGAACGATTACTGGAAAATATTGTACTCTTGATCAATCGCTATATCGATAATCTCTAGAATCTTAACCTAATATGCATGCAAGCATTAACTTAAATACTATACATAAAAGGCTCTCGGTAGAACAGGCCCAAACCGGAGAATAAAAGGCTAATCTAACGAGCCCAAAAGACGCAACATCTAATAAAACTTCAGCCCAACAATCTCCCCCTTTGCGTCAATTTGGAGCGAGACCTTCACTTCTTACTTGGGCCGGCAGCTGAAGCTGGTACTTTCTTCTTCACGGTGCTAAACAGACACTTGGTTATTGAGAGGATGGTCTGTCTAAACCGGATGTACCAATTGATCATATCATTGAAGTACTTGATGTCATCAGCCGAATTGTCCTTACACCACTTGACGATTGATAGGATGTGCTCCAAGCAAGCTGTGGTGTAGAGGTGCTTGTCAGCTAAAGCAAACAGACATTTCTGTCCTTCGGCTCTGGTGAACATCACTGAGTTTCGCCTTGGATCTATCTTGCCCATTTGCATTGTGTTTAGATCACTGGCCGATCCCACTGGTGCTACTTTCGGTTTCTTCTTGAAAACAGTGGCGACCTCCTGATCCATTTGGGCAACCTCCATGATGTAGCAAGCCAACATCCTTTTGACATGGTCTAAGATGGGACCATATTCGGCTTCGTTTGTCAGCAGGATATTGTACAAGACTATCCAGTCATGAGGATTCAGATTCGGTAGATCCGCCAGGGTGATGATGTGAGCAGTTCTTGCAGATCCTCGGATAAGCTTGAACTTGACGTTTGTAAATCTCCCCACGGCAAAAGGCTTCATCACCCAAACATTGACAATCTTCTGGGCGCTCCATGTAAGGTATTGAGGGCGAGCGGCCTCCAGGTAGAAGTCAATGAGCTCCCTGTCAAGCTCATCGTTCGGATGCGGGACTTCAAAGATGTTGGAGTAGGCGTGGAAGATGAACGCCTTTCGAGTCAGTGGCATATCGAACTGCGAATCAATGGTGTTGTTGCAGTCGAACGATATCACCGGCTCGAGCCATAGTATGCTTGGAGTCTCTATGGCCTCTTTTATCAAACGATCCCTGGTCCAGGCAGGGAAGAGCAGCTTTCGGCTCTCAAGGAGATCGTGGGCTTCTTTTTGCTTTCGTTCGGCTTCTTCAGCCTCACGCGCCACACGACTGGCATCACCTTCAGCATTGCGACTGTTTTTCCGTTTCAACAAGTCGGCAATGGTCTCCTTGTCTTCATCTTCATCTTCATCTTCATCTCCTCCCTCTGCTATGTTTTTGCCCTTGTTCTTCACACCCGAACCCGAGGCATGACCAGTTGGGGGTGGTTCGGTTGTGTGAGTAGCTTTGGAGGAAGGAGGTGGTTTTGATCCTTTCTTCTCATCTCCCCCTTGTTTCGGAATGGACACGAAACTCGGCAGGCCTTCAATTTTGCTTAAGAGGTCCATGGCCGGGGAGAGCTTTTCAGCGAGGGTGCGCCTCACCGAATGATTAAGGAAGGGGTCGTGTGCTTCCAGGATGTTGGATAGAGCGGCGTGGACATCCGAAACACACGTCTTTATTACTTCCCTCTCGGATCGAAGAGCTTCCAATTGTTCTTGAGAGTTGGAAAGCTGCGTGCTCTTGACCTTTAGGGCAGTTGTTTTACTCGCCAGAACGTCCATCAGAGAGTTCTCTGCCGCAAGATCCTCTTGTAGTTTTGCCAGACGGGCATCGATGGAGGCACGGAGTGCCGAGTTGTCGTCGCTGATATTTTGTCGGAGGGTAGCGAACGAAGTCAACTCCGTCGAGACGAACTTGGCCAATTGCTGAACAATCGGTTCCAGAGTTGTCCTTGTGGCATTGGCGCTTTCCTGTAGAGACTTCAGCAGGTCAGAAGCGTCGGAGAATAGTTTATCGACTTTTTCGGTCGCTGCCACACAGGCTCGGGTGGAGGCGTCTATCGCAGCAGTTGCTGAGGCCACTGAGTCATGTTGAGCCCTGGAGAAGGCATCAACTATCTTCTGAAGGGCAGCTTCAGACAAGGATGACTGCTGGTTGGAAGAGGAGGCGAGAAGTTGATCAACCTTCTCGTTAAGCTCGCGGAGATGCTTCTTTGTCACTGGAGCATCATCCTCCTCATCACTCTGAACTTGAAACGGACTATAGTAGACCGAATCAAAGTTCATGTGATCACCACCAAGGTATTGATCATCGCCATCGGAGGCGTCTTCTGGAGATTGAGGTGGTGGTGAAGCTGGGGGTGTTGTGGGTTTGGTTGGTTCAGGTTGAGTGGGTGGGGGGTTAGTTTCGGGTGGTGGTGGTGTATGGGTTTCGGTTTGTGGAGGGTCGGTTACGGGAGGGGTTTCGGTTACAGGTGGTGTTTCGGTTGATGTGGTGAATATGGGTGGGGGTATAGGGAATGAGGTTGGGGGATAGTGGGGTTTATGGTGGGAATGGAAATAGGTATTGTGGGTGGAGGTGAAGGAACTGGGGATTGATGAAGTTCCATCTCCGGGGTTGGGGACCGAGGGGGTGTGTTGCCTCGTTGAGGAGATTCGTCTCCTTGTGAGCCCTCAGAGTCCGAACTCCCACCTTCGTATTCGCTTGAGGAGGAGGGAATAAGGAGGTTTCGCTTCGGTTGGGGTTTCCTCCTTTTCGGTTGTGGGGGTGAAGCAGCTTTCTGTTGTTTTCGCTTCTTGGGAGAAGGTCCCTTTGGAGCTTTGGACACTTGCTTCCCTTTGTCACCGTTTTTGCCCCTGGCCACCGGTTTGTCGGCATCATGAATCGATCGCAGCATGTCCGGTGTCAGTTCCCTCAGACCAGTTTGGCGAAACTCCTTGATCGTTCTGATCAGTCTGCTATCAGCGGGCACATCGGCATACATCGACTCCGGGATAGAGCCAATGAAGGAGAATTTTGATGCATCGGATACGATGATCTTCTTGGTATGAAAGGTACCAATAGAAGACATCGGTGCACCGTCGGCTGTGGGAACGTTAAACTTGTCCATGGCCCATCTTGTGATCAAGATCCAGAACCGGGCCAGCGACACCTCGGAGTGTCGGGAAGAGGAAGAGAGGCTCTGAATCAGTTGTTGCCAAAGGACAAACCCATAGTCCAGATTGATCCCGTTGTACACCCCATACATAATCGACAGGAAAAGACGACTGGCCCCATCCGATCCTGAGCTCCTCTCTGACAGTCCCTTCAAGAGAACTGTAAATAACCCATTCCACTGGGGCGGTAGGCAGGACTTCTTGAACCTTGCAACGGAGGTGAGAACTTCTGTGTAGCCCATGTTGTAGAACATGTTGTACAGCATACCAACCGGAATCGTCTCCGGGTGAACTCGCGATGGGTCAGCAGCAAACCCAAGCATGGTGCAGAAGCGGGGGCGAGAAATCGACGTCTTGTGTTCCGCCACTTCGAAGAATACCCTGTCGACGGCCTTGTCGTAGTAAGCCGTTGCGTAGACCTGAGATAAGGCCACCATTGGCACCGTTTCAATCCTTGACAGTGCAGGAGCAAGCTGGGAGTATTTGAGACACTCGATGACCGGCGACATATAGGAATCATAGGCCAGTGGGTTGAGATCAATCACCAGGCATTGCTGAGGTCGGATGGGAAGAATCTGAGAAGTTGCATGAACAGATGAAGATTCAGCCATTGTTGCAGGTTGGGAGAAGAAGATGACCGGGAGAGAGTTTGGAAGTAGTTTTGCTTTGGAAATTATAGGGGCAGTAAAGGGGTAAAAGGTGGTGTTGATGGGTTTTTATAGTAGGTGATAGGAGAGAGAAAAATCGTTTCAAATCTCTTATGGAAATACGAAACGGGTTTTTGGAGTGACTGATTGGTGACAGTTGGGACATGCGATTATCACGTAGGAGAGAGAGTGTCAGATTCCTAGGATCACGCCGCCCAATAAGCGCCGGTTCAGAGAGAGGAACCGTTTCCATTTCCACACGCGCCATTAATGCCAGATTGATGACGCTTCAATACTGCACACGCGTCCAAAAGTGTCAGAAAAAGCGCGACCGCTTCAAATTCACGCGCCCTCCTTTTTACCGTCGTTTGAATTTCTATCCATTTAACTCCCGCCGAGTCAGCAACTTTTTGTCTTATCCCCTTTTAAACGGCTGTTTCCAATTAATGATCCACGTGGCTAATTTTTGACCACAACTTCATTTGTAACCATCCAGTAAATATCCAGCCTGTAAAATAATTAGTAACGAAATTTTTGAAAATCTAGGATTTTCGTGCAAAGAGTGTAAAAAAAAATAAAGAACGAAAGCAACTCTTTTTAGGATAATCTGTGATGTCAATAATGACACGAAACTGATGATCCCGGGCACGAATCTCTTCCTTCAAGGTCAAGAAAGACCTCAAAGTGTTAGTGGGGAATCCCGTTGAATTACGATCAAACATTCATTAATAAATGTTGAAAGGCTTCTTTTAATAAGGCAAATTAAGGGTGGTTTCGCTTTGATTCAACAATTCAATTCTTGATATAAGAACGAACGTGAACAAACTACTTGTGAGACCAGTGTTGTCTGTTGAACAAGTAGGCCTGAGATGATTTTGTAGTGGCTTGGATTAATATGAAATCTCAGATAAAAATTTAAAACTGGATCCCATGGGAAGAAATGTTATGGTGTGTAACAATTTCATTGGAATCACGCAAAAAGAAAAAAATTGAGATTTCATGAAGGTACATTCGTCAATTCATTGGTGAAAACTTGATCAAGTTAATTGGTCACCGTCAATTCGTTGGTGTGGAATTTTGGGTTTCACTCAGCTCGTAGTGGCATGAAACTAAGATCATAAACACAGATGTTGTGTAACCATAAACCTCAGTGGTAGTTTCTGAGAGTCTCAAGGGTTACAGTGATGAAACTAATGTTATGGAGAAATATAATGGGGATGGTGAAAGAAGACATAGTACCTCTGCTGCGAACATAAGGACCAAGCAGGAGACTCTGAACTCATATGAGAAGAGAGTGAGTTAACTCACGATTAGAATAAATGAGTTAGCCTTATTGGGAAGACAAGGTTTGTGTTTACCAGGTCATGAAGGCTATTATTCAAAATCTTATGAGGCTTGGGACACATACAGCAGCATGCTTCTAGGGACACTTAAGTAAGTCATCAAATATAATCCCATAAACAAATGAGCACACGAAAAAATAAAAAAATAAAAAGAAGATAAAAAAAACTTAAAAAAAATATAAAAGATTGAGAAAAAAAATACTATTAAAAAAACTTTGGAATAATTGAAAAACCGAACCCGAACGTTCGGTTGGTTTCGGTTGGAAAAAGTTGAAAAACCGAACCCGAACCTTCGGTTGGTTTCGGTTCTGGAAAATTTTGAAAAACCGAACCCGAACCTTCGGTTGGTTTCGGTTCTGGAAAATTTTGAAAAACCGAACCCGAACCTTCGGTTGGTTTCGCTTTTTACGTTTGAGGTTGAGAGGTAGTGTGAGGTACTGACTCTGATTCCATCATTCCTAGCCCTTGCAATATTTTATTGAACGATGCTTCTGGAAGAGCTTTGGTAAAGACGTCAGCCAATTGATCAGTGGTTCTTACGAAGTGAACTTCGACATTTCCATCTTCCACATGATCTTTGATGAAGTGATACCTCAGTGCTATGTGTTTGGTTTTAGAGTGTTGCACCGGGTTATGACAGATCCTAATTGCACTTTCAGAGTCACAATATAGAGGGATCTTCTTCATATTGAGTCCATAGTCTCGAAGTTGACTCTGGATCCAAATCACTTGTGATGTGCAGGATGCAGCGGCAATGTATTCCGCTTCAGCAGTAGACAGCGACACACATGTTTGTTTCTTGGATTGCCAGCTGACCAACTTCCCATCAAGAAATTGACAGCCACCAGTTGTGCTTTTGCGGTCGAGTCCACATCCTCCAAGGTCAGCATCAGAATAGGCTTGAACGAAGAAGCCTGAATTGGATGGATACCATAGACCTAAGGAGGCGGTTCGCTTGAGATAGCGTAGGATGTTCTTCACTGCCAGCATGTGAGGTTCGCGTGGGTTAGCCTGAAATCGAGCACAATAACACACAGAAAACATGATATCAGGCCTGCTAGCAGTTAGATACATCAGTGAGCCTATCATTTGACGATAGAGCGTGATGTCGACAGCCGGTTTATCTAGTGAAGGGGTAAGTTTGGTGCCGAATGCCATTGGGACTTTGACTTTTGAGTCTCCCATCATGCCAAACTTTGCTAGGAGAGTCTTCGTGTAAGCTTCCTGATTGATAAAGATGCCTTCGGGTCCCTGTCTTATATTTAAACCAAGGAAAAAATTAATAGGACCCATTGAGCTCATTTCAAACTTAGTCTCCATCAACTTTCTGAATTCAGCTGTTAAGCTGGGATTCGTAGAGCCAAAGATGATGTCATCGACATAAATTTGAACTATCATAAGGTGGTTACCTTGCTTTTTGCGAAAGAAGGTTGGGTCAACCGAACCTTGTTTGAATTTGGACATCTTTAAAAATTTTGTAAGCGTTTCATACCAGGCTCTCGGAGCTTGTTTGAGGCCGTACACAACTTTATCCAGAATATAGCAATGATTTGGATACTTTTCATTCACGAACCCAGGAGGTTGCTCCACATACACAGTTTCTTCAAGTTCTCCATTGAGAAATGCACACTTGACGTTCATTTGGAAGACCTCTAAGTTTTTGTGAGCAGCATAGGCCAGAAATATTCTAACCGATTCTAGCCTAGCTACTAGAGCGAACGTCTCTTCGTAATCTATCCCTTCCTCCTGACAGTATCCCTTGACAACCAGACGAGCCTTGTTCCTTATGACATTACCTTCCTTGTCCATTTTGTTTCTAAAAACCCATTTAAGACCAACAACTGAAGCGTCCGGAGGAGTTGGAATGAGGCGCCAGACTTTGTTCCTTTCGAACTCGTTCAGTTCGTCTTGCATTGCTTGAACCCAATCAGAGTGATCGAGGGCAGTGTTCACTGTCTTCAGTTCAACTTTTGATACAAATGAGTTAAACATACAAAACTCAACCTTTGAGAATAAGGATGTCTGTTTTGCCTTCAGTTGAGATCGGGTCAGAACCTTTTCAGATACATCACCAACTACTTGAGAGATAGGATGATCTCTGGTCCATTTTGTAAGAGGAGGGTAATTCGGATCGAAGGTTGGATCTAGTTCAGCGTTGATCATCTCTTCTGGCTCAGATTGACTATCAAAATCAAGCATCATATCATCATGCTCCCCCTCAATTGATGAGTCTTGAGAAACATGAGGTTCAGGGGTTTCTTGCGGTGCTGGACTTTCAGGCATTGAAGCACCTTCGTTTGGAGGGGCATCTTCGGTTGAAGAGGTACCTTCGGTTGGTGAAGGACCTTCGGGTGAAGTGGTAGAGCTTTGCTCCCCCTCGACATGAGAACTTGGCTCCCCCTCGACTGAAGCATTGTTGGTTGGAGATTCATCAGTGGGCGATTCTCCTTCATGCATTCTTCTTGCAGCATCTTCGACAATCTGCTTCATATGATCTATTTTGTTGTCAGCTGCACCTGCTTCGGAGAGAGAAGCTTTTTCCGGTTCGTCAAATAGTTCCAGAAAATTTTCGTACAAATTGGCGATTGAGACTGTGACTTGGCCAGTTTGAGGGAAGATTTCCCTGGCAGTGTCATCTATGGCCTGTAGTTTCTTGACATAGTTATCGTCGAAGGTCACATAGTATGTCTCTTCAATCCTTCTTGAACGTTTGTTTAGGACCCTGTACGCCTTGGATGTGAGTGAGTACCCCAGAAAAATTCCCTCGTCGGCTTTGACATCAAACTTGTTGCGGTGTTCTTTAGAGTTAAAGATGAAACACCTTGAGCCAAAAACGTGGAAAATTTTCACATTGGGCTTCCTGTTGTTTAATATCTCATATGGTGTGAGCGTGAATCGCTTGTTGAGATAGGACCTGTTTTGTGTATAACAAGCAGCAGAAATAGCGTCAGCCCAAAAATAAAGAGGTAAGGAAGCGAAACTTAACATAGTTCGGGCAGCTTCACACAGAGATCGGTTTCGTCTTTCGACTATCCCGTTCTGCTGTGGTGCGTAGGGAGCTTAGAAATTATGACTAATTCCCTTTTTTGCAAGAAACTCTTCAAACTCCCTGTTCTTGAATTCGAGACCATTGTCGCTCCTGATGTTTCGAACGACCTTCTTGAGCTGGACTTCAATTTGCTTGATAAACACTTTCAGCTTTTGAGTCGCTTCAGATTTGAGCTTTAGAAAGAACACCCATGTAAATCGAGAGAAGTCATCAACGATAACAAGAATGTACTTGCTACCACCGATGCTTTCAATAGACGAAGGACCACACAAATCGATATGAAGCAATTCGAGTGGTTCAACAACTTTTGTGTTAATTACGGATGGGTGACTTTGAAGACTCTGCTTTCCCATTTCGCATGCAGCACATAAATGCTCTCTGTCAAACTTGAGCAATGGAAGACCCCTAACGTGACCTCCAGTGACAAGTCGGTTGATATCTTTGAAATTGAGATGAGAGAGTCTTCTGTGCCACAACCAGCTTTCGTCGGATTGAGCTTTTGATAGCAGACATATGGCTGGGTTTCCTTTGATGGGTTTCATGTTCAGAGGAAACATTTCACCCTTTCGCTCTGACTTCAGAATCACTTTCTTTGTCTTTTTCTCTATGATTTCAGAACCTTCATCATCAAATGAAACTTTGAGACCTGTACCTCCGACAAGCTGAGATACACTGATGAGGTTGTGTTGAAGTCCTTCCACATAGGCCACCTTCCTTATGGTAAAATCACCATTCGTTATCATCCCATATCCCTTTATGGTGCCGAAAGAGTTATTTCCAAACTTAACGTTGCCACCATTTGCAAGAGATCTGTATTCCCTGAGCTCCTCTTTCCTCCCTGTCATGTGACGCGAGCAGCCACTGTCGATGTACCATTCTTCGTCAAACTGCTCGTCACTTATAACCTGCAAAAATTAAGCAGATTTAGGAACCCAAAGTTTCTTGGGTTCATGTGAGGTTTTCATGGGAACGGGAATAGTAAGAGAGATGTCAACTAGATATGTTCTTTTAATTAGAGTTGTTTCATCTTTCTTTTTAATGGTGTAGACTTTTATTTTGTTAAGATTGGGTTTGTTCGCTTTGGACTAAGGTTTGGATTCATTGACCTTTTGCTTTCCCTTCTGTTCAGCTGAAGAATGAGGTTTTTGAGGGCAAGCAGGATTAGTTTTGGAACTAGATGGAGATGAATGAGTGGAAGTAGAAGAACGAGAAGAATTAGAACGAGAGAAGTTGGATGGGGAGGACTTCCTGGCTGATGACTCTAGGTGACCCTTTTGCTTTTGATCATTAGAGGGGCGGACCTTCGAGTCTTGTTCTCTTTTGACATTAGAGCCGAACCTCTGCGTTCGGTTGGAGTTGTTTTTGGAACCGAACCTTCGGTTTCGGTTGAAATCCTTTTCAGAATCGAACCTTGACTTTCGGTTGGTATCTTCTTGTGAACCGAACCTTGACTTTCGGTTGGTATCTTCTTGCGAACCGAACCTTGGCTTTCTTACGGGATTGTTTTCATACTTCAGATTCTTGTCTTTGTGTGAATAGTATGCATTCTGTGAGTGCCAGAATTGTTTCCTTTCAGAAAGGTTTTTTCTGTATCTTAGGTTCCTTTCTATCTTTTTATCCCTCATCTGCTTAGGTTGATGATGAACGTTCGCTTTCGTTTTTGATGTCACCTTGGCTGGTTCCTTTTGAACTTCAGGAGTTTTTCTTTGAGCCGAGGGAGCAGAGGGAATATCTGAAGAAGATTCAGTTTGCCCTGAGGAAATGGAAGGAGTATCTGATGAAGGAATGTCTTCTTTTGCTGAACTATCAACCTCTTGAGGAATATCTTTTGTACCACTTGTACTTGGTTCACTGAAATTATCAGGCTTGTTCAAGGGTTCAGGTATGTACCTCCCTTTCTTCATCCAGGAGGTTCTTTCAGAAAGACCAACGGTTTCGTTTCCATTATCAATAGGAGATTCCTAGAAGAACTCATCACAGCCATCAGCATTGTCTTCGTTAACAATAGCCGTGAGTTCTGCTGTTTGATGTTCGGTTACTCCAGTTACCTTGTATACCTGATTTGGAGTGGTCCTGACTTTTTGATACACAACAGCTTTTTCTACTAATTTCGGGGACTTTTGTTGGGACAATCTAGCGAATTCCACAGAATTTTCAGAAATAAGATTTTTGTGGTTTTCAGTTTCGCTTTTAACAAATTCTGAGCAGTCAACCGTATCCTCTACAGAAATTTCACTCATGTTTTCGTCCTCGTTAAGCTCAGATGCATTTTCAACATCGATTTTATTTTCTGAGCTTACTTTGGCGTTTAGAGAGTCAAACTTTTGTATGGTTTCGGTTCTCAGTTTAAGTCTGTCATTTTCATCCAAAAGATTTTTGAGCATGTCCTTGTGGTCTTTGGATTTAATGAAGGACTCAATTTTGTCCAATCCAATTTTATAAGTTGGGTTGACATCATCAGACGATATCACACTCTCACAATTGTAAGCTTCGGCATCGATTTCATCCTCCTTAAATTCTAGGAAGGGCACAATCATACGATGGATCTTTTGACCTATCTCACAGTCCAAGTGAAGTTGAGTAATATTGGAATATAAACGTTTAGCTATTAAACAAAAAACATTTCGTTGTTTCAACAATTTCAAATTGTCTCTCTGTAAATAAATGTTTTCGTCTTTAACTTTAACTAATTCCGACTCTTTTAACTCAATCCACATACGCCGCTCCTCACTCTTCGACGCCACCCTGCTTAATTGATCAGTCAGGTTAGAATTGGTGACTCGAGTTTGAGTTAAGCTACTATCTAAATGAGAAATTCTTGTGTTAACGTTTTTTAGTTCTTTCTCATATGAGGATGATGGTACTTTAGATGAAATAAAAGCAGATTGTACCTTCTTTATTAGTTCATCGAGCTCATTGAACTGTTGGCTAAGTGGTTTGGCCGTAAAGCACATATCTTCCTGCACCTTCGGTCCATTGCTTCCTCCATCGGTATTGTATCCCCTCATCTGAGATACGCCAGACACCATGAAGCATTTTCCACCACTGCTTTCCTCCTTAGCCATATAAGCCTTTCCATGAGTAGGCTTCCTCACTTCTTCGTCTTCTGAGTCAGTAGACCAAACTTCGGTGCTACCGAACTCATTGTCATTAACCGAACCCTGCACAATAAGAGCATTAATAGAAGGGTTAGCGGTAGACTTTTTCTTTCTCAACTCATCCAATCTCTTCTGCAGCACGGCTTCCTCATCCTTTCCATCGTCCTTTTCAGCCATTTTCTTAAGAACACAGTCCTTAGCATAGTGGTTCTTGCCACCACAGTAGAAGCAGCTTACTCCGGAATCGCCATCTGCCTTCGGTTCCTTCTTGGGCTCCTCAGCCTTCGGTTCATTGTTCGCCTTTTCAGAGCTGTAACTCCCCTGCCAGTTTCGGTTTTTGTTGCTGGGGAATCTCTTCTTTATGAACCTCTTAGGATTGGATACCATCATGGCATAATCCTCAGTTGTGAGGTCATATTCTTCCAAGTTGAGCTCTTCATCCTCCATCACGGATTTACTTTTAGATAAGAGGGCCAACGAACCAAGATTAGACACAACGTTCTTCTCTTGAACCACAATCTTCTCTTGTGACTTTAGAATACCCACCAGTTTCGCCAAGGAGTATGATTTAAACTGTTCATGGGCTTTGACTATGGAAACAACTGCTCCCCATTCAGATCTCAGTCCGTTCAAGAAAGTAACCTTTTGTTCGATGAGCTTCCTTTCAATATCGTGTTTGATCATCTTGCTGAGAAGATGATTGAAGCGATCAAACGTCTGGGTCACTATTTCTTCGGCCCCTTGCCTGAATTCTCCAAACTCAGATAGAAGCAAGGTTTGGATAGAATGTTCAAGATCTTCGTCTGTGGAATACAGTTCGCGAAGTCTATCCCACACTTCCTTCGCCGTAGTGCATGAGCTGACCAGTCTGAATGTATCGGACTGAAGGGCGAATCTGATCAACCTTAGTGCCTTAATATTGCACTGAAATTTATCTTTTTCATCTTGCGCAATATTCGTCACGTCCTTAAGCAGATCGTTATACTCTTTTTGCGTCTTAATGATTATGGATGTAGCAGAATGAGAAAACGGTCCATTGATGATGGCTTCCCATATGAGAAAACCATTGTCCTCCGATCCAATCACGTAATCTTCAAAATGATGCGCCCATACTTCATAGTCATGGGTGTATAAGATTGGAATCTTTGTTGTCGAACCGATGCTGTTGGAAATATTAATAGGGTTTGATTGCGTCGCGTCCATTATGATCGAAATAACCTGTTCAAAGATCAGACTTGTAATAAAGCAGATTAGGGCAAAACAATAAATACTAAGATACGTCAATTAAGATGACGGCTCAATAAATATCGATGATTGCGGAAAACCCTAATGGAAATCTTTTTCATAGAAAAGATGTGTATCGATTACACAGCCTCCTGCTCTGATACCAATTGATGGGATTAAAACAACTTTTAATCTATGAAGATCGATCAGATCTTGAACAAGTATATGAATATGAAACAACAAGAACGCAATATTAATAACAAAGCAGAACGCAATATTAAGAACAAAACAGCTTGAATCAATCGTGTCGAATGATTAAATAAAATCCTTAGAAGAGCTCGATTAAGAACATCAACTGTAAAGGATTGGAAGATTACAAGAACGATTACTGGAAAATATTGTACTCTTGATCAATCGCTATATCGATAATCTCTAGAATCTTAACCTAATATGCATGCAAGCATTAGCTTAAATACTATACATAAAAGGCTCTCGGTTGGACAGGCCCAAACCGGAGAATAAAAGGCTAATCTAACGAGCCCAAAAGACGCAACATCTAATAAAACTTCAGCCCAACAAGATGAATCATGTAAAACGAAAATTAAAAGAAAATAGCTAGAAAAAACTCTTAATAAATAGTTGATTAAAATTAACTAAGAATTGACTGTTCCCCGGCAACGAGATGTCGAATAATTATGAACTAGTTTTTACCAACTAATTTAACTACTTATTATTTCTAAGGCAATGTACCTAGTCAAAAATAGAATCACACAAATAGCAGGCTATCGAATAAAGAGAACATAATTATTGGCTTATTTTATCTACTAAGTTAACTAAATTACTATTTAACTAAAAAGGCTTTTTCTCAAGTTTTGCAAGACTAGAAAACTTAATCAATCAACTAAACTAAGAAAAAAACTAATTATCAACAAATGAAACAAAAAGCAAAACTAAAAGAAAGAAACGCCAAAGTTAATTTTAATCAAGATCAATGAGAGACTTTCATTTAGATTAGATATACTTGTTATTATGGTTGATTTAAAGGAAATAGATTTGATTAATGCTTTGTTGATTACCGATACCTAAGATGAGCAGATTAATGTTCACAAACCTAATCCTTTAGCAAATAAGTCTATTCATATGGTGATCAGGTGGATAAACTAACAAATTTACTACCGTTCGGTTTGAGTTATGTTAGACTTATATTGGATTGATCTATTTGGTTAATTAAATTAATCCAATATATGATCGGTCCTAATATATTAGCTCTTACATTTACTTATCCATATAACATCCTAAAAATCATGACCAAAAATTTCGTTTTAAAATCATCAATCATCCATAATCAAGTCATACAAAAATCCTTATATGAAATCAAGTATCATTTCAAACATATTTATTTTATCATAGTAAACATCCCACGCTCAACTTCTTGGTGTGTGCCATGTGATCATCCCGAGCTCTTCCCTCCGCTACCGGAAGTACCTGAAAGCAATCCTAGAAACCGTAAGCATGAAGCTTAGTGCCTTCCCTGTACTACAACCTACCAGACATATAACCACATAGTGGGCCCCCGTCCGCTGCATCGCGACTTGCTTAACATCGGACTTGCTTCGACATCGCTCCCCACCTGGCAATAGGCCCCGCCAGGCATCGGGCCCCGCTCGATATACATGTCTGTTTCTCTTAGGCCCCACCTATCTTTGGGCCGAGCCCGCCATACACATACAATCATATATTCATGATAACACATAAGCAAACATACCCTACTGTATGCCTGTCCTAAGGCCTTGCCTAACTTGGGCCTCGGCCCTGACCTGCTACTGATGAGTCATGGAACCCCCTCCACACTCTTGCTGATAGTGAGATACGGCCCCCCGCCCACACTCACTTCTCCCCTATCTTGGGCCCCGCCCCTACTCTACTACTAATGAGATACGGAACCCCATCCATACTAAGCCAGTGATGAGATGTCGGACCTCGCCCACACTCACCTCCCTACCAGGCACATACAAGTATCACACAGATAATAAGTATAACGAGCATACTAACATTCCTCAGGGCTCGCCCGACATCATATCGTAATTCGGAACATATATAATAATAATGACTAGGGCTAACCCATGGGTCTTCCTACTATACATCAAAATAATAGGCCGACATTGTGACCGTAGACCCGTGCACACAATGAGGAGACTCACCTTGCTGCTAACCGGAACTTTCAGAACTACTGATCCTTCGGCTCACTGAGCTATCAATACCAAAATATCACTTAGTCCAATTCAATAACCCTTCATAGGGTACAATGGCCATTCTACCCCTAACCTAACTTGGTCCATAACTAAGGGCCAAACCATAATGAAAGGGCCCAACACTAGGTGAGCTTCCCAAACCCACTAGTGGCCTACTAATGGCCCAATTTGCTAAATCGAGCCCAATCCCTCTAATGGGAATTACCCTAAGCACAAACATCTTTTTGGCCCACATCATCTGACTTCTGCTGGCCCATTAAGGCCTAATGTCCAAAGCATGGCCCAATCTGAGGTCCAATAACACGAAGCCCAAACTGATAGAGTACGCGGGGTGTACATTCACATACTTTAAGCATACTAGCCACTGGTGTGTATGTTGGGCATATCTGCATGTATACTCAGCGTACTCCCACTATTAAGTCACTTTCCCAATAAGTCCTTAATACTATACCTTAGTAGCTACAAATACAGATCCAAGTCCTTTTCCATGTCTTAATCTATAAAGTCATTGACTTGGTGACCTAATTTGGCCCAAACAAGCCCAAACTCCAAAAAATGCTATTCTTCTTCCATAAAGAGGGCTAGATCCTATGCATGAACCCATTAAGTCATTCAAGATGGAGACTTTACTGCTTGTGGGACCCTTTTAGCTCTGAGGGTGAAAACTATAAGCTCACAATCAAGATTTCATCATAAAGGTCCATTCTTAGGACCAAAATAACTCCAAAACCACACTACACTAGATCTAAGCATTCTAAAATAAAGTTCTGAACTTTATACCTCCATAGAGTTCCAAATGATGATGCTATTCCATATCTATCAGCTCCAACATCCCAAGTTCTTCCTTGCCAGCTTCCTCTTTACTTCTTCCAAGCTTACACCACTAAAATGAGCTTCTTGAGGTCAAAATTACCCAAGGATGAAGAGATGAGGTGTTCTAGGGTTTCTCTAAGGTTTGGTGACAGATAAGGAGCCCGGGGTTTGAACCATTATGTTCCTTATATAGTGGCTCACCCTAAAAAGTTAAGGTTTCTGGACACTGGACGTACGCTAGGCGTACATCCTGTACGTTGGGTGTACGCCAAAAACACCCGCGACCTTATGAGCTTACACGTTGGGCGTAAGCCATCCTAATGTTGGGCGTACTCTTGCGCTGGTCACCTTGCATGCATGGTCATTCTTGCCATCTTTCTCCATTAAGGACCAATATTGCCAATAACTTCAAAGTGCTATAACTCCTTCATTCTAAGTCTGTTTCAGAAGAACATTATATCCACGAAATGGTGGCGAGGAGCCCTACGCTTCTAGCAACACGCCTCTACCCCAAACCTCTCGAATAAAAACTTCAAGACCCATAAAAAACCGAAATGCCCCTAGCTGGGCCTCCGAAATCCATAAACAAACTTTGTCAGAATAGGGTCTTACTGTTGGGTTATGAGCATTCTAACACTCCTTAGTGTGCATGCAACCCTAAATACCTTGGATGTACGTTTTCTCTATTATACATGCAAATAAGATCTTCCAAGGTATTATCCTAATCTAGCATACAAAACAATGAGTGTAACAAGATAGAATACCTACCTCTTTGATGTAGAAAGTCTTCATGAAGCTTGAGTGCCTAGTGCCCCAAGTGTGACACCTCAAAATGGTTCACACAACACCAAATACACTTGGAATAACTTGAGAGAAATCTACACTTCATGAAATCGGCTAGCCCTTCTACTACACACTCTAGTGTCCGATTTTTGTCAAGAATAAGATCTTTATATAGTGTTACAATTAGGGTAAACCCTTATTGTCATGACTTTCCATTTCCTTGGATCCATGGGTTCAAATACACCATGGAGCATCCATGGACCATCCTATGGGTTTTAGCCCAACTTGATTATCCATGGAGCATTAGCCCACTATACAAGTATGGATAATTTACACAATCAACGCATATATTTAATTAGTCTTCTTTTGATCACTTAATTAATCCTAGATTAATTCTTGATCAATACTAATTAAATAATCTTATTATTCTTATTATTAATATACTAGAACTTATAATATATTAATAACCATAAGTGTCTTATTTCTCTCATTATAGTCCATCCAAGTGCATGATGCCATGCAACCCAAATGGACCATGTCGGGTCGGGTCAAGTCTTACCAATTATAGTTACGGACGTAAACATTAATCCAACAGTCTCCCACTTGGATAAGTCTAAAACTAATATTGCGTATGACTTCAGGAACCGACTGGCAATCATAGCTCTCAAAAGCTTCTGTCGAACTCTGACCTTGTAGATGAACTCCGACCTTTGTCAGTGACTTGTCCATTAGATTAGGGATCATATATTCCTCCATTCTAGATATCATATGGACCGAGACATGGATTATGATCATTCTCTCTATCCATTTGTTGTTTCCCGATTTCCGATTTATGATGACTGACTAATTGAACAAATCAAATTAGTCCTGGCCCGACCGAGCACTTCCATTTGTCATCATCAAATCATCGAGGGGCCCACAGATATCGCTTTTATCCCGAAGGTAAAAGGAATGGATAAACCTCGACTCATATGGCTTGTTCTACTACTTGTTGAATCATACACAAAGGCACGTTTTATAGCACCGAGTTACCGAATGCGTTTTCGTGCAATCAATGTACAACCAACTCATAGTAACAACTCATATCTCTAGGTTTGAAGAATATAAGATATTATCGTCTCATGATCACTCGTGATAAAATCTATGAAGTGATTCCAATGAGCGCGGGTTGAATCCCATACTCAGAACTTATGAGCACTCATGTGCGTTGTAGCCCTTTGTCCAACACCTTAGACCTCTACAAGCCAACCCATGACAGTCTTAATTCATATCTACTTCCAACATATGACCGACTGTGGATGGTTTGAATAACTTAGTCATTCCGGAAGAATAACCCAGTTTATTCGGGAAGTCAAAACATGCAAAGTGAAACACAATAATAATTGAATCCAATATGGTATCAAAACCTATGAACATAAATAAAACACCTTTTATTTATCACCATATGATTACACATTATTCATTGTATACTGTTTCAGCTATCAACTTTATTCTTGAATTTAAAATAATAATTGTCCCATGCTCCAAGCATGTACACTATGTTTTCTAAACACTAGTCATGCCATACACCAAGTATGCATACTATGTTTGTCTATGATCTTTACTTTGTGAACTAGATCAATTGAACATAACTTCAATGATTCTCTTTTCACACTCCCAAATCCTTATTGCAAATGCAAGAATTCCAAATTCATGCCATTTACTGAAATTTGTCAGATTCTAAACTTATATGCATTGATCTTCTTGTAATGATTATGCATAATGTCAGAAAGACTTGACAACAATCATTACAGAGCATTCCAAAGGAGATCAACTCCTTGGAAACACCCTTCTTGCATTAAGTTTCCTAATCTTAAACAGATTGTAAAATTCTAACTTTGAAACATTTCCAGATTCCATTTTGACTATCACTTCTGAACAAGAGTTGCCTCCTTCCAGATTATGTCAATATGGTCCTTCCAGAATTATCACTATACTTCCAAATGTCCTTGAGCAACCAATCTTTGGTAAACCTTAGATTGTCCTCGACAATTGTTTAATCCTTTTAGTCATATCCAGTTCTAAACCTTTTCCCTTCTTAATGCCCCATGCATTTGCAAAATTTTAGAAATGATGAATATAGTACGTGTAATCGATCCTATATCCGAAGCATATGGGACACGATTTATGATGTCTCACATAAAGACTAAATCAGTCTTTTGCTATAATATGTCCATTTCAATTTGCCAAGTTCTCATAATTTAGATTATGAAAAAGGATGTCGTAATCATATTCGAATTTTAGAACGCAAATAATGGACTCATATATAAAATTTCCTTATGTTGAGCCATTCCAGCATGAAATTCATATATATCCTTGACTAAATGATTAAAACCTCACGATCTAAGCTTATAGATTTGAGATGAAGTATAATTTCCTCTCCCTTAATTATAGCAAAACAACTTTTCCCAATTGAAACCTTTTGTTTTCTATGATTAACATTGCTAACTTGCAATACTTATAATAATTATCATGCTCCCACTAACATGATGATTATTAGCATAACACTTATGCTCCCACTAGCTTTGACATGTACTCAGAAATCAGCTGGACTTCTAGAAATCAATACTTCATTGACTTTCTTACCAAAGTTCAGATTTCTGATACTAGATTGTTTTGATAAGACTTTATCAAAATAATACACCTTCCTTTAGATAGCACACTTGCGTATCTAAACAATTATGAAGAGGGATGCCGTAATCATAATGGTTAGACCTTTTTGCCACTTCTCACAAGTCCAGGTTAGTGTGCCGGTAAACCACACACGCTCCACTAACGACTTTGAGAATGAAAATATCACAATTGCTATCTAGCTAAAATCTACTTAGTGAAAGTGTTTCCTCACCATCATTTTCATGAATCGGAGAGAAACCTTATGACACTTAGATTTTTATGGTGTATGTGTTCTTATCCATGTGAATTGTCAAAACCATAGTCACAAGACAAGGATAATGACAAATCCAAACTCATATGGATTGAACTCAATCTTAACTTCTTGCCACCTGGTAGCTCAAGGGCCTGCCATTGCTTCCAAGTTGTTTGTGCAACAAATTGAGAACTCATATGCAAAGCCAACTTTAACTGGAATGGGCACAGAATATGTCAACACGATAGGTTATAAACCTCAAGTCGTGTGCTAGTGAAGAACTTCAGGTTTTATTCTTGATTACTTCTTGAGACTTTCAAGACCTTTAAGAATCCCACTGTCCTCTTGACATATAAGACTTTCTTGTCAAACATCCAAGAGATAGTGTAGATTCTAATCAAGACAAACACTTCACATAATTGGCCTTAGTTGTTCTTTGTTTCATCCAAAACATCACAACTTACCAATTTCAAATGTACAAGAGTAGGAAACTTTAACTCTTAGATTTGAAAAGTGTTTTAAACCTTCTTTAAGACATGTCACTCATGTTACAATCTTGGAGTATGACTCTAAGACTTGTATTGGAACGAAGTATGAGTCATCTTCTTGATTTAACCACTTCAACAATTCAAGTTCCTCTTCTTAGTCATAAGAATGAACTAAGATTTCCTTAGAGAAAAAATTTTGATATGGTTTCTTAATCATTAAGATGATCACAAAAACTGATACTAAAGTACTCTCCCATCTTTTCAGATTTGAGAAACTTTTATTTTTCTGCCTAAGTTGATTCTTCTTATTCGCCCTGCCTTACATTGGAACCTTTTCCAATGTCTCAGAGTTACACTTAAGCTTGTAAGTATAATCATATTTACTAAGCTTTAGTAAACTATGACAAATAGTCTTGTCAATCTTTTGTGGTGGACTTAATCAGTGCACCAGAATGTGTACTCGATCCCTTAGTCCTTTACTTGACTCACACATCCATGTGAACGAGTAATTAGTCTTAATTTTTCCAATACTTGAAAGTTCTCATTCATCATGCAATACAACTTGCATGATTCCAAGTTCCGGTCCAATTGAAACTTGGGTGATGAGAATCTTTCCTTATTTGGTAAATTTAGACATTACCACAAATGAAAGAGTCAATTTCATATTTCCACTCTTGCTATTAATGGAATCATATAAGCAACAATTTTTCCTCAAATGCCATTGTAAGGATATTTTAAAATCAATAAAATCTAAAATTCTTTTATTTTAAAACTTTGCGGAAAAATTTATCCTTACAATCCATATGAAAGCTTGTCGTTATCTATTCCTAAGCAATATCTCATAACTCCTAAGAAGTAGCTCAAGAATCCGATCTTTAAACTATGCGATAGAAATCCATCTACGCGATCTGATTCAGCATATTCTTTCTTTAAGTGTCTTCACTTTTCTTTGATTCTTAAAACATCACCATGTGACCCAGTCACATCATGTATCAAGAATCTCATAATAGAAACTTAGTAGAGTTAGATAGTGGACTTTACCTGATGTAGAGTCAAACTTATTGATTTTAACATCCTTAGGTAAATTTGGCAGCTTCGCAACCAATGCCCCTTTCTTTGGCAATATAAACATATGGACCCTTTGATAATGGTACACGGGACTATCACAGACTTAGCTTTTCTCTTTACCATTTGGTCAACCCAGTTGACTATGGCCGATCCCTTTCCACTGGGAAGAGAAAGCTTTACTAGATATCCAATGTCATCATTGTCAATGTCCATAAATTTTTAGGAAGTTGATCTTAACAAATAGATAAGATCATTAAGCGTCTTGTCATAGTCTGTTTCATAGGTGTCCCAAAGGAACTCACTATGTGACTTAGAAAGTGATTGAACCACCAACTTTCTCAAGACTTTGACACCCAATTCTCCCGGCTTGTCAATATGTGACTACATCTCCAAGACGTGACCACACCTAGACCTTGCCTTGCCAATAGGGCTTGAGTGACCTTAAACTTTTCAAGAACTTGTGGGTTAGGGAGAATAATTGGAGGAGGTGAATGAAGTATGATTTCCATGGGATATCATCTTCATTTAGGAAAGCTTGTTTCAAGAGATTTGGGAAGATCATAAATGTCTACACCAGAAATCTTTTGGGAGATATTCAAGATAGTTGATCTTAAGTCCTTAATATGACACCCAATATGAAATATTAAGGCTAGGACCCAAAAAACTATTTTATAACTTAGAAGAGGTATGCCGTAATCCAAGCTATAAAATATTTG
This sequence comes from Lactuca serriola, assembly GCF_051521515.1. NCBI lineage: Eukaryota > Viridiplantae > Streptophyta > Magnoliopsida > Asterales > Asteraceae > Lactuca > Lactuca serriola. Next base: position 146,363,863 of record NC_136415.1, on the reverse strand, counting down.
AAAGTAGGTGAATGACGATTCACCAATTTCCACCAAGATAAACGAAATGTATTATTAGGTTTTAATTGGTTTTGAAACTCCTAGATCTTTTGAGATTCATTGAACTGTTCAATGGCATGTTTCAATCTCGAGTGTGCCCTTTAGGTTTTGTAAAGTAACCAAAACAAGGTGTGAAGTAACCATGCAAATTACTTGATACCCTTAAGTGTTTACCCCTCAATCGATGTGCCGGTTAACCACACACGCTCCATCGATACTATGATAAACATTAAGTTACCCTTTGCCTACCTTGTTAAATACGAGTTAGTGTGCCGGTTAACCACACACGCTCCACTAACCGACTTAAACAAAGTGCAAAGTGTAATTTCATGGATTAGCACCTTATTCACATTTTCCTAAGTAACTAAGATTGGGTATTTACAAAAGGTTTAGTTACTTAGTATTTATCATTAATACTTTTAATGAAGGGAGAATTATAGTCCTGTCAAACCCGTTCGGCTAAAGACCCTCAACCAGTCAAGCAAGCGGTGGGTGAGAGTGGACACCCATTAAGTTGCCATTTTATAGGCAACAACCTTATACCCACCTTATAGACCGACTTCGTGAATGAGGCGTACTAGCGGTAAGACTGACTTTACTCTTATACATATATATATTATTAACTTATAATATTATAAAGTATAAGGGTTGAATTTTAACTCTTTAAAATTCTAAGGGCTAACTTGGAATTAAAGTATTCATAAGAGAAAACTTTACAAATTCCAAAACTTGAGGGCAAGTTTTGAAACTATTCAAAACTAATTAATTTCATAAGTTATGTGTTTAAAGTAGTTTTAATCCAAAAACTCTTCAAGTTCCATAACTTGAGGACAAGTTATGGAAGACTTTAAACTAATAAAAGAATGATCTTTTCTTTATTTTATAACTTATGGAATTAATTAAGGTTACACCTTTTTTTTAATTTATTATTTAATGAAGAGACTCTTGGTCCTCCATAACTTGAGGACAAATTATGGAGTCAAAACACCAATTAATTAGAACTAGACTCTTCATTTTGTAACCTTTGCCAACTTTTATGAGTTTTATGAAACTTAAATGTGACTTTTCATATAACTTGAGGACAAGTGACAAAAACACATTTTAGAATCAACTCTTAGATTAATTTGGATTGAAAACAACTATTTCACTCAACTTTTCTATTAATCTAAGCAACTCATAAGAACAAGAAAATTCAAATCAAACTTTTTCATGTAATTAGTCTAAACCTTAAACTAATACAAAACATGAATCTATTGACAATTATCTTTGAAATTGGATTAGCATGAACATTACCACATCAAAAACAAGTTTATAAGTTCAAAAACATCTTAGGGTAATATTCCTAGTCCAATTCCAGCCAAAAAGTCGAATTTATGCTGTCTGGGGGTCCAACTCGTCGAGTGCACGAACCAACTCGGCGAGTTGGATGCATTTTGCCTTGGACTCGGCGAGTCTGCTGGGCAGACAGCAACAAAACTTAATTTTCCAGCTTCTTTGGCAAGTATAACAAGAAAACAAGCCTAGGCTCTGATACCACTATTGGGTTGTGAGCATTCTAACACTCCTAAGTGTGCATGCAACCCTAAATACCTTGGATCTATGTTTTCTCTATTATACATGCAAATAAGATCTTCCAAGGTATTATCCTAATCTAGCATACAAAACAATGAGTGTAACAAGATAGAATACATACCTCTTTGATGTAGAAAGTCTTCATGAAGCTTGAGTGCCTAGTGCCCCAAGTGTGACACCTCAAAATGGTTCACACAACACCAAATACACTTGGAATAACTTGAGAGAAATCTACACTTCATGAAATCGGCTAGCCCTTCTACTACACAATCTAGTGTCCGATTTTTGTCAAGAATAAGATCTTTATATAGTGTTACAATTAGGGTAAACCCTAATTGTCATGACTTTCCATTTCCTTGGATCCATGGGCTCAAATACACCATGGAGCATCCATGGACCATCCTATGGGTTTTAGCCCAACTTGATTATCCATGGAGCATTAGCCCACTATACAAGTATGGATGATTTACACAATCAACCCATATATTTAATTAGTCTTCTTTTGATCACTTAATTAATCCTAGATTAATTCTTGATCAATACTAATTAAATAATCTTATTATTCTTATTATTAATATACTAGAACTTATAATATATTAATAACCATAAGTGTCTTATTTCTCTCATTATAGTCTATCCAAGTGCATGATGCCATGCAACCCAAATGGACCATGCCGGGTCGGGTCAAGTCTTACCAATTATAGTTATGGACTTAGACATTAATCCAACAGTTACAACTCTCCCCTTACTTAAACTATACTTCGTCCTTGAAGTCTCTCCTTATTAACACCCATCTCCCAATCAACTGATATGCGGAACGCAACCGATGATTCTACGCGCGAAACAACATTCCCTAGACACTGAAACCAACCCGGTTTTCACTTCTGAAAAAAACGAACCTTAAACTTCTACAAACCCCAAGCTACTTTGCACACATCACCTTCATGATAGACACTTCTGGCCGAACACCATGATGCCTCTTACCTTCTTTCCAAAAGAACGGGGACATCCCTGGTCTGAACTTTTTTTCCCGCCATCCGAAATATCGGATTCCCTGCGGTTACTGAATCCAAGCGCAAACTCTCAGTCGCTCCCAGAGACCTCCGAACAAATTTCGGCTAGCTAAAACTGCTCTATCTACATTGCCACTCTGGCTCCTTAAGTCATGGGATCCTCAATCCTCTAACTTGGCCACACGGTCTCAACCAGGCCCCACCTGCACTACTATAATCATATGGGCCTCGCCCATGGGTCTCACCCAACAACGTCTCGGAGTGGCCTCTCCCACACGTCTCACTTATCTTGGGCTATGTAGGCCCCACTCCATCCTAAAACTCAACGAATTACCCTCTCAATTGACCTTCATCATGCTAACTAGGAGATATAGGCCTCACCCACACTCTGCTAACTAGGAGATACGGGCCCTAGCCTATACTCCTCTAACTAGCTTCTAAGAAAAATGTTATGACTATCCCGCAACCTTACTACTCTTCCCGCTCTACCTATCTGCTGGAGATTGCTAAGGCGACCACGCAGTCTTACATCCTGACTAAACTTGCATCCTGCTGAGAAAATCTCCCACCTGGTTCCCACCCAGGTATCATCTCTTGCTTGAACCTACGGCTACCTGTACCTCCTCCAACTTCCTCTTCCTAAGGTGCTCTAGATCGATCTCCCTCTTCCTGGCCCGAGCAATCATATCCTCCAGCGTCTTGTAGTTGGAGCTGCTCAGAAACTCCCTGATGTCCCTCCTCAGCATCTTGTGATATCGGGCATTCTTCATTTCCTCGTCGGCGACATATTGCGGAACAAGAAGATCCCTTTCCCTGAACTTGGCGGTGATATCCGCCACTGTCTCTGTATTCTGCCGCAAATACTGAAACACTCGTGCTAACTGTTGCACCTCGATCACGGGTGCAAACTCGACCCTGAACCTAGTCGAGAAATCACTCCATGGCATCCCGTACAGCACGACATCATCCCCAATGGCATGACCAACCTCCTCCCACGTATCCCGTGCTTTGTCCTTCAGAAGACAGGAGGCAAGTCAAACCATGTCCCCCACGGGGCACCAGCTCGTACGGAAAACGTTGGTGACATCAGCCAACCACCTTTTGCTAGCAATGGGGTCCCTAGCCCCATGATAATTTGGAGCTCCAAAAGATCTGAACTCTCGGAATGTCAGTGAATGCGCTCCCATCATGGTCATCATCTTAGTGAGAAAGGCCCCCTGCCTCTATCCCAAATCTCCAGTATGCCCTCTTTGACCGTACCAAAGATCACATGAGTCTGGTCTAGAATGTTGCGCGTAATCTTAGCAGGTACAAACTCCCTTATCCGCTCCTAAAGCTGCTTGGTTCCTGAACCCGAGCCTGATCCCTCTCCGGCGCGTGATCAACCACCGGTCTCTCACACAACATTACCATGCTGAGAGCATGCCAAAACAATCATCAGAATACACATCATTACTGAGGGATATCACACACACTACAAGTTCCATGGTTTTATCTCGGCCCTTCTTGAATCGAGTACATATCCTCTGCTTTCAGTAGTGTGGACCCTTACTACTTTACACATCTATCCGTACTTTCCTCAAGAATTGCCTCAACTACACGAAGTCCATTTCACTGCTACCTACACTGCTTCCAACACTACTCTCATCCTAGGCTTGCCTTAGGGTATCCTCTAACTCATTCCATCCTCAGCTGCTAAAGAACTTCCCCATAATGTCAACTAGATAACTCATCAATATAGCCACCCAAAACAGAGATCAGATAATCTTTCGAGTAAAATACTCATCCCTAGAACGGTTGGACTCAAACAAGAGCTGCATAATAGGGTTAAATCTTATCACTCTGAGAGTATCCAGTCTTTTCCACATGTGACTTAGCATATTCACTTAATAGCTAGCTCGCATTACTGAAAGTCCCACAAGCACAAAGCAAGAAACATTCAGACAATGGGGAAAAACTAACCACATAATCCAATCAAACTGTTCTATCCCCTACTTAAGAATCTGTACTAGCATGAAATTCATAAAGCCCATATAATCAGGCATAACCTAAACAGGCTATCCTACCACTGACTAATCAATACTAGCATGCAGCTCAACAAACGCATATAACAGGCATACAAGGCATCCTTCCTAGATCGTTAGCCTTGAACTACCACGCTGATCACATAAACATATTATAACATAAACTTGTAAGGGTAATTTGGGAGAACTTACTTGAGCTCGGTTGATTGCATGCACCAGACCCTTTTCTGTTTTCAAAACTCTTTTCCTTTTCTCAGAACACATTTTTATAAAAATGATTTTATTTTGAAATTTTCATACCATACCCTCAGTTTGAGTTCATTCACACCCAAGAGTATGCCCGAATCCCTCAAACCAAGGCTCTGATACCAACTTGTAACATTCCAAAAATCATGACCAAATATTTTATTTTAAAATCATCAATCATCCATAATCAAGTTATACATAAATCCATATATGAAATCAAGTATCATTTCAAACATATTTATTTTATCAGAGTAAACATCCCAGGCTCAACTTCTTGGTGTGTGCCATGCGATCATCCCGAGTGCTTTCCTTCGCTACCGGAAGAACTTGAAACCAAAAATAAAAACCGAAAGCACGAAGCTTAGTGAGTTCCCCATACTACCACCTATGAGACATATAACCACATACTGGGCCCCCACCCACTGCATCAGGACTTGCTCCGACATTGAGCCCCGCCTGACAACAGGCCTCGCCTGGTATCAAGCCCCGCTCGGTATACATGTCTGTTTTTCTTAGGCCACACCTGTCTTTAGGCCTCCCCCACCATACACATACAATCATATATACATGATAACATATAAGCAAACATACCCTACCAGGCACATACAAGTATCACAAAGACAACAAGTATAATGAGCATACTAAAATTCCTCGGGCCTCGCCCGACATCGTATCGTATTCCGGAACATATATCATAATAATGCCTAGGGCTACCACCCGGGTCTTCCTAATATACATCAACATAATGGGCGGGCATTGTGGCTGTAGACCCATGCACACAATGAGGAGACTCACCTTGTACTACTGAAGTCCTGCTAAAAACTCCTCTGGCTGCTAACTGGAACTTTCCGAACTGATGATCCTTCGGCTCCCCGAGCTATTAATACCAAAATATCACTTAGTCCAATTTAAAAACCCTTCATAGGGTAGAATGACCATTCTAACGGTAAGCCAACTTAGTCCATAACTAAGGCCCAAACCATAATGAAAAGGCCCAACACTAGGTGAGCTTCTCAAGCCCACTAATGGCCCAATTTCCTAAATCGAGCCCAATCCCTCTAATGGGCCTTACCCTAAGCACACCCACTAAGGCCTAAAGTCTAAAGCATGGCCCAATTCAAGGCCCAATAACACGAAATTCAAAATGACAGAGTACGCGAGGCATACATTCACATACGTTAAGCGTACTAGCCAATGGTGTGTATGTTGGGCGTAGCTGCATGTATGCACAATATACTCCCCCTGTTAAGTCACTTTCCCATTAAGTGCTTAATACTCTACTCGAGAAGATACAAACACAGATCCAACTCCTTTTCCATGTCTTACTCCAAAAATTCACTGACTTGGTGAGTTAACTTGGCCCAAACAAGCGTAAACTCCCAAAAATGTTATTCTTCTTCCATAAAGAGGGCTAGATCCCATGCATGAACCCATTAAGTCATTCAAGATGGAGACTTTACTGCTTGTGGGACGCTTTTAGCTCTGAGGGTGAAAACTCTAAGCTTACAAACGAGATTTCATCATAAAGGTCCATTCTTCGGACCAAAATAACTCCAAAACCACACTACACTAGATCTAAGCATTCTGAAGTAAAGTTATGAACTTTATACCTCCAAAGAGTTCCAAATGATGATGCTAATCCGGATCTATAAGTTCCAACTTCCCAATTTCTTCCTTGCCAACTTCCTATTTACTTCTTCCAAGATTACACCACCAAAATGAGCATCTGGAGATCAAAAGATGAGGCGTTCTAAAGTTTCTCTGAGGTTGGGGGACAGATAAGGAGGCTAGGGTTTGACCCATTATGTTCCTTATATAGTGGGTCACCCTAAAAGTTAGGGTTTCTAGACACTAGACGTACGCTGGGCGTACATCCTGTACGTTGGGCATACGCCAAAAACACCCGCGACCTTAGGACCTTATAGACTGGGCGTAACCCAACCGTATGCTGGGCGTACTCTTGTGCCGGTCAGCTTGCATGCATGGTCCTTTCTTGCCATCTTTCTCCATTAAGGACTAATATTGCCAATAATTTCAAAGTGCTATAACTCCTTCGTTCTAAGTCCGTTTTCGACGAACTTTATATCCACAAAAAGGTGTTGAGAAGCCCTACGCTTCTAGCAACATACCTCAGCCTCAAACCTATCGAGTACAAACTTCAAGACCCATAAAAGATCGAAATGCCCCTAGCATGGGCCTCCGAAATCCATAAACAAACATTTTCAGAACAGGGTGTTACAATTCTCCCCCACTTAAACTAGACTTCGTCTTTAAAGTCTCTCCTTACTAACACCCATCTCCTAAACAACTAATATGCAGAACGCAAGCGATGATTCTACGCGCGAAACAACATTCCCTAGACACTAAAAGCCAACCCAGTCTTCCCTTCTGAAGAAAACGAACTTTAATCTTCTGCAAATCCCAAGCTACTTCGCACACTGGACCCTCATGATAGACACTTCTGCCTGAACACCATAATGCCTCTTACCTTCTTTCCAAAAGAACGGGGACCTCCCAGGTGCGAACCTTTTTTCCCCCATCCAAAACACCGGATTCCCTTCGGTTACTGAACCCAAGCTCAAACTCTCGGTCGCTCCCAGCGACCTCTGAAGAAACTTCGTCTAGCTAAACCTTCTCTATCTCCCTTGCCACTCTGGCTCCCTAAGTCCTGGGATCCTCTATCCTCTAACTTGGCCCTACGGTCTCAACCAGGCCCCACCTACACTGCAAATAATCATACAGGCCTCGCCCACGGGTCTCACCCAACTACATCTCCAAGTGGCTTCTCCGACATGTCTCACCTATCTTGGGTTATGTAGGCCCCACCTCATCCTAAAATTCAACGAACTACCCTCTATATCAATCTTCATCATGCTAACTAGGAGATACGGGCCTCACCCACACTCTGCTAGCTAGGAGATACGGGCCCTCGCCCACCCTCCTGTAACTAGCTGCTAACGAAATGCTATGACTATCCTGCAGCCTTAGTACTCTTCTCGTTCCGCCTAGCTGCTAGAAATTGCTACGACGACCACATAGTCTTACTTCCTGACTAGACTTGCATCCTACTGAGAAAATATCCCACCTGGTTCCCACCCATGTATCATCTACCGCGAAATACCCGAACTCAATGTTGGGAAGTTTCCCAAACTCCCAAGTCGTGCGCTCCTCTAATCCAACAACCACTAGGGCTACTTTCCTTTCTAACAAAGTTGCAAACTCATCCTAATTTGCATTTTCTCCTGCTCCCGACCTCTGGGATAGTTCTCCCCCACCTCAATTCGACTAGATCCCTACAGCTGCAAGCTTGGGAAGGATTACCAATTCTTCTCTCCATCTAAAGGGTCGATCTGCTGACATCCAATACATACCACTACTAACGTTCCAATCAACCAATACCAAATCTGAATCACTCTTGAAGACTAACAGAACACTTCCCAAGCCCCACTCACACCTGCTATAGCAACTGCATCCTGTAGAACCGACTCAAAAAAGAGGGTACTGCTATGAACTACCGCACAAAAATCCATGGTATGCAGATGGCATATGATCCGAATGCGAACATAAATAAAATTCTAACATACATTCATTAACATAGATGCAGTACCATAACAATATGATCATGAATAAAAGTTGGCAGGAAAGCAAAAGATAGATACCTGCTACGTCCATTGCTGCTCGCGTCTCCATTGTAGATAACTGAAAAGCCCTTCTCCCCACTGTAGGCGTCTTTGCTCGGCCCTGACGGATGTTGGTGATCCTCAAAGTCGCTGGGGCAGGTGCCATCACCTATCCTGCAAGAAGCAAACTCAGACACCGGGCTTTCTTGTGTCCCCTTTTACTGCATTGGAAACATATCAGGTATGATCCTTGTGTGGTGGTAGCAGTACAATCCCTACTGAAATGACCAGTCTGGCCGCACTTGAAGCAGCTAGAATCACCCCCACTGCCACCTCTATGTGCACCTTTGTGCGTCCTGCCACACTTGCCACAACGACTGTGACCCTGATAATCCCTCGATCTCCAATCCGACCCCTTGGGTCTCTTGCCAGAACTTGTGGCTACCTGTACCTCCTGTGACTTCCTCTTCCTGAGGTGCTCCAGGTCAATCTCCCTCTCCCTGTCTTGAGCAATCATATCCTCCAGCGTCTTGCAACTGGACCTACTCACAAACTCCCTGATGTCACTCCTCAGCATCTCGTGATATCGGGCCTTCTTCATCTCCTCGTCCGCGACATACTACGGAACAAGAAGAGCCCTCTCCCTGAACTTGGCGGTGATTTCTGCCACTGTCTTTGTAGTCTACCGCAAATCCTGAAACACTCGTGCTAACTGTTGCACCTCGATCACCGGTGCAAACTTGGCCCTGAACCTGGTAGAGAAATAACTCCATGTCATCGCGTCCAACATGTCATCATCCCCAATGGCATGACCAACCTCCTCCCAAAAATCTCGTGCTCTGTCCTTCAGAAGACAGGAGGCAAGTCGAACCTAGTCCCCCTAGGGATACTGGCTCGTACAGAAAGCGTTGGCGACATCAGCCAACCACCTGCTGCTAGCAATGGGGTCCGTAGCCCTATAATAATCCGCAGCTCCACAAGTTCTGAAATCACAGAATATCAGCGAACGAGCTCCCATCATGGTCATCATCTCAGTGCGGAAGGCCCCCAACCTCTCATCCAAAATCTCTCCAGTATGCCCTCCTTGACCATACCAAAGATCACATGAGTCTGGTCTAGAATTCTAAGCGTAATCCAAGCTGATACAAACTCCCTCATCTGCTCCTCAAACTTCTCGGTTCATGAAGCTGAGCCTGATCCCTCTCAAGTGCCTGATTCGCCCACCGGTCTCTCACGCAACGTCACCATGCTGAAAACATGCCAAAATAATCAACATAGTACACATCATTACTGAGGGATCAAACGTGCACTACAAGTTCCCTGGTTTTATCTCGACCCTTCTTGAATCGAGTACAAATCCTCTACTTTTAATAGTGTGGGCCCCTACTACCTTACACATCTACCTGTAAATTCCTCAACAGATGCCTCGACTACACCGAGTCCCTTTCATTGCTACTAACACTTCTCCTAGCACTACTCTCATCCTAGGCTTTCCCTAGGGTATCCTCTAACTGATTCCATGCTCAGCTGCTGAAGGACTTCCCAGTAATTTCAACTAGCTACATCACGAATATAGCTACTCACAACAAAGATCAGATAATCCTTCGAGTAAAAGACTCATCCCTAGAACGGTTGGACTCAAACAAGAGCTACACAATAGGGTCAAATCTTGTCACTCTGAGATTATCCAGCCTGTGGCACATGTGACTTAGCATATTCACTTAATAGCTAGCTCGTATTATTGAAAGTCCCACAAGCACAAAGCTAGAAAAATTCAGACAATGGGGTACATAATCCAATCAAACTGTTCTATCCCCTATTGAGGAATCTGTACTAGCATGGAATTCATAAAGCCCATATAATCGGGCATAACCTAAACATGCTATCCTACCACTGACTAATCAATACTAGCATGCAGCTCAATAAACGCATATAAATAACATGTAAGGCATCCTTCCTAGATCCTTAGCCTTAAACTAGCATGCTGATCACATAAACATATCATAACATCAACTTGTAAGGGTAATTTGGGAGAACTTACTTGAGCTCGGATGATTGCATGCACCATACCCTTTTCTCTTTTCAAAACTCTTTTCCTTTTCTCAGAACATGTTTTTATAAAAATGATTTTCTTTTAAAAAAATTCATACCATGCTCTCAGTTTAAGTTCAGTCACACCGAAGAGTATGCCCGAATCCTTCAAACCAAGGCTCTGATACAAACTGGTAACACCCAAAAAAGTCAAGCCAATTTAAACTTTTAAAAGCATTTCATAACTGGAATACTCTAGGGTTTGTTGGCTACGGCATGGAGGAGCACAACCTAAACCCAACCCACATAACATATAACATAACTACTGAGCATGCAATAATCATCTAACATCACAGGTAGTCCTACAGGTCTACCTAACTGGCATAACCACTAGCAGGCAACACAAAATCATACTCAACATGTAACACTACTAGGATAACATATCCAATGGGCCGGCCTTGGTGACTTAGACCCCTTAAGATAGTGAGGATAACTCACCTTGCAACTGCCGAACCGAATCATGAGAGCACAATCCCGAAGCACCGCCTCAAACTCCAACACCTATATCCATCAATAACCATTGACATAAATATCCAAATTACCATAATACCCCTGAAGGTCAAAGTCAAAGTCCTCTGTCAAAGTCGACCTTCCTGGTTAACTCTACTCGCCGAGTCAACCCGTCAACCCGCCGAGTTCTCATATTCATAAAACTCTAATAGAACGACTTAACTCGCCGAGTCGCCCCAAGACTCGTCGAGTCCAACAATCTCTGAGTTCCCTCCTGACCAACTCACTAAGTCCCCAACCGAATCCCTAATCTAAGGCTTTAACTGAAAGAGGTTAGGTTCTGCGAGCAGACTCACCGAGTCCAAGAACATACTCGTCGAGTTCATGACAATCTTCAATACACTCACCGAGTTGTTCTTCCAACTCATCGATTCCAAGCTCTTCATAATAAGACTCGCTGAGTCACCCATGAGACTTGCCGATTTACTATGTGATTCAATGTCTGATCTCTAGCCCGACTCGCCGAGTCATCTCCCACACTCGCCGAGTCTATAGATGCATTCTCATAATCTCGAGTCACAGAGCTACTCCTTTGCTCCAAATAATAGATCTGGGTCTCTAGGGTCCATTAGCAACATAAATTTGCCACCTTTACATGCTTCTTGCCCCATAATACCAAAAACCAAGATAGAAAGGGACTTAACACTTGGGGAAGGGATTTTGCATAACAACTAGAACGGCTTTCTGCATCAATGATCCATATAGAACTCAGATCTGGAGTTTCAACTCCAGATCTAACTCATGCTTCAAGTTGTCATCAATATTTCTCCAACCAAACCCTAAAACTCCATGAAAATGGAGCTAGAAAGGAGAAGGCAAAGGATAACGATTCCTTACCTCCAAAATGACCTCCCAATGAAGTATACTCTGGATCTCTACAAGTCTCTTTGATCCTGGCTTCCTGATCTTCAAGATCCCTTCACAAATCACACCAATTTTCTTCCAAGTCTTCTCACAAACAAAATTAGGGCTTCTGGATCTCAAAAGAGTAGCAAAGAGGCTGATGGTGGGTTATAATGTGCTTTATATAGGGCACAACCCCCGAGATTAGGGTTTTCTCGCTTAAGCACCAACTCGCCGAGTACCAGCCGCCGACTCGGCGAGTTGGCCACTTAAACCTGCGACAAATCCCACTCCGACTCGGCGAGTAAGCATGCCTACTCTTCGAGTCCCTTTCCTTAATTTACAATTTAATCCCTTCAACAGCACCTTTATTGAAGGACAAAAGAGGCGACCAATAATCGTGAACACATGACATAAAATCGAATGAGCCACAACCCTTGCAGGTCTGAAAGCACCAAATTCTGAAAATGATGCCTTGATCGATCTCTGCCCAAGCTATACTATAATTAGAAATTTTTACACCCAGCTGACAATTCCCTCTGCCACCGATACTCGACCTGAGTAATCGCATCAGTTCCTTATCTATTCACTGGCACCCCCAAAAGGAATCAATACATGCAACGAGTGCCTTGATCACCCACTTCCTGATGAGCGACAAGCCATGTGTCTCCTGCACACATGAATACGATCGCTACTTACTATATACCCTTCCTTGACCAAACCCTTAACCAAGATCCCACATACTCACGTCGTAGATCCTTAAAAAACCTTTCCATAATACCATGATCCTGAATTGATCGATGATCCTTCAAGAAGAATACCCAGTTCTCCCTCACATAGGGTTCAAACTACCACCTACAAGTGTTGAAACCAAACCATAACTATCACACCCCAAAACCGGAACGGCGGAAACGTTCGGGGGTGGAGGACGTCATGTCAAGTATCACGAGATATGTATATGGTAACCAAGTAATGAACAACCATTTCATTTAGAAAGAAAGTGTTTACAATGTGTGTGTTCACAAAACATAGAAGTCATAAAAAAATAACAAAACAAGACTTGAAGCTGTAATGCTCCATCTTCTAAATTCCCAGCATGAGCACCTGTCTAATAGTCTCCTGAGAATACAAGTTATTTGAAAGAGTTGATCATCAAATAAGCTGGTGAGTTCATAAGATGTTTGTGATGTGAGTAAGCTGTAAAATGTGGTGGAAAATGTATATGCACAAGTGATGTAAGTTGTAAGTTCTGTTTTGAAATGTTCGCCTGTTCCTCTAGAAAATACTATGTTTCCTACTTTAGTGGAAGTTAAGTAAAATGACACTACAAGACTTTCTATGCGTACTAAGTGGGTATAAGTTATATATACTTAGAGTAAATAAACAATCGATTGTGCGCATCTGCCCTAAACTCACAACCCAACAGGGAACAGCAAGTAAGGAGGATTGCACACATTCCATTGGTTGTTAGATTGGTTTCATATATATCCTTGGTGTATTCACTTGTTACTCATGGAGTTATTTTTAATGGTTCCTTTATATCTAACGGAGAGTTCTTTTAAGAAAACCTATATTTCTTATAGTAAATTAATGACTACGGTGATTACTTTTATAATAGCTTTGTTTATACTGCTATATATAAGCTAATATCGGGTAGATAGTTAATTGGGGCAATCTCCCCTAAGCCCACAATCCAACGGGAACAAGACGTCGGGGGGAAACACACATTTAGCTATCTATTGGATATTAGTTTTATATATAAACATGGTGTATAAACTAAGTTGTTATAGAGTTAATTCACCTAAATCTCTAAAACTGTACTGGCTTAATAAAATGGATTAAGCCCTTTTCTGGAAAATCTCTAGTTTTGTATACCAAAAATACCGACTTTGATAAGTAAGTTTTGTACTAGAATCACTGTGCGTTGACTTTGTGTCCTATGACTTGATCCATACTTGGTACCCTTATGATGACTTAATGTATACTAAGCATATATATATATATATATATATATATATATATATATATATATATATATATATATATATATATATTCGGGTAGATAATAGATTGGGTGACCTCGGTGCAAGCCCAGATCCAACGGGAACAGGAATTACAGCGAAGAGCACACATCCTATTAGCTGTCGGAATCTACTAGCATATATGTATCCTAGCGTATACATTAAGGAATCATAAAGTTAGCATCATGATCCTAACCTTTAATCGTAGCCTTCTACCAAGGCATCTTCTGTTCTGAGTTAAACCGATTGTTCCTTTGTCAAATGTAGAAGTACATTCTCCCTAGTTTATAACTATCTTGACTAGAAAATAGATCGACTTTCAAGTGGTACCGACACTTTATGAAAGTAATGGGAAAAGTATGTACACTGATGTCGTTTATAATGACATGCAGATGTACTAATAACCTAAAAACATATTTGTTTTATTACGGTCATAATGTGAAAGCTAGAACCCCTACTAAACGCTCTTAATGTAAAGAGATTGAGGGAACCAAACACGACTCCAGCAGTTCCTTGCAAGCCGTGTAATTCACATTAAAGTTGTATGATCATGAATACCCAATATAACTATCACTAATGCGTTAGTGATTCACTTGTATAATTAGATCCTGTCTGTGTGTTATCAGGCTATAGCAACCTAACTTGTTTGTTATGTTCTGTTCTGGTATTGTTTGATTCTCTTCACTGTTTGTTCTGTTCTGGTACTGATTCCTTGTGTGCTTAATTGTACTAGAAGTAATGAATAGCATTCTCCTAAACTATACCTATAATAGTTTACTAATTCTCTACTTGGACTGTTACTGAAAAGACTCATTTCTCTAATAAATTCTGCTTTTAATCTACAAACGGAGTTTTATATAACTATCAAGTAACATAACTTTAAACGAGTTATTGAAATGTTTTGACAACTTATAATTAACATAAGTAACATTTTGAAAGATGTTTAACAATAAACATTTACACAATTAACATTGTGTTCAACCTGTATTCCCCCCCCCCCCTTAAAACAGTTAAAATAGTTAAAAGATTCATTACGGGGTATGAACTCACCTGATGTGGGTGATTCAAACGGGTATGTGTGTAAGGATGAGAAGTTCCACGAATGAAGTCCCGACACACAATAAGTCCTAAATGATATATAAGGACACATATTGACATGAATATAGTGTTTATAAACAACTTTATGAAAGATAACACCTTCTGGGACTAGGAAAGACCTTGACCAAGTGTTGGAATCACATGTGACTCAACAAAGGAAGGTAGAATGGCACTCACATGAGTTTACTACCATGGGTTTATGGCCGTAAACTCATGGTTACTCATGTATGAATGTAAGTTTGAAGGCTAGGGAAAGATTTAGGGAATTTAGCTCTACTCTAAGATGAGGAAAACCACATTCTTTGGAGCTCCTGAGGTGTTTATGGCCCTAATGAGTTTACAATCATAAACTCATGGCCATTTCTGTTTATGAGGGTCCTAAAGGTCATAAGGAAGCATCCTAAATTCAATTCTAAGCCTTAGGAAGTGTTTGTGGCATCAAAACACCCCTAACTTGAGTCTTCGGCCCTTGGACCATTTTGGCTTGAGTTTGCGGCCGTAATCACCTATGGGTTATGGTATTTAGATTGTTTTGAGTCCTAAACACATCAAGGTAAAGTGCTAGGCTAGTCTCTTGGCTTAAGGAAAGCATTTAGGGCATTTTGGCACCATAAAATGGAGTTCACGGCCCAAGAACATCCTTGGCCATGAACTCACTTCTAGCCCTTATTTCTTAATGATTTTAAGGCCTAGACATGTCAAGGGTTGTTCTATGTTCGGTTCCAAGGTCTATAGGGGCATAAGGCACACTTTTGGCCTCAAATTTAGTGTTCACGGTCCAAGAGGATCGTGGGCCGTGAACACCCTTTCCTTGGGTTTCATGGATGATTTCCATGTTATCTAGTCATGTAGTACCCTTTAATACACTCTAGGGTCGATGTATTTACAATTGGGGGTGAACGGATGAAGATCCTTGAGAGAGAAATCGGCTTTTCTCTAGCTGGAAATGTAACAAATGAATAAATATGGTTAAGAACCATATATATACACCTAGGGTTTTTGGCAGAAAATATTTTATTCAAGCATTGAACTCTAATATCAACGAGTTTTGGAAAAACAGAGTTGCACAATACCCTAGTGCATCCTCTCTCCTGATATCTCTTTAAGTGTAAATCTTGAAATACTCAAACTTATCCCAAAAGTTTGAAAGTTAGCAGAATGAATTTGACTTCGATTACTGTGGATGGTTTTACATAATAGAAACTTTTGGGTTGTCACCATAACTCAAACTAGCTCAACCAGGTACACCCATACCTGGCCCAAGCAGCCTCGGGCTGGAATACCGGGCATGCCCATAACGGATCCAGACTACTCCCGAGTCTGTTAACCTGTTGTCGCACCTTCCTCTGTCCAAATCTCCAATCTGGAACCACTATCCTCCTCCTCTTCCAAAGAGACTAAAACATGCCTATGCATCATCCAACATTGCCACAACCTCACGGGCATCCTACTCGTAAGTGCTTCCATATATCTGGTACAACCCTAGTGCTTACTATCAATAACTAAAGTACTTTCGATCATCCATTTACGCTACTGCTTTCCTTTCAGAGGACCCACACTCCTTCCAGAGCTACATACCTTTCTTTTCCAGAAAATCTACTCAACAACCCTTACCGCACTTATAAGTTCCACTGAGCTAAACTCTACTCTACGCTATCTATGTAGAGCAACTGCTATTCCCGAACTCCCATATTCTCCGAATTCGATCACATACTAACTAGCCCCACACACGACCTTCAGTTTATCTAGACCACTCTAAGAACCTTCAGCATGTCTGGACCGCCCTCCTGGGCCTTCAGCCCGTCTGGACCACTCTTAGAACCTTCAGCATGTCTGGACCGTTCCACGAGATCATAATACCACTATATATATATATATATATATATGAAACCATAATCATGACAATGTTTTCCTTTGGTTCCTGAGCCACATACATATAATAATCGGTCTATAAGCCCAAACACCCATACCTGGCCCAATCAGCCTCGGGCTAGAATACCAGGCATGCCTACGACAGGTCCAGTCATCCTCAAGATGGAATACCCTCATACTTTACACATGTTTGGCCCAATCAACCCTCGGGTTGGAATACTAACATGTTAAGTCCAATCAATCATAGGGTTCAGACATCCTCGGGATGTAATACCTTAGATCATAATACCACTATATCTGAAACACAGGTCTAAACTCATAACTTGAAGTTCAAGGACCTACCCTTGTATTTCTCACAAATCTTGTGATTCCTTACAACCGATTTCGTCTCGCCCAAACCTCAACAATGTTTCCATTCCGAAAGCGCTCCAATAGAAGAATGAACTTCTAGGATCACTAGGCCCACAGTCTTTGACTGGAAAACCCCTACAAGGCCCTCATCATAGGTCTGGATTGCCTGTGATCCCACAGCATGAGTCTGGTATACCCCACCTGGCCCTCAGCTCATGACTAGAATGCTCCTGATAAACTATCAACCTTGTCCGAAAGAAAACCTAATCAACGTCCTTTACAACACCAACCTGTGCAACCATGTTGAAATCCCACTATCCATGATCCACCTATAGAATAAGTTGCTTATCCAAGCAAAATCCTGCAACCCTTAGTCGCACTCGACCCCATTATAGAATGATAGACGAACTTTAGATTCAACTTGCAGACTATAACCCAGACCTGATCACACGTACATCAAATAAACTCTAGTGCCATCATAAATACGCCGTTACACATGAAGAACCACTACCATGAACATAATTGGGAGTCCTTAACTTCACATTCACTCGCCACAAAGCCCATACTGGATCGAGACTGATCCGATTCTACCAACACAAAACTAGCCCGAGAAGACTTCCACAATTATCCCGAAGGTTACCGCAATACGCATCTAATACAAATACAAATTCTATTTCACCATTGGGGAGAAACATACCCCAAAGACTTTGGGAACATAAACACACTGCATAAGGGAATGGGTGGCACGATCCTAGCATCGCAACTGACGCCTCTTGAATCCTATTCGAAGAATTTCTGCTCCCTGAGGGTTCACAACTTAATGTCTGTCCGACCATTCTGGAAACCATACTCCGAGCAGCAACAGACGAAACCTTTAATGGCTGATGCTCAACATGATAATTACCAATTATCCCCCACTTAGAACACTAACCACCATCCACTGGTGTGAAGCCCAACATAACTTAGCTAACAATCCCTGATGCTTGAATGATCTCACTCTCAAATCTTGAAGTCCAAAGAGAGATTCCCTACTAATACTTCAGCAACAAGCTATTTCCCTTGGCTGTCTCATGATGGATTTTAGCCATAAGAACATCCTATGTGCTCATGCAAACCCTAATGCTTGGATCAAGGTTTCTCTATTGTACATGCAATTCATCCAAGACTTTAAACCCTAGTTCTAGCATACAATTAATCAAATTAACTTATGAATGGGGTTTAGATCTTACCTTGATTGTTATGTAGCAATAACAATCTCAAATCCTCCTTGTAAGGACTTTAGAAAGCTTAGAGTCACAAATGTCACTCCTCTAATGTCTCACAAACTCCAAGAGAAAGAGGATGAAGAATAAGGAGAGTGGAGGTTGCCCAAAACGTGTGGAAACCCTAAGGAATATGTTCACCACGTTTTTGGTTATCAAGGGTCCCTTAAATAGTGAGGCTATTAGGGTTATCTAACAAGGAAACCCTATTTTGAATGCTTAAGCCCTAAGCAACCCATGGACTCCTTCCTTAGAGGCCTAGGATGATTTTTAATGGGTTTCCCCATAGAATTCGTCCACCCCTCTAATATGGAGTCCATTAGCTCAATATTCAACTATCACACAATTGACAGTTCTAGTCCCTTAAGTTTAATTAATGTCTTTTAGCCACAAACTTAATTCTTATTAATTCTTGACTAATATTAATTAAACAATATGATTTGTCCTTTAATATATTATTCTCATAATATATTAATAATCATAATTAATCCTCTCTCTCCATGATTCATCCTATCAAGTTGCTTTGGTGAAGGCAACCCAAAAGGACCATGCACCATCGGGTCAAGTACATACCAAAATAGTTATGGACTTAGACACTAATCCAACAGTCTCCCACTTGGATAAGTCTCATAACTATTTTGCGTATGACTTCAGATCCTAATCTGCAATTGTAGCTTTCTAAAGCTACTGTCAACTCTGATCTTATCATATACGCGTGTCCATTAGATAAGCGATCATATATTCCTCCATTTTAGATATCGTATAGATATGAGACATGAACTTAATCATTCCCTCTATACTATTTCCCGACTTCCGATTTATGACGACTGACAACAGACTACAAATGAACCATCAATTTAGTCTCGACTCGGCCAATCGCTTAGGTGCCATCACTAAATTATCGAGGAGCCCAAAGATATCACTTTTATCTTACTTTGGATAAAAGGAACGGATAAACTTTGACTCAATGCTCGCTTGCACTCACTTACCGAATCACACAAAACAATATGTTTTATAACACGAAGTTACTGGTGCGTTTACATATTATCAATGTGCAACCGATTCGCAAGATACAAATCACACATCTCGGTTTCAAGAATATAAGATGTTATCGTCTCACCAATCACTCGTGATAAAATCCTTGAAGTGATCCAAGTGATCGAAGGTTTAATCCAATGCTCCAATCATATTCATAAGCACTCATGAACATTGCAGAAAACATTTGCTTATGTCTAATACACTTTAGACAATCCACACACCAATTCACGACAGTCTTTATTCATACCTACTTCCAACATATGAACGACTGTGGCCCGTTCAAATAAGTTGACTGTTCTGAACCAATTAAATTATTCAGGAAGTCAAAACATGCAAAGTGAAACACAAGAATAATACTAATCCCATATGGCCTCAAACCTTTGAGTATAAATAAAACACCTTTTATTTATCACCATATCGATTACTCATTATTTGTTGTTTCAGGTAATCAACTTCTTACTTGAATTATTACTACACTTGTCCCATGCTCTTAGGATGCGCACAATGTTTACCTATGGTTCTTACTTTGTGAAATAGATCAAATGAACACATTTCCAACCATACTCATTTGAAAACTCCCAATCCTTTTCACAAGTGAAAGAATATCAAATTCTTGCCACTTATAGAGTATGGTAGATTCTAACATTTAATGCAATGATCCTTCCGTAACGTCATAGCACAAAAGTCACAATGACTATTGCCAATGAAATTACAAAGTCCTCTACTTGAGATTGTTACAATACAACTCCATTAACATGATGTCTCTCACTCAAAGTACATTCCTATGAACATCCTTTTGCATAAAATTTCTAATCTAGACATAGATTTTCAATATCCAACTCCCAATATGGAAACATTTCCATATTTGCCATATGAAAATTCATTCTTAATATAATCTTATCTATTCATAATAATGTCGATATGGTCCATCCAATATCATATTTCCAACTACTCACAAGCGACCAATCCTCAGCGAGCTTTGGATTATCCTTTGATAGTTGTTTAATTATCTTAGTCAAAACCGATTCTTGTCCTTTTTCCCTCTAAATGCGCAAGACATTTGGAAAATTTTAAAATGGTCAAATATTATATCATTTGCAATCGATCCTTTACCCGAAGCGTATGGGACACGATGCATAATGTTCTTACATAAAGATACGATACTTTATCAATCTTTTGCCATAATATTTTATGTGTCACGTTCTAATAATTCGAACTATGAAGAGGGATGCCATAATCATAATTGAAAATTGAGAACGCACTATGTATCCTTGACTAAATTTATTAACATTCCCGAACCTAAGCCTTTAGATTTGAAATGAAGCATAATATTCTCTCCCTTAATTATAGCAAAACAACTAATCAATCCTTACAACTTGGCAAAGTATAACTCTTGTTTTCAATAATTAATATTGCTAACTTGCAATACTTACCATAATAATCATACAAGCACATCATTTATGCTCCCACTATGATGATTATTATCACATAAGCATAACACTTATGCTCCCACTAGCTTTGACATGATAATCCTTTATCTAAGCTTCTTAAACTTATACACTTTTGCCTTAGATAGCTCATATGTGTGTCTAAACAATTCAAACTAATTGCCAAATCTCATAATTCGAATTATGGAAAGGGATACCGTAACCATAATTGAATTTGAAAATACATTTTTCACAATCACTATCTTCTTAAAATCTCTCTTAGCGAAAACATTTCCTGACAGTCATTCTTATGAAGGAGGGAATCTTATGACACTTAGATTTTAGTGGTGTATGTGTTCCTATCCATGTGAATTTGTCAAAAACCAAAGTTTGCGACAAATCCAAACTCATATGGACCGAACGTTCTCAATCTTGATTTCTTGCCTTATGGCAACACGAGTGCTCACCATGTCTTCCAAGTAGTTAAGCAGCTTACCCTTTCCTATCAATGTACTTTTCATTGATTAAGGTGCTTACCTTTTATGCGTTCAAATGAGAACTCATAGAACTCATATGCATAATTAACTCGATTGGAACAACACGGAAACAAGATAGTGTCAACACGATAGGTTGTAAACCTCAAGTCGTGTGCTAGTGATGATCGATAAGGTTTATTTTTGATTTGTTCTTGAAACCTTTCAAAACCATTGAGACTCCCACTGACTTCTTGACATATAGGATTCTTTTGTCAATAACATTTCTTGACAAACAAATATTCAAGAGTTAGTGTAGCTTTTATCAAAACACTTCATGAAATTGGTCCTAGTTGGTCTTTGTCTTGTCCAAGACGTCACAACTTTCCACATTCGATGAATGTTATAAACCTTCCTAATACTTGTCACTCAATGTTACAATCTTAACTTTAAGACTTGTTTTGGAACGAAGTATGATTGACTTTTTGATTTAACCATTTCTTCAATTCTTGATTCTTCATCTCAGACGTACAATTGTACTAAGACTCACTTAGAGGATCAACTGAGATATGGTTATTAATCATTAAGACCTATCATAAAACATAATAAAAGGTACTCTCCCTTCTTCATAGAATAGAGAAACTTTTATCTTTCTGCCAACTTGATTCTTCTTATTCGTTCTGCAATTGATTTAAACTCTTTCAATCAATTCAGAATTATACATAATCTTATAAGTATAATCATATCCACTAAACCTTTAGTAAATCATGACGAATATTTTTATCACTCTTGTGGTGGACTACATCAACACACAACCTTGTGTACTAGATCTCCTAGTCCTTCACTTGACACTTTGTCAACGAATTAGTCTCATTTCCAAATATGAAACTTCTCATTCATCATGTAATACTTGGTGTATGATTCCAAGTTTCTATCCAATTGAAACTTGGGCGATGAGAAACTCTCCCTATTTGGTAAAATTCTCGACATTTCCAAAAATAACATAATTAAGAATCAAAACCATTATTTCTAATAATAAAATTCAAACATCAATTTTTCATACACGCCATTGCAAGGATAAATAAATAAACAAAATCAAATTTTATTTTATTGCAGAAAAATTTGTCCTTACAATGCAATTCATTGAAAAACTATGTTAATACATATTTCTTAGCAATCTATTCTAACTCTAAGTAGTAGCTCAAGATTCTAATCTCCAAGTAATGCAATCGAAATCCATTTCTTCACGATTAAATTCTGCTCACTTCTTCCCTTAAGCTTCCTCTCTTTTCTTCGATCCTATAAGACATCGAAATGTAATCTTATCACATCATGTATTAAGAATCTAGAATACGAACTTAAAAGAGTTAGTTAATGGATTTTACCTAAAGCAGAGCATTACGTTTTGACTCTCCCATCGCTTAGATCTCTTAGGTAAATAGGGCAGCTTCGTCTCCAATGCTTCTTCTCTTGGCAATAAAAGCAAATTGACTTCTTTGAAACAGCACACGGAACTACTTCTGAATTTGCCTCTCTCTCATGATCAAACTCTTCGATCATGGCATGTCTTTCGTTGCCATTGCCTATATCCATATAGGTCTGGAAGGTAGGTTCACCAATCAACTTTGCTTTTCCAGTGCGCCCAACCATTACTGATTCATCAGCAATAAGCATATAGGTGAGATCTATAAGGGTCACGTCGCGGTTCATCATATAGTACTTTCTTACGAACTCACTATACGAGTTACGAAGTGATTGAAGAACCCAATGAACAACCATCTCCTCACAGACAACGAATCCGTACATTCTTAACCTATCAATGTGTGACTTCATCCCTAGGACGTGTGCACATACCGACTTTCCTTCTTTATTTTTACTTGCCAAAAGGGCTTGAGTGAGCTTGAACTTTTCAAGCCTTCGAACTTGTGGGTTAGGGAGAATAATTGGAGGAGCTAGAGGAAATGAAACATGATCTCTTGTTCCTCGATCGAATCATGGAATATCATCTTTCATGTGGAAAGCTTGTTCCACGGGATTTGGGAATACCATAGTTGTCGTACTTTGACATCTACAAAATGGGAGAAAACAAATTCAAGTTAGTTGATTGATTGAGTCCTTAATAAATCACCTAAATGAGATATTAAAGCTAGGACCCAACACAATACGCTACAACCTAGAAAAGGGATGCCGTAATCTAGTTGCAGAATATTTGAAGGTAAGTGAATGACGATTCACTAATTTTCCACAATGAAAAACGAAAAACCGATTAAGTTTTATATGCTTTGAAAACTCCTAGCTCCTTTGAGATTCATTGAACTTTTCAAAGGCATGTTTAAATCTCGATATGCCCCTCGATTTGTGATTGGGATGCTAAGGATCACAAAACAGGGTGTGAATGACCGTGCAAACTTACATGGTGCCCCCACATGTTACAGTCACCTATTCGATGTGCCGGTTAACCACACACACTCCACCGAACTATGAAAAACATTGAGTCACCCTTTGCTACCTTTGCTTAGGCCCATTTAGTGTTCCAGCTAACCACACACGCTCCACTAACGTCTTTGCAAAGGTACAATGGGTAATTTCATGGAATTACATCAATTCACTTTTGCCTAGAGTAACTAAGATTGGGAATTTGTAAAAACATTTAGTTACTTTTGTACTTCATTATACTTATAATGCAAGGTTTCTGTCCTATCCTACCCGTTCGGCTAACGACCCTCCACAAGTCAAGAGTGCGGTGGGTAAGAGCGGATACCCATTCAATCAACATTTTATATGCAACTTCCTTAAACACCCCTTATAGACCAGCTTCGTGAATGAGGCCTACTAAGGGTAAGACTGACTTTTACTCATACATATATATAATGTTAAACTTTTAATGTTATATATAGTATAGGGTGTATTTTACACTTTTAAAATACTAGGTGGTCTAATTTAATAAATTACACTTTTAATTTAACTAAATGTGAACCTTAACTTTATGGATTTATTAAATCTCCTTTAATTATACACCTTAATTAATTAATAAAACCATAAGGGTGTGATTTGAACTTTTCAAAACAATACTAGGGTTTTAGAATTTAACATTTCTAAATTAAACTATTAATCAACTTTTAAATTCCAAAACTTGAGGGCAATTTTTGAAACATTTCAAAACATTACAGTTTAACTTATTTAAATTTCAAAAACAAAACTTTTAAGTTCAAATTTAAACTATAAAACCTAAAGGGATTAATTTGAAACTTTTCCAAAGTTTGTCAAGAATATTCCAGATCACATAATTCAAATAAGGCAATTAACTATTAATTGGTGGTTATCTAATTAGATCTAGTTCAAATTCTTGTAAGATAATGATCAAATAATTCATATAATTTAACATTTATCAAAATAGGTAAAAAAATCCCGAAACTCCCTCCTTCTGATGGTCGAACTCGCCGAGTTCCTTTATGGACTCGCTGAGTTGGAGCCACTCGCCGAGTTCATCAGACAGGGGGCCACAAAAAAAACGATTTTTGCTACAAGAATGAATATGCTAGGCATCAATACAATAGAAATCAATCAAGTCTCTGATACCACTGATGGATTTTAGCCATAAGAACATCCTATGTGCTCATGCAAACCCTAATGCTTCGATCTAGGTTTCTCTATTGTACATGCAATTCATCCAAGACATTAAACCCTAGTTCTAGCATACAATTATTCAAATTAACTTATGAATGGGGTTTAGATCTTACCTTGATTGTTATGTAGCAATGACAATCTCAAATCCTCCTTGTAATGACTTTAGAAAGCTTAGAGTCACAAATGTCACTCCTCTAATGGCCCACAAACACCAAGAGAAAGAGGATGAAGAATAAGGAGAGTGGAGGCTGCCCAAAACGTGTGGAAACCCTAAGGAATATGTTCACCACGTTTTTGGTTATCAAGGGTCCCTTAAATAGTGAGGCTATTAGGGTTATCTAACAAGGAAACCCTATTTTGGATGCTTAAGCCCTAAGCAACCCATGGACTCCTTCCTTAGAGGCCTAGGATGATTTTTAATGGGTTTCCCCATAGAATTCGTCCACCCCTCTAATATGGAGTCCATTAGCTCAATATTCAACTATCACACAATTGACAGTTCTAGTCCCTTAAGTTTAATTAATGTGTTTTAGCCACAAACTTAATTCTTATTAATTCTTGACTAATATTAATTAAACAATATGATTTCTCCTTTAATATATTATTCTCATAATATATTAATAAATTATAATTAATCCTCTCTCTCCATAATTCATCCTATTAAGTTGCTTTGGTGAAGGCAACCCAAAAGGACCATGCACCATCGGGTCAAGTACATACCAAAATAGTTATGGACATAGACACTCATCTAACATCTCATACGCCAATTAATAACGATTACTAAAAACCATTGAATCCTGAGAATGTGGAATAACTACTCCATAGGACTCTGTCCGCAACCTCCCACATAATACCCTTCTTCCCCAATGCTCCAAACAAATCTCTCGTTCTCGAGCTCCATAAATCATATCATTCAGGGTCTCACACCTTGATTCACTTACTAGCTCAATCGTCCACAGTTGAATTGTTGTAACTGAAGCAACCTCTGCCCTCACCGGGCTACAAACTATTCCCAAAACTTAGTCTCTAATCCTGAGAGTCCAATAGATTGCACAATCAATCCATACCACCTGATACAAGAGATCCAAGGTGTATCGGATCTTAAATCCAATGGGTCGAAAAGGTAATTGCGTACACCTCATAAAATTTATCATGCCACATCGACCCACCTGTTCTTACCAGCACTGAAATACTGTCTCCCACCCCTGCGACTAACTGACCTCGAGCTGGAAATACAACCTGATCCTGGGGTCACGAGCCTGCTCATTCCTTTGAGCTCACAAAGCTAAAAAGGGCACAATCCTTGCCCTAGAAAACAACATTCCAATCCTATCTATTAACCATTCAACTTTAAACTTCATAACTCCATCTGAACATAATCATTACTCCTTTCGGAGTCCCTGCAACTAGAATTCCAGCCCCGACAAGACCCCGAAACCTCAAATCTAGAAACTCATGTGCTAGACTCTTCGGCTTAACCCGCGGAATACAACGAGTATCGAAAATCTCCCTGATCCCAAGTAAATACAACCCTCTGCTATAGCTGCCATGACAATTTTCTCGCCACTAATTGCATAACACTCATCAAAATACTCAACTATAGCGGTCTTGACAGACCCAAACATCTCCGACAACTGTCCTCGAACAATCTCGATTACCTCCTCCCGGATGATCTCACTGACATGATGCTATGATAATACTGGTCTATCCTGGCTACCAGCTCCCGATCCTAACCCGGATCCGTCTCGAGTGGTCTCGTAACCACCATTCTGGTAGTACACCAGGAGAACCTCTAATAGCCCATAGAATGACAGGGAACCAACTCTCAACCAAACCCTAGGGGTTGTGACTTCCTTGCTACGCGTATGGGTCTTATGCTTTTAGTAGTACGGGCCCATACTACCTTCCACACCTACCCATATTTGTCTCAAGTATCACCACAACGCCCTTACTGAATACATAACCTGGAAAGCGCTCAATCCTAACTCCTAGAGAAATGCTAAATATCTCATAACTGGCCTCTCGGCCTCACACAACCTGCGCATCCATGAAACATCCACCAACCCTGCATCACTAGTGTATGCTAGCCATACATAATGCTGGACCCTATAGAATTTTGAATATCCAATCCTACCCTAAGCTCCCAATCAAACAAGAACAGAACATAAGGCCAATCAAACATTCTCAGGCTATAAGATCTTAATTATGTATAACAGTTATCCATACACTAATCAAGTTCAGTAATAATGTCAATCTCATGTAAAGGAAACCCTAGGCTAGTAGGCATCATGTAAGCAGGTAATTCTATCATGAAATTCCTAAAGATCCCTAGCCTAGTACTAGCATGCTATTCTAACATATCAGAATATCAATAACTATATTGTATTTTGGGGTCTACGTACTGGCTCCAATTGATTGTACACCCTGCATCCTCCTTTACTTATTTTGAAAACCATTTTAAAAAAACTAGTTTGGAAAATCCTTTCCTTGATTTGAGACTTGATTCACATGAGTGTTCCTCCAATTCACTGAAACCAAGGCTCTGATACCAACTTGTAACACCCAAAAAATTCAAGTCAATTTAAACTTTTAAAAACATTTCAAAACCATTAACTATTACAAACTTGTTTTGAAAATGTATCATATCAGAGTATCCCATAAACAAAGTCATAAAAAGTGAGGAGTTGTACGATCACGCCTTTGCCTTGCGACGATCCACTAAAGTACCAGAAGTAATAAACTGAAACTGTAAGCCTGAAAGCTTAGTGAGTTACCCCCAAAATACCGATACACATACAGTGCACATAACAATATCAAAAATATCATAACATTACAAACTGAACAGAATAGGACGTAACAGGTCAAGAACTCTATAGACTGGAATACCCCTGGGCCCATAGTGTGAGTCTGGAGTGCCTACCGAGCCCTCAGCTCACATCTAGATTGCCACCGAGCCCTCAGTACAAGTCTGGAATGCCTACCGGGCCCTCAGCTCATATCTGGAATGCTCCCGAGTCCTCAGTATGAGTCTGGAATGCCTACCGGGCCCTCAACTCATATCTAGAATACTCCCGAGTTCTTAGTATGTGTCTGGAATGCCTACCAGACCCTCAGCTCATATCTGGAATACTCTAGGGTTTGTTGGCTACCGCATGGAGGAGTACAACCTAAACGCAACCCACATAACATATAACATAACTACTGAGCCTGCAATAATCATTTAACATCACAGGTAGTCCTACAGGTCTACCTAACTGGCATAACCACTAGCATGCAACACAAACTCATACTCAACATGTAACACTATTAGGATAACATATCTAATGGGCCGGCCTTCGTGCCTTAGACCCCTTAAGATAGTGAGGATAACTCACCTTGCAACTGTCGAACCGAATCACGAGAGCCAATCCTGAAGCACCGCCTCAAACTCCAACACCTATATCCATCAATAACCATTGACATAAATATGCAAATTACCATAATACCACTGAAGGTCAAAGTCAAAGTCCTCAGTCAAAGTCAACCTCCTTGATTGAGTCTGCTCGCCGTGTCAACCCGTTGACTCGCCGAGTTCTCATATCCAGAAAACTCTCATAGAACGACTTAACACGCTGAGTCGCCCCAAGACTCGTCGAGTCCAACGATCTCTAAGTTCCATCCTGACCAACTCATAGAGTCCCCAACCGAATCACTAAGCCAAGGCTTTAACTGAAAGAGGTTAGGTTCTGCGAGCAGACTCGCAGAGTCCAAGAACAGACTCACCGAGTTTACGACAATCTTCAATAGACTCGTCACGTTGTTCTTCCAACTCGTTGAGTCCAATCTCATCATCATAAGACTCGCTGAGTCACCCATGCGACTCGCCGAGTTACTACGCGACTCAATGTCTGAACTCTAGCCCAAATCGCCGAGTCATCTCCCATACTCTCCAAGTCCATACGTGCATTCTCATAATCACGAGTCACAGAGCTACTCCTTTGCTCCAAACAATAGACCTGGGTCTCTAGGGTCCATTAGAAACATAAAGTTGCCACCTTTACGTGCTTCTTGCTCCATAATACCAAAAAGCATGCTAGAAAGGGACTTAACTCTTGGGGAAGGACTTTTGCATAACAACTAGAAAGGCTTTATGCATCAATGATTCATATAGAACTCAGATCTGGACTTTCAACTCCAGATCTAACTCATGCTTCAAGATCTCATCAATATTTCTCCAACCAAACCCTAAAACACCATGAAAATGGAACTAGAAAGGAGAAGGCCAAGGATAACGATTCCTTACCTCCAAAATGACCTCCCCCTGAAGTATAGTCCGGATCTCTTCAAGTTCCCTTGATCCAGGCTTCCTGATCTTCAAGATCCCTTCACAAATCACACCAATGTGCTTCCAAGGCTTCTCACAAAACGAAGTTAGGGCTTCTGGATCTCAAAAGGGTAGCAAAGAGGCTGAGGGTGGGTTATAATGTGCTTTATATAGGGCACAACCCCCGGGATTAGGGTTTTCTCCCTTCAGCACCAACTCGTCGAGTAACAGCCGTCGACTCGTCGAGTTGGCCACTTAAACCCGCGACAAATCCCGCTCCGACTTGGCGAGTAAGCATGCCTACTCGTCGAGTCCCTTTCCTTAATTTACAATTTAAGCCCTTCAACAGCACCTCTGGAATTTGGGGTGTTACAGAACCTTTATTGAATGAAAAAAGAGGCGACCAATAATCGTGAACACATGACATAAAATCGAATGAGCCAAAACCCTTGCAGGGTTGAAAGCACCAAATTCTGAAAACGATGCCTTGATCGATCTCTGCCCAAGCTATACTATAATTATAAATTTTTACACCCAGCTGACAATTCCCTCTGCCACCGATACTCGACCTGAGTAATTCCATCAGTTCCGTATATATTCATTGGCACCCCAAAAGGAATCAATACATGCAACGAGCGCCTTGATCACTCACTTCCTGATGAGCGACAAGCCATGTGTCTCCTGCACACATGAATACGATCACTACTTACTATATACCCTTCCTTGACCAAACCCTTAACCAAGATCCCACATACTCGCGCCTTAGATCCTCAAAAACCATTCCTGAATACCACGATCCTGAATTGATCGATGATCCTTCAAGCAGAATACCCAGTTTTCCCTCACTTAGGGTTCGAACTACCACCTACGGGTGTTGAAACCAAACCATAACTCAAACCAGCTTAACCAGGCACAACCATACCTGGCCCCAGGAATGAATAATACACACAGGATGATGTTCCAGTTAAAGATCAAACAAATCCAAAGAGAATCCGAAATCTTAGCCGAAGATCGTCGAAATTCCAATCATGACCACAAAACATTAAGGATCTCTTATAAGAGCATAAACCAATACAAACTTATGATCCAAAACATACACTCCTTGCCTACAATTCCAACCGCTAATCTGGTACCTGACCTGCCTATCACCCAAGAACACGGACCCTTGATCACATCACCAACCTCCATATTACATCAACCCACATACCCACCACTTTGTTGACAATCTGTCTCCAAACACCATGAACAATAGTCCTCAGACTGGGTTACATCCCAACACTAAAATAAACAAGAATAATCACTCCTCCTCCGAAACCGGAAGACTGAAAGGTCAAAATTGCTACTATTTATAGTGACACACCAAAGCATCAATCAACCATTCTACTTCCAACTGCAATCCCTAAACTGATCATAACGGTCAATCCATCCTTGAGTTATGCCACTCAAATGCACGGCCTTGAGCAACACCCTCGAGAGCTCAAAACCAACAAGATCATCCATGACTGAGAAACCACAACAAGAGATCAATAGATACAGAGATACTACCATGGATAATGGTATCAAACCATGCAAATCTTTCCCGACCAGTCTTTAGAATCCCTAAATAACAGTGTGGTAATTTGGGTTCTACTTGTTTGCTCCGGCTGATCGTATACATCGCATCCTCCTTGATTATTTTGAAAATTGTTACAAAATAGTTTGAAAAAAAAAATTGTTTCCTTAGTTTGAGACTGGATTCACACAAGTGTTCCTGCAATTAACATCCCAAGAAATTTCCAAATTTAAAACTTTTCAAAACAACCTTTTTATAATAGAAGTGTTACAAAACCATTGTTTTCAAAGCATTATTTAAACTCAGAGTCTCCCAAGATCTAATTATTTGAGAAGCCATGGATGTGTACGGTCACGCCTTCATCTTGCCACGGTCCACTGAAGAACCCGAAACCATAAACCAGAATTGTAAGCACAAAGCTTAGTGAGTTCCCCCAAAATACCAACACAAAACAAATAACACAAATACAATAACATCATATTATGGGTCCAATCAACCATCGGGATGGAATGCCAACATACTATGGGTCCAATCAACCATCGAGTTGGAATACCCCAGGCCCCTCAACCATCGGGTTGGAATGCCAACATACTATGGGTCCAATCAACCATCTCGTTGGAATACCTTTGGCCCCTCAAACATCGGGTTGGAATGCCAACATAATATGGGTCAAATCAACCATCGGGTTGGAATACCCTTGGGCCCACTCAACCCTCAATTTGGTATGCCCTGGTCTGTGGGCTTACACACAAAGCAGTAAAGCCTCAGCCACCGACCAAACTTGTGCTCATATAACATATAATCATATAACAGTCTATAGCCAGTCAGACATATCTACTGATCACTAAGCATAACATCATCATATATTGCAGGTTATCGATCTAAGAGATCACTACAACATGGAAGCATAGTCAATATCAACAATCCAAGGAAAGCATGACTGTATATACTAAAAGTTGAGATAGTCACCCGGACAGATGATCCCATACTAGAAACACAACCAAACGAGAAACATGTAAGCGAGCTTGGATCAAGAGTGCTCAGCCTATCCTACATGAATATATATAGTCCTTGATGTACCCCGCTACTAACAGATAACCAAAACTAGTGGATCAACATTGGTGCCTTCGAACCACTGGTATAGTAAGGCAAAACTCACACTTTGAATTTTAGCTCGAACTGATATCTATCCATCAAAGTGACCAAAAACCATCAAAATCCCAAAATACCCTTGAGGTCAACTTGGTCAAAGTCAAAGGCCAAGGTCAACAATCCGTGTTGAATCAACATGCCGTGTTAACTTGCAACCACTTCGTGTTACACCAACATCCAAACGGTCAGGAAAACCTCAGCCAACATGCCGTGTTGACTTGAAAACATGTCGTGTTCGCCTGAGTCCCAACAACTCAATATATTTAGCTGCTTTGTTCGACTCCAAGAGCTCCAATGACCAGATCTAGACAAAAGTGACAATAGAAAGGATAAAGTTTCCAACTTTATCCACTAGGAATACCAAAAAGGGTCCAAAACCCAACCATAAAGCTTCAATATGCAAGGGCTTCACCAATAAACACTTAATCCTTAAAGTCTGATGCCCATCCAATCCATAAGTGATTCCAACACCTAAACCATCCCAAAGGTTGGTGCTTTTTAGACATACATGTTCAACGCATGTCTTAAACCAATATTAGGTGAAAATAGGGATTTACGATCTAATCTCTATATACGGCATCAAAACTTGACTTTAAACCAGATCCATGCCACTACCAGGTCACCTTAACCTGACTATTCATAATGTTGCAAACTTTATGAGATCTAACCTTTCCAACATTCAAGAATAAGAAGCTAAAGGGACAAAATCCAAGATCTAACAACTTGGAATGATACAACTCGAGTCTTAGACACTTACAAAGGTTTAAAAGAGTGCTAAATTGAAGAACAGGAGCTTGCTAGCTGGATCTTTGCTTCCTTCTTCCACCTTCTTCCTTCTTTTTCTTCAAAAACACCACACTAGCTCAAACATGATAGGGAAATACTATTTGGGTTTCTTTTAGGGTTTGAGGGGCTGATGGGGGCTGAGGGTGAGCAAACCCTAGCCTCCTTATTGTTGGATAAGGTGTCTAAGTCCATAACTATTTATGGTATGTACTTGACCCGACCCGACATGGTCTATTTGGGTTGCATGGCACCATGCAATTAGATAGACTAAATGAGAGAAATAACACTTGTGGTTATTAATATATTATAAGTTCTAATATATTAATAATATTATTTAATTAGTTTGATCAAGAATTAATTTTAGAATTAATTAAGTGATCAAAAGATAACTAATTAAATATATGGGTTGATTGTGTAAATCATCCATTACTTATATAGTGGGCTAAGAGGCTCCATGGATAATCAAGATGGGTTGAACCCACTGTATACTCCATGGAGGCTCCATGGGAGTTACAAACCATGGGTCATGGAAATGAAGAGTCATGACACATTAGGGTTTACATGGTGTAACCCTAGATGGGTCAACACTATATAAAGCTCATGTGTTCTCCCAAAAATCGGTAAGACAAGAAACAAGAGGGCTAGAGCCTATTTTTAGAGTTTTATACTTTCTCTCTAAGTTTACTCCATAGCATTTGGTGTTGTGTGAAGCATTTGAGGCATCATACTTTGGGTGCTAGGCTCACAAGGTTTCAAGGAACATTTACAACAACAAGGTATGTAGTTTTATCTATTATTTAAGTTAAAATTGTTCCCCATGTATGTTAGATAGGATCATAGCCTTGGAAATCAACTTTGCATGATAATTAGACAAACATAGATCCAATGTTATTAGGGTTGCATGTACACTTAGGAAGTGTTAGAATGTTCAAAACCCTTTAGTGGTATTAGAGCCTAGGCTTGTTTGTTTGTTTGTTATTTGTGCTAAAAAGTTGAAACAAGTCGAAAACCTTGTTGTCTGCCTGATGAACTCGCCGAGTCAATGGGGGACTCGTTGAGTTCATGTGTATCTTCATCCTACTCGGCGAGTAGGAGCCACATAATGCAGATTTTCGACTTTTGCTGCTGGAAATGGACTAGAAACAATACCCTAAACTGTTTTGGTATCTTAAAACTTGTTTTAGATGGTGTAATGTTTGTTCTAATCCATTTACAATGGCTAATATCAATTTTCGTGAATATATGTGTTCATATGGTCTTGAAACTTTGATATGGATATTCATGTTCTTGATCTTATGAATATAGATGATCATAGGATTTACTTGTAACCTACTTGGTAGTTTAATTCTTGATCATAATGTGTTTTAATGGAGTCCATAACTTGTCCTCAAGTTATGGAAAACCAAGAGTCACACTTGAATTAAAACCATTAAAAGAACACAAGAGTTGGAAAAATGAAGAGTCTTCATTTTTAATACTCTAATTAACTCATAAGTTACAAGAATTGAGAAGTTTTGAAAGTTTACAAAACTTGCCCTCAAGTTTTGGAACAAGTAAAGTCTTGATTAAAACTTTAGTTCCAACCCTTAGTTTTTTAAAAGTTAAAATTCTACCCTTATACTTATAATATTATAAAGTTATTAATAATATATATATGTATAAGATCAAAGTCGTCTAACAGGTAGTATGCCTCATTCACGAAGCCAGTCTATAAGGTGGGTATAAGGTTGTTGCCTATAAAATGGCAACTTAATGGGTGTCCACTCTCACCCACCGCTTGCTTGACTGGTGGAGGGTCGTTAGCCGAACGGGTAAGACAAGGACTTATAAATTCTCATTAAAAGTATAATGATTGTTATAAAGTAACTAAATGTTTTATAAATTCCCAATCTTAGTTACTTTAGGAAAAATGTGAATAAGGTGCTAATCCATGAAATTACACTTTGCACCTTGTTTAAGTCATTGGTGGAGCTTGTGTGGTTTACCGGTACACTAACTTGGACTTAACAAGGAAGGAAAAGGGTGACTTAAGGTTTTTCATGAGGTCGGAAGGAGTGCGTGTGGTTTACCGGCACAACGATTAAGTGAAAAACATTAAGGGTACCAAGTAATTTGCATGGTTACTTCACACCTTGTTTTGTGATCCTCGGTATCCTAGTCACAAAACATGAAGGGCACACTCGAGATTGAAACATGCCATTGAAAAGTTCAATGAATATCAAAGAATCTAGGAGTTTCTAAAAGCCAAATAAAACCTAATAATTTATATTTCATTTTCATGGTGGAAAT
Organism: Lactuca serriola; assembly: GCF_051521515.1. Classification (NCBI taxonomy): domain Eukaryota; kingdom Viridiplantae; phylum Streptophyta; class Magnoliopsida; order Asterales; family Asteraceae; genus Lactuca; species Lactuca serriola. The sequence continues at coordinate 146,328,654 of NC_136415.1, read as the reverse complement.
TGGTGAATCGTCATTCAACTACCTTTCAAATATGTTATAACTTGGATTACGGCATCCCTCTTCTAGGTTATAATATATTGTGATTGGATCCTAGCCTTAATATTACATTTGGGTGTTTTATTAAGGAATATCCCTATATCTAAACTAAACCTTTTCCCTTCTTTTCAGATGTCTTCCAACAATGCTACTCCTGGCTCAAACCCTACCGGCTCCTTCTCTCTCATGAACCTTTGTGGGAGAGTCATCTTTGATGGATCCAACTTTACTGATTGGATCAGAAACATCAAGATGGTCACTCGTTATGAGAACAAGGAATATGTTATTGACAAGGAACTCCAGGTGCCTGAGCCAACTGCTACTCCTGAGGAGTTTGTTGAATACGAGGCACATGAAAGAGATGCTACCAAAGTGGCATGCATCATGATGGCCACCATGACAGCCGAACTCCAAATGTCCTATGAGGACTACTATCCTTTTGAGATGCACCAGGATTTGATGGACCGCTACCATCAGAGTGCTCGTCAAGAGCGATATGAAATCATCTCCTCTATGATCACAACCGAATGAAAGATGGCGAACCCATCACCAGCCACATGCAGAAAATGCAAAGGTATGTGGATAGATTGATGAAGTTGAATGTGAACATCCCTGAGGAGTTAGCAATAGATATTATTTTGCACTCCTTACCTTCGTGTTATGATCAATTCCGCATGACATACCACATGAATAAGGAGGAAGTTACACTTAGCAAACTTCAGTGACTCTTAAAGACCGCATAATCAGGTCTTAAAGGTAAGTCAGTTGTGACCACTCCTGCTACTACTCCAAACTCAGCATCTGTCCTGGCAATCGGGAAAGGTAGAGGGAAGAAGAGAAAGAACCCTTCGAAGGGTACCGAGGGTAAGACCCTTGATGACTCCTCTTCTAGCGGAACCAAGAAAGGTTTCGTTACACCTTCTTCTGATCCCAAAGAGGCTGAATGCTTCTACTACCACGAAAAGGCGCACTGGAAGCATAACTGTCCAAAGTACCAACAAGATTTGAAGGATGGGAAAGTTAAACCCAACCATGCAGGTATTTACACTATCTCATCTAATAATTCACCCCATTCTAACTCTTGGGTCCTTGATACCAGTTGCGGTATTCATATTTGTACTGAATTGCAGGGACTAAGAAGAAGTGAGAATGTGGAGCATGGAAAGATAAACTTGATCATGGCAAATAGGAAAGTTTCACCTGTCACCAAGATTGGAGTTTATACTTTGTTGCTTAGTAGTGGATTTACTTTAGATTTGAATAAATGTTGTTATTCGCTAGAAATGGCAAGAAATGTTATTTCCTTTCATGCTTTGTATAAACAAGGTTTTACCTTTTCTTTTGATAATGAAACTGGTGGAATAAATGCTTTCTGTAATAATGTGTTTTATCTTAAAGCATTACCTTGTGATGGTGTGTATGAAGTTGTGTCTGTTGTAGATAACTTAGGAAATAATGTATTGTGTATTGATTCTACTAATGATACTAACTTGGATAAAGCATCATTATGGCGTTGTCGTCTTGGACATATAAGCAAGAAACGCATAGGCCAACTCTAGAAGGATGGAATCTTGGAGTCATTTGACCTAAAGTCAGATGATAGTTGCGAATCACGCTTACTTGGAAAAATGACAAAGTCACCCTTCACTGGTTCATGTGAGAGGGGTGAAGGTTTGTTGGATCTTGTACACACGGATGTATGTGGACCCTTCAAACATGCCACAAGGGATGCTAATCGTTATTATGTGACTTTTACGGATGATTATAGTAGATATGGATATGTCTACTTAATCAAGCGTAAGTCAGAGACTTTTGAAAGGTTTAAAGAGTTTAAATAGGAAGTCGAGAATCAATTGGGCAGGAACATTAAGATGCTTCGATCCGATCGTGGTGGTGAGTATCTTAGTATTGAGTTCCTCGATTATCTAAGGGAATGTGGGATTGTCTCACAATTGACACCTCCTAGGACACCACAGTTGAATGGTGTAGGTAAGAGGCATAATCAAACCTTGTTGGACATGGTTCGTTCCATGATGAGTTGAGCTACGCTACCAATCTCATTTTGGGGGTATGCCTTAGAGACTGCCACCCATATCCTTAATCTGGTCCCTACAAAGAAGGTTGCCAAAACACCTCACGAGATGTGGACTGGAAAAGTTCCTAGTCTAGCCCACATCAAGGTTTGGGGTTGCGAGGCTTTCGTGAGACGCGAGACTCATGACAAGCTCAAACCTCGAAGTAAGAAGTGTATTTTCATCGGCTACCCACAAAAATCCTTTGGTTACCACTTCTACAGACCTAGTGAGAATGTGGTCTTTGTAGCAAGGAGGGCTGTCTTTCGAGAAAGAGAGAGAGTCCATAAGCCAAGAAGACAGTGGGAGGCTAATTGACCTTGAAGAACTTCAAGAGTCAAGTGGTGATGGAACCTCAAACCCTAGCAGTCAACTTGAGGGGGAACCTCCTGTTAACCCAATTATACCTCCAGTTGTACCTCTGAGGCGTTCCACAAGGGTTAGGAATGTACCTGAGCATTACTATGGTTTCCATATTACTGCAGAAGGTGACACACTAGTAGGTCTAGATGAACCTAACAGCTATGCGGAAGCCATGGCAGGCTCTGAGTCTGCTAAATGGAAAGAGGCAATGGATAGAGAGATACAATCCATGTATGACAATCAAGTTTGGAACTTGGTTGAGAATGTACCAGGTTGTAAGACTGTAGGGTGCAAATGGATCTTCAAGAAGAAGACCGACATGGATGGTAATGTACACACTTATAAGGCTCGACTGGTAGCAAAGGGCTTCTCTCAAACTCCTAGAGTGGATTATGATGAGACCTTTTCTCCAGTAGCCAAGATTAAGTCCATTAGGGTATTGCTAGCCATAGCTGCATTTCATGACTATGAAATATGGCAAATGGATGTAAAAACCGCTTTCCTTAATGGAATGTTGCTGAGGATGTTTACATGAATCAGCCAGAGGGTTTTGTCAGCACAGAGTACCCTAATAGAGTGTGTAAGCTTGAGAAATCCATCTATGGATTAAAGCAAGCACCTCGCAGATGAAATCTTTTCTTTGATGAGAAAGTCAAGGAGTTTGGCTTTTCTAGGAGTGAAGATGAATCTTGTGTATATGTCAAGGCTAGTGGGAGTATAGTTAGCTTTTTGGTACTGTATGTGGATGACATACTACTCATAGGAAATGACATCCCAACTCTACAGGAAGTTAAGTCCTAGCTTGGGAAGTGTTTTGCTATGAAGGACCTCGGAAAAGCTGCCTATATTCTAGGGATAAGGATTTTGAGAAACCGAAGTAAAAGACTAATTGGACTTAGTCAATGTACCTACTTGGACAAGGTGTTGAAGATATTCAGCATGCAAGATTCCAAGAAAGGAGAGTTACCCATCCAGAGTAACACTAGACTGAGTAAGACTCAGAGCCCAAGTACTGAGGATGAGATAACAGAAATGAGTCGGATACCTTATGCTTCGGTAGTAGGCTCGATCATGTATGCTATGACCTGTACTTGCCCTGGTGTAGCCTTTGCTTTAAGCATGGTTAGCAGGTATCAGGGGAATCCTGGTAAGGCTCACTGGACAGCGGTAAAGAACATTCTTAAGTACCTGCGGAGGACTAAGGACTAAGTCCTTACCCTCGGTGGGTGTGATGACTTGAGAGTTGTAGGTTATAGTGATGCTAGCTTCCAGACTGATAGGGATAATTTCCGCTCTCAGTCGGGCTGGGTCTTTACCTTAAACGGACGAGCAATCTCTTGGAAAAGTTCCAAGCAGGAGACAGTGGCTGATTCAACTTGCGAATCAGTGTATATAACGGCAAGCGAGGCAGCAAAAGTGGCTATGTGGCTAAAGAACTTCATTGGAGACCTTGGAGTTGTACCAGCTATATCGAAGCCTATAGAGATTTTCTGTGATAGTGAAAGTGCATTTGCCTTAGCAAGGGAACCAAGGGCTCATGGGAGATCCACACACATTTACAGAAAATATCATTTCATAAGACATCGTATAGAAGAAGGACACCTCGTGGCAAAGAGGGTATCATCGGATGAGAACCCGGCAGATCCCCTCACGAAGGGACCGGGTAGGGTTAAGCATCTCCAGCATGCTAGGAGCATAGGGCTAAAGGATAATATTAGTTTTAGTAGTTAGATAATTTTGAAATTTGTAAAATGTAATTGACATTTGATGCTGAATAAAAGTTGTGTTTATTTATGAGTAAAGTGTTACTACCTTTTGTCAATCGTTTACTATTATTTATTTCTTTTGCATGTTTTGACTTCCAGAATATTTATGTTGATTCACATATTATTCAAATTATCCACAGTCAGTCATATGTTGGAAGTAGATATGAAGTAAGACTGTCATGAGTTGGTTGTAGAGGTCTAAGATGTTGGACATGGCCTCAACACTCATGAGTGCTCATAAGTTTTGAGTATTGGATTTAACCCACGCTCGCAGGTATCACTTCATGGGATTTATCTCGAGTGATCGCGAGACGGTAATATCATATAAGTCTTCAAACCTATAGATATTACTTGTTAACTATGAGTTAGTTATGCATTAAACGTACGAAACCGCATTGGTAACTCGATGTTATAAAACATGTGTTTGTGTGTAATTTAATAAGTAGTAGAACAAGAAAATGAGTCGAAGTTTATCTGTTCCTTCTTGGATTAGAAGCTGATATCTGGGCCCCTCGATGATTTTGTTTTGACCCATGTACCGGGCCCGGTCAGAACTAAGTTGATGTGTTCAATTAAGTTCTTTGTCAAACAAATCGGAAATCGGGAAACAAAGTGCTGGACGATAAGCAAGACTATGTTCCATGTGTTTTTCCGGCTGATATCTAGAATAGAGGATTATATGAACCCTTATCTGAAATGGCGTACCATCATCTTCTCAGTTCCGAGAAACCTTTACAAGAGCTACGATTGTCGATCGGTTCCTGAAGTCATACTTGCAGTTATAGTTATTAGACTTATCCAAGTGGGAGACTGTTGGATAAGGTGTCTAAGTCCATAACTATTTCTGGTATGTACTTGACCCAACCCGGCATGGTCCATTTGGGTTGCATGGCGGCACCATGCAATTGGATAGACTAAATGAGAGAAATAACACTTGTGGTTATTAATATATTATAAGTTCTAACATCTTAATAATATTATTTAACTAGTTTGATCAAGAATTAATTTTAGAATTAATTAAGTGATCAAAAGACAACTAATTAAATATATGGGTTGATTGTGTAAATCATCCATAACTTATATAGTGGGCTAAGAGGCTCCATGGATAATCAAGTTGGGTTGAACCCATTGGATACTCCATGGAGGCTCCATGGGAGTTACAAACTCATGGGTCATGGAAATGAAGAGTCATGACACATTAGGGTTTACATGGTGTAACCCTAGATGTGTCAACACTATATAAAGCTCATGTGTTCTCCAAAAAATTGGTTAGACAAGAAACAAGAGGGCTAGAGCCGATTTTTAGAGTGTAATACTTTCTCTCTAAGTTTACTCCATAGCATTTGGTGTTGTGTGAAGCATTTGAGGCATCACACTTGGGGTGCTAGGCTCACAAGGTTTCAAGGAACATTTAAAACAACAAGGTATGTAGTTCTATCTATTATTTAAGTTAAAATTGTTCCCCATGTATGCTAGATAGGATCATAGCCTTGGAAATCAACTTTGCATGATAATTAGACAAACATAGATCCAAGGTTATTTGGGTTGCATGTACACTTAGGAAGTGTTAGAATGCTCAAAACCCTTCACTTATTCCATTAAATTAGGATCAAAACCCAGAAGATTAGGATTTCGTTCCAACGATCAACACAATGTGTTCTAAGAGGAAACACGTCATGTTGCTCTTAATGAGACCCACATTTTTTTCTTATCTGGAAACGCCGTGTTGGTGCCTCCAACATGCCATGTCCAATGCTCGAAGGTGATATATACCCAAATTATAGTTAGATAACTATGCCCATAGTATTAAGATAATATTATGCCCAATAGTTACTCTTCCCAAACTCTTTAGCTAATATTATGCCTAGTTGTTATGTTGAACCACTATGATAGATAAGATCATACCTAGTTGGCACGCTGACCAGTTGATTGGAAATGTTGAATTTCATTATTAGTTACATTTGGATAAGCTTAGTAATTAGTGTTATTCTGCCCATATTATCAGGTACGCTAAACATACTATATATATATATATATATATATATATATATATGGGCTACGATTAAGAGAAAAAGGGAAGGGAGAGACTATTATAGTCATTATGGCAAAAAATTTAGAATGGAGGCGGGTATATAATCCTCTCGAAACCCTAAACCTAGGAGGATGAAACAGCCGTCACCTCCGACTAATGCCTCCCTCACCAGCCGCCACCTTACCCCCTGCTTCTCCGACCACCGAGCCACCGCTATGCCACTCCGCCGTGAGGCGGTGGTTGTTATCGCAAAATCACCGTCATTGCCACCTCTCCGTGGTTCTGCCGTCGCCAAACTCCACCAGAAGGGTGGATGTGTTCATGTTCTGGGAAAAACAAGTGCGTGGGTGGGTTTCCTGTTGGAGTTGTTGGATAAGGTGTCTAAGTCCATAACTTATTTGGTATATACTTGACCCGACCCGGCATGGTCCATTTGGGTTGCACTTCACCCGAACTATTTATGGATAATTTTATGAGAGTTATCCACATATGTTTATTAATATATTATAAGTTATAATATATTAATATGAAGTCATGTTATTTAATTAGTCTTAGTCTTAAATTAATTATGAATTAATTTAGAGATTAAAAGGAAGACTAATTAGATTGTGGGCTATTGGTTTTATATAGTGTGGGCTAACACTCATTTGTTAATGGGCTAGGCTTGTATGGAAGCCCATGGATGATCCATGGAGCTTTTAACCCATGGATCCTTGGAAAAGGAAAGGTCATGGGTTATTAGGGTTTCACCCTAATCATGTACACTATATAAGCATGCTTATATTGCATGAAATAGCCACTAGTGTGTGTGCTTGTGTGTGGCCGATTTTCTATGTGTGTATACACTCTCTCAAAGTTTTCCAAGTGTTTGTGGTGATTTGTGATTCCATTTGAGGCATTCACATTATTGGTGCTTGGCTCTCAAACTCCAAAGAATCAATCTCATCAAAAGGTATGTAATCTCATCTAACTCTTTTATGTTTAAATGTTCCCCATGCCATGTTAGATAGGTTATGAACCTTGGAAAATTATTATTTTGCATGTATTTAGAAAAACATAGATCCAAGGTTTATTAGGGTTGCATGCACACTTAGGAAGTATTAGATTGATCAAAACCCAACAGTGGTATCAGAGCCTAAGCTTGTTTTCTTGAATACTTGATGCAAATTGCTGAAAATCGAAGTTTATGTGCTGTCTGCACAGCAGACTTGCCGAGTCCATGAAGGGACTCGATGAGTCCAAGACAAAATTCATCCAAATCGGCGAGTTGGTTCATGCACTCGACGAGTTGGAACCCCAGACAGCATATCTTCGAGTTTTGGTGCTGGAATTGGTCTAGAATCATTACCTTAAACTGTTTTGGACTCATAAAACCTGTTTTTGATGTGGTAATGATGATGGTGGACCAATTTCAAAGTTATAATCAACTTTCAAGTTTATATGTGTTCATATGATTCTTGAAATTGTTGATGTGGATGTTCATGTTCATATGAGTTTTGTTAGATCATAGGAATTATTTGCAAATTGTTTGTTAGTTAATTCTTGATCTTAATGTGTTATAATGGAATTCTTAATTTATCCTCAAGTTATGGAATTCTAAGAGTTTTTCTTTTAAATGTTTTTTTAAGAAGTTGTAGGTTACATTTTCTTGAAGAGTTTTTTTCCATAAATGTTTTATGGACTCCATAATTTGTCCTCAAGTTATGGAATTCCAAGAGACTCTTCATTAAAAGCTTTAAAACACTTAATTAAAACTCATAAGTTATGAATATCCAAAAGTTTATGAATTGTTCAAAACTTGCCCTCAAGTTTTGGAATTTGTAAAGTCTCACACAAACTTTAATTCCATACCCTAGAAGTTTTAAAAGTTAAAATTCTACCCTTATACTATTATAAAATTAAAGGTTAATTATTATATATATATATATATATATATATATATATATATATGTATAAGAATAAGTCGTTTTACCGTTAGTAGGCGTCATTCACGAAGCCGGTCTACAAGGTGGGTATAAGGTTGTTGCCTATAAAATGGCAACTTAATGGGTGTCCACTCTCACCCACCGCTTGCTTGATCGGTGGACGGTCGTTAGCCGAACAGGTAGGACAATGACTTTAAATCCTCATTAAAAGTATAATGATTATTATAAAATAACTAAATATTTTTTATTTAATTCCCAATCTTAGTTACTTTAGGAAAAATGTGAATTTGGTGCTAGCCCATGGAATTCACACTTTGTACCTTACCAAGTCGTTGGTGGAGCGTGTGTGGTTAACCAGCACACTAATTTGGACTAGTAAGGATCACGAAGGGTGACTTAATGTTTTTCATATATCAATGGAGCATGTGTGGTTAACCGGCACATTGATTGGGTGATAATATTAAGCGTACCAAGTGAATTGGTATGGTTATTCACACCTTGTTTTGTGATCCTCGGCATCCCAATCACAAAAGTTGAGAGGGCACACTCGAGATTGAAACATGCCATTGAAAAGTTCAATGAATCTCAAAAGATCTAGGAATTTCAAATCCAATTAAAACCTAATAAATTATTTCGTTTTTTTATGGTGGAAATTGGTGAATCGTCATTCGCCTACCTTCAAATATTTTATAGCTTGGATTACGGCATCCCTCTTCCAAATTATAAAATATTGTGTTGGGTCCTAGCCTTAATATTTCATATTGGGTGTTATATTAAGGACTTTGAATCAACTAACTTGATTTTCTTCCATTATAGATGTCTGGTTCAGACAACTATGATCTTCCCAAATCTCTTGAAGATGGTGTCCCTCAACGTCATGCTTCACTTCCTCCACCTCCTCCAATTATTCTACCTCACCCACAAGTTCTTGAAAAGTTTAAAGTCACTCAATCCCTATTGGCAAGCATAGTCTATGTGTACTCACATTTTGGAGATAAAGTCACATATTGACAAGCCGGGAGAGTTGGGTGTCAAAGTCTCGTGAAAGTTGGATGTTCAATCACTTTCTTAGTAACATAGTGAGTCTCTTTGGGACTACTATGAGACAGACTATGACATGACCCTTAATGATCCTATCTATTTGCTTGGTGTTGTGGAATCAGCAATGATTTGGAACACCAGTAAAGCAAATTTGATTAAAAGAACAACTTCCCAAGTCTTAAATGGACATTGACAATGGTAGCATTGGATATCTAGAAAAAGCATTTCTCTTCCCAATGGAAAGGGATCGGCCATAGTCAACTCGGTTGACAAAATGGTAAAGAGAAAGGCTAAGTCTGAGATAGTCCCATGTGCAATTACCAAAGGGTCCATGTGTTTTGTTGCCAAAGGAAGGGGGCATTGGTTGCGAAGCTGCCCTATTCACCTGAAAGGTCATAAGGTTGATCAAGTCAAGAGGTTTGACTCTACTTCGGGTAAAGTCCACTATCTAACTCTATTAAGTTCCTATTTGGAGATTCTTATTACATAATGTGAATGGGTCACATGCTGATGTTTTTAAGAATCAAAGAAAAGATAGGAAGCTTAAAGTAAGTATATGTTGATTCTGATTGCAAAGGTGGGTTTTCGATCGCATGGTTCGGCAATCAAAATTTTGAGTTGTTGCTTAAGAGTTATAATATATTGCTTATGAATAGATAACAACAAGGTTTTCATGTGGATTGTAAGGATAAGTTTTTCCGCAAAGTTTTAAAATAAAAGAAAAAAGGGTTTTAATTTTATTTATTTTAAAATATCCTTACAATGGCATCTGTGGAAAATTGTTGCTTATATGTTTCAAGTAATAGCAATATTGGAAAGTGGATTTGATTCCTTCATTTGTGGTAGTGTCTGAATTTACCAAATGAAGAAAGTTTGTTATCACCCAAGTTTCAATTAGACAGAAACATGGAATCATACAAGTTGTATTGTATGATGAATGAGAATTTTCATCTTTGAAAATTAAGACTAATTATTTGATCACATGTATATGTGAGTCAATTGAAGGACTAAGGAATTAGGTACACCGGGTGTGCGCTGGTCAAGGTCCACCACAAAGATTGATTTGTCATGATTTACTAAAGATTAGTAAATATGATTATACTTATGAGGTTAAGTATAATTCTGTAACATTGGAAAGGTTACAATGTATGATAAAACAAATGAGAAGAATCAAATTAGGTAGAAAGATAAAAGTTTCTCAAATCTGAAAGGATGGGAGAGTACTTTAGTATCATATTTCATGATCATCTTAATGATTATGGAACCATATCACAAATTCATACTCTAAGCTAAGAAGAGAGGTCATGAATTGTTGGATTGGTTAAAATCAAGAAGATGAGTAATACTTCGTTCCAAAACAATTCATAGAGTCATACTCCAAGATTGTAACTTTGAGTGACATAAAGGAAGATTTATTAACACTAGTCAAATGTAAGAGTAAAATGTTTTCTACTCTTGTACATTTGAGATTGGTAAGTTGTGATGTCTTGGATGAGACAAAGACCAACTAAGACCAATTGTGTGAAGTGTTAGTCTTGATAAGAATCCGCACTATCCCTTGAATATTTGTTTTGTCAAGGAATGGTTCTTGACTGGGAAACTTATATGTCAAGGGGACAGTGGGAGCCTTAAAGATCCTGAAAGAGTTTCAAGATTTAAATCAAGAGTAAAACCTGTAATTTATCACTAGCACATGACTTAAGGTTTGCAACCTATCGTGTTGACATAATTCTTATTTCTGTACTTACTTCAAGTAAGTTGAATTTGCATGTGAGTTATCAGAGTTCAACTTGGAAGCATTGGTGGGCCTTGTGCTACCAAGGTGACAAGAAACTAAGATTGAACAAGTTTAATCCATGTAAGGCTAAATTTGTCACTAACCTTATCTTGTGATTATGGTTTTGACAAATTCACATGGATAGCAACTCATACACCATAAAATCTAAGTGTCATAAGGTTTCTCTCCGATTCATGAGAATGATGGTGAGGAAATGCTTTCACTAAGTAGATTTTAAGTAGATAGCAATTGTGTTATTTGCATTTTCAAAAGTCGTTAGTGGAGCGTGTGTGGCTAACCGGCACACTAACATGGACTTGTGAGAAATGGCAAATGCCTAAGCAATTGAGACTATGATTACGGCATCCCTTTTCATAGTTCTGAAAAGTTGTTTTGCTATAATTAAGGGAGAGGAAATTATACTTCATTTCAATTCTAAAGCTTAGATTGAGATTTTAATCATCTTTAGTCAAGAATATATATATGAATTTTATGTTGGAATGGTTCAACTTGAAGAAATTCTATATATATTGCGTTTTCAAAATTTGATTATGATTACGACATCCCTCTTCATAGTTAAATTTTGAAAACATGGCAAATAAAAAATATTGTAGCAAAAGACTTGTCTAGTATCATGTCTTTATGTCAAACATCATGAATTGTGTCCCATATGCTTCGAATATAGGATCGATTGCATGTACTATAATATTCATCTTTTCTAAATTTTCCAAATGCTTAAGGCATTGAGAAGGGAAAAGTCTAGAACTGGATATGACTAAAGTGATTAACCAATTGTCGAGGACAATCTGAGGTTCGCCAAAGATTGGTTGCTCAGGGAAAGTTGGAAGTATGATGTAAGTTTTCGGAAAGGACCATATTGACATGTTCTGAAAAGAAGAAACTCTTGTTCGGAAGTGATAGTCAAAATGGGACTATGGAAATGTCTCCATAGGTGGAAGTTATTCAATCTATGTAATATTAGAAAACCTTAATGCAAGAAGGATGTTCAAAGCAATGTACTTTGAATATGAGACTTCCGTTCCATAGAGGTTGACCTTCTTTGGAATACTCTGTAATGACTGGTGACAAGGTTTTGGTGACTTTGTGCATAATCATTACAAGAGGAACATTGCATAAAAGTTTAAAATCTAACAGTTTTTTTGGTAAATGATAGGAATCGGGGATTCTCACATTTACAATAAGGACTTGGGATTGTGAAATGAGTATCACTAGAATCATGTTTAATTGATCTACATCACAATGTAAGGATCATAGACAAACATAGTGTGCATACTTGGAGTATGGCATAACTATTGTTTAGAAAAACAAAGTGTACATGCTAGGAGCATGGGACGACTGTTGTTTTTATTCAAGTCTTAAGTTGATTGTTTGAAACATCATACAATGAATAATGTGTAATCAATATGGTGATAAATAAAAGGTGGTTCTATTTATATTCAAAAGGGTTCTGAGACCATATTGGATTCGATTATTATTGTGTTTCACTTTGCATGTTTTGACTTCCAAAATAGCTAGGTTATTCTTTCCAAATGACTAAGTTATTTAAACACTCCACAGTTGTTCATATGTTGGAAGTAGGTATGAATCAAGACTGTCATGAATCGAGTTTGTAGATGGCTAAATGGGTTTAGTCATAGCAATGGTTGCTACAACATTCATGAGTACTCATAAGTTATGAGTATTGGAATAAACCCAAGCTCACTTGTATCACTTCATGGAATTTATCTCGAGTGATCGTGAGACGGTAATATCATATAAATCTTCAAACCTAGAGATATGAGTTGTTACCTATGAGTTGGTTGTGCATTGATTGCACGTAAACGCATCAGTAACTTGATGTTATAAAACGTGCATTTGTGTACAATTCAACAAGTAGTAGAACAAGCATATGAGTCGAAGTTTATCTGTTCCTTCTAGAAATAGAAGCGATATATGGGCCCCTCGATGAATTTGTTGTGACCAATGTACCGGCCGGTCAGAACTAAATTGATGTGTTCATTTAAGTTCTTTGTCAAACAAATCGGAAATCGGGAAACAAACTGCTGGACAATAAGTACGACGTTGTTCCATGTATTTGTCCGACTGATATCCTGAGAACAGAGGATTATATGATTACTTATCTAAAATGGCGCTTCATAGTTCAACAGAGTTTTCGAGAGCTACGATTGCTGGTTGGTTCCTGAAGTAACATACGCAAATATAGTTATTAGACTTATCCAAGTGGGAGTCTGTTGGATAAGGTGTCTAAGTCCATAACTTATTTGGTATATACTTGACCCGACCCGGCATGGTCCATTTGGGTTGCACTTCACCCGAACTATTTATGGATATTTTTATGAGAGTTATACACATATGTTTATTAATATATTATAAGTTATAATATATTAATATGAAGTCATTTTATTTAATTAGTCTTAGTCTTAAATTAATTATGAATTAATTTAGAGATTAAAAGGAAGACTAATTAGATTGTGGGCTATTGGTTTTATATATTGTGAGCTAACACTCATTTGTTAATGGGCTAGGCTTGTATGGAAGTCCATGGATGATCCATGGAGCTTTTAAACCATGGATCCTTGGAAAAGGAAAGGTCATGGGTTATTAGGGTTTCACCCTAATCATGTACACTATATAAGCATGCTTATGTTGCATGAAATCGCCACTAGTGTGTGTGCTTGTGTGTGGCCGATTTTCTATGTGTGTATACACTCTCTCAAAGTTTTCCAAGTGTTTGTGGTGATTTGTGATTCCATTTGAGGCATTCACATTATTGGTGCTTGGCTCTCAAACTCCAAAGAATCAATCTCATCAAAAGGTATGTAATCTCATCTAACGCTTTTATGTTTAAATGTTCCCCATGCCATGTTAGATAGGTTATGAACCTTGGAAAATTATTATTTTGCATGTATTTAGACAAACATAGATCCAAGGTTTATTAGGGTTGCATGCACACTTAGGAAGTGTTAGATTGCTCAAAACCCAACAACTATATTCATGAGGTAGCTAGTTAGCATTACTGGGAATCTTTCAGCAATTGAGGACTGGGTGAGTTCGGGAACCTAGGAAAGCCTACGATATGTTTCAATGGGTTAGAAGTGAGGTTTAGTGAGACTGGATGTGTCATTTTTGAGGAAGTGACTTGGAGGATTCAGCAGGATTGTTGTGGAAAGTATGGATAGGTGTAGAAAGTAGTATTATGCCCGTACTACTAAAAGCACATGATCCATACTCGAATCAATGAGAGTCTTGGAGAATCTGAGAAGCTTCTAGGAGGAGTTTGTGAATCGGTATGGGGACAGAGGATGTTCCAGTTGTTGCAGCTTAGCTATTCGCAAATGAGCTAGTGAGCGGGACAAGGTGTCACACCCTGAAGGATATGATTTCCAAGAGTTTGCAGATGCGAGATCGATGTGGCGCACCTTGGGAAGATAGGGTCGTGCCAGGTGCGTATAGTAGAGGGTCCTGGGAAGAGACCCATGACTTCTGATCGTCGAGCAAAAGGCCAGCAGGAGTCAGTGCAGCACGTACGGGAAAGTGGACAAGGGATTTTGTTGGTCCAAGGGTGTAGGCTAATATAGGGTAGCGGGGTTGGTCATGTCAATAAAAGGTGATTAAGATTCCTCTAGAAGTTGCGGGTATGTCATCTTCTACTGCTGCTAGATGGATGTTGGGAATACGTATCGCTTTGGATTGTGAGTGAATTTGGATAAGTCAGATCTTGGGTTGGTTTTCTGCTAGTGTCTAGGTTAACAAGGATCATATGTGCCATCCTACATGTCGAAAGGTCTTTGATGAACCCACAGAAGGACGCATCTTGCGGAGTGGGTTCCATGTGTACCATTATCATTCCGGATCTTTCTCGGAATCCGTTTAGGAGTATTATTCAGAGGATATTAGGTCAAGATTAGAGCAATAGTTCTCCAGTGAAGTCCAAGTTCAGTGGTCCTATCCTTGTTCGGGTATGGTAGGCAGTTGTCTATGGACGAACTTCGGAGTTCAAGGCACTACCATTGCTAGGAAAGGACTGGTAGCATGAAGATAGTGGAGTCAGTTCTGATTGTTAGATGCATGAGTATTTGGGAATTGGATGATCAAGGGAATCACATTTTTTGCATGGGTCGTGTTTGATTAGAGTTCAGTGGTTCTGCAAGGATTCGTCAGCCAGATTAAAGGTTAAGGTTTCTAGTCACCAACATGGGAACTTAAGGAGTTGGTATAGTAATCTGAGGAGTGGAGTGAAGTGTCGGCCTGAACCAGATTTCAAGTGTACTCTTCAAGTCTTCAGAGAATGGGCGATCTTGAGGTTTGACCGGTAATTAATCGTTAGCATCAGAAAGCACAGGTTGCCATCAGTGGATTATTAGGAAGCAAGAAGGACTGGGAATCCTTCAATTCTTACGTGCCGTGAAGACTTAGTTGCATCTAAGTGGGGGAGAATCGATCAGGTACTTAGGCGCCGTAATAGGTGTGAAAGTACGATAAGTTTCTCATCCTAGTCAGGAAGGAGGTCGGTCGAGTGGCCATCTAGGTTGAGGGTTGGGTGACTTGGGAGTATAGAAAACGTTCCAACTTTTGGTTCGTGTTTTCCTTGGCAACAGATAGCATGATTCGGGAAACAGCTTAGAGCTTTAGTTAGGACTTAAGTTCAGTTGAGTGTTAGGTCGAGTGCATGCTTGACCCAGTTTGGATATTGTTGTAAGTCTATGGGGGTAGCCGTAGCATTCACTAATAGTCAGATAGTATGGAGAGTGTTATAAGACTACAGGGGGTAGTCATAGCTTTCACTAACAATCATTTAGCATAGAAAGTGTTGTAAGACTACGAGTAGTAGCCATAGCATTCACTAGTAGTAGATAGTGCTAAAAATGTTGTAAGTTTGCAGGTGTAGCCGTGACATTCACAAGGTTGTCAGATAGTGATAGAAGTGCTGTAAGTCTGCGGGTGTAGCCGTAGCATTCACAAGGTGGTCAGATAGTGTTGGAAGTGTTGTAAGTCTGTTGGTGTAGCCAAAGCATTCACCAAGTTGTCAGATAGAGTTAGAGTGTTGTAATCCTGCGAGGGTTGACGTGGCTTTCGCTAGGTTGACAAGTAGTAGGGGAGTGATGTCAGATCATGAAGAGAACGGTAGTACACACCAGTTCGGGTGCAGCAGTGAGGATATGGAAATCCACATATTGGATTTCGGAATTACCCAGATGGATTAGATCTGGTGGGGTCAGTGATAAGACTCTAGGGACGCCACTACAGTTACGAGATCAGGAAAGCAATGGACTGCTTAAGATCGTTTGTGATATAAGGCTACCATTGGTCTGGTAGCAATCACTCTTAGCCTTGGATTTGGGTGACGTCAGGATTCGACACATGGATCTGATCGGTTGGATCATGAGCTTGTTAGCGCTACAATGGCATGATAACGACTAGCAACTAGTTCTAGAGAAGCATTTCGTTTAGAATTCGTGTGAGGTGACTTAGTGGGAACTAATTCAGATGATTTGCGAACTAATTCAGACAAGGTGGCAACAAGTTATTTCAGGCTGCTCGGTGTTTCGGGCAGTTTTAGTGTTCTGGGTAGTATCAGTATTTGTGTTTTGGGTTGCAAGTACGGACATAGTAACATATTGCTTGGGTTGTGCTAAGTCACTCACAACGGGATTATCTTATCCTTGGCCAAGTATAAGTGATCTGCAGGGATAATTAGGTTTGTGGTCATATTTTATAGTGGGAACCTCGAGTTATCAGAAGTTGAGTAGTCAGTTGAGAGATAAGTGGATTGGATCCATCGATAATGATTCAGTATGATTGGTCTGTCAGGGAATCAGACCATCTGAAGACAACACATTTCATACGGAGTAAATGTAATCTTGTTGCTAGGAATTCGTACATGCGGATTACAGGGCTTTGAGAAGATTGGTCACGGCTACCCTGGGAAGGCTAGGGTGTGCCAAGGATGGTGACCATGTTACTAGAGTGGTTGGGCGAGTAAGGAATGATTTCAAGGACGAAATCTAATTTAATTAGGGGAGAGTTGTAACACCTCGTTAATTAAATTAATTAATTAATGTATAGTAGCCCTAGAATCAGTAATTATATATAGTAAGGTGTTGGTCTCGAGGAGCTAATTGTCATAATTTTAGAGATTGAGGATTAAAAGTGTAAGTTTCGGATTGGTTTCGTAAATAATTATAAAGGTAGGGACTACATGGTAAATTATTGGGACTTAATTTGAAGAGATTTTGGAGGCTTAGGGGTTGAATGGTAACATAAGTACTTCAATTGAAAATAATTTGCAAAAGGAGGGGTCGCTTGGTAAATTTTGGACTTGATATGTAAGAAATTTTATAAGGTGAGGTTTAAATGGTAAATTATGGGCTATGATTGAAAGAAAACCGGAAGGGAGGGATTATTGTTGTCATTATGGGAAAACATTTAAATGGTAAACAGCCGTCAGCTCCCCCTAATGCCTCCCTCACCGGCCGCCACCCTACCCCCTTGCTTCTCCAACCACCGAGCCACCGCTGTGCCACTCCGTTGAATACGTGAACCACCGTTACCCTCCAGTCGCTGCCTTTGTGAAGCGGTCGCCACCACAATCGTATCTTCTCTCCGCCGCCGCTCGTTTCCGTTGAATACAATGACGTCGACGGTTCGTGTGTGTCCCATCTGTGTGTGTCGACTTGTTGACGGGTAGAAGATCAAGAGGAGCCTTCGCCACCACCATGGGGTGGTGGCTGTCATCGTAAAATCACCACCGATGTCGCCTCTCTGTGGTTCTGCCGTCGTCAAACGCCACCAGAAGGGTGGATGTGTTCCTGTTCTGAGAAAAACAAATGTGTAGGTGGGTTTCCTGTTTTAGTGTGTGTTGTGTGTGGTTTGTTTGGCCGTAAAAATCGATAAAAAAGGCCACCACCACCACCGTGAGGTGGTGGTTGCCACCATCTACCACCGCCGGCCACCACAAGTGTAGTTGTGTGTGTCTAACTTAGTGTGTGTATGTTATTGGGATTTTTCTTTGTATGTTGTAATATCTAATTGAATAATAAAAAAAAAAACTCAAAACCACCACCGTGAGGTGGTGGCTACCGCCTCTGGCCGCCACCAACCGCCATGTTGGGTTGCAGTGGGCTTTTGCTTGCCTGTATTTGCTTTTTGGATTCTTGGACAAAAATGGACTAGAAACTCTAACCACCACCGTGAGGTGGCCGCCGACATCGTGAGCCGCCGTTGACCACCACTTCCCGAGGTGGTAATGGGTGGTGTCCGACTAGCGAAACCCTAATAGGCCTAGTGAAACCCTAATGGGCCTAATGAACCCTAATTGATCAAAAGACCTAGCTATTGGGCCTATTGGGCTATGATTTCGTTGGAAACCTTAATTAGGGTTTAATAAACCCTAATATTAGACATATGGGTTTTGGTCTGTCGGGACTTGCATTTTGGATGACTGGATTAGGGTTTTGTATTAAGCACGACCACACTACATGAATGACACAATAGATTGATGGACTTAATGGATTAAGTCCTCAATGGGTTAAGTGAGAAACACTTAACCCCAATCGTTATTTTATGTGAAAACCCTAATTTCACTTGGGCTTTGTGTTGGGCCTTTCTATTGGGCTTTGGTGTTTGGGCCAATAATGAGCCATCCAAGAACAATCATATGGAGTAGGAATATATGAATGGGCTTTAGGGTAAGGCCCATATGAGGGCTTCGGCCCAATTTTGAAAATTGGGCCATAATTGGGCCTTCATGATTATGAGATATTGGGCCATTAGAAATGCCAAATGTTTGGATTGGACTAAATGGTTGGGCCTTAGAATAAGACCATATAAAGGTTTGGCCTAAATTTGGAAAATTGGTCCATATGTTGGGCCTTGATTCAAAATTTAACTTTTATGCCTTTGGGTTGGGCCTTGAGTTGAATCAAGCTAAGATAGGGGTAAAGCAGTCTTTACCTCAAGCATGGACTTATGATTTTTGTGTTGGAACCCAATTATGAATTGGGTGTTGTTTTGATATTGATAGTTCCGGAAGCTGTCATCCAGCAGCTAGAGTTTTATCTGCGAGACTTTAGCAAAGTGAGGTGAGTTACCTTCCAGTAGAAGTGAGTCTAAGGCCACAATGCCGGCCCACTAGTAGAGTTGTTTGATAGATGATTGTCTTTGTGATAATCATCTAGGTTTGCTACTACCTGATATGTTTATGTGCTAGCATGATATGATGTTATGTGATAGTAGGTAGTAGGGGGAATAGTCCCCGAGAACAGTCGTAAGGACCAAAGGGTAAGTCGGGCACCCCAGATATGCCTGTCAATATGTTTTTGTTATTTTGTTATATGGTAGTGGTAGGGGTGAAATAGTCCACGTAGCTGGTTCAGATAGACCGGAGCGTAGATCAAGCACCCTAGAATTGCTTGACATGTTTAGGTTAGGCACCCCAGAATTGGATGGAAGGGTAGGTCACGCACCCCAATATTGCTTGACATGGGTTGGTCGGGCACCCAAAAATTTCCTGGCAGGGTAGGTCGGGCACTCTATAATTGCCTGATAGTATGTTTGTTATATGGTATGTTGTATGATTGGGGAACTCACTTGTTACACCCCAAAACCGGAACGGCGGAAACGTTCGGGGGTGGAGGACGTCATATTTAGTATCACTAGACATGCATCATAGTAATCAAAGTAATGGACAACCATTTCATTAGAAAGAAAGTGTTTACAAAGTGTGTGTTAAAAAAAATAGAATACATAAGCAAATAACACAACAATACTTGAACTATATTGCTCCATCTTCTGAATTCCCAGTGCGAGTTATCTGTCTACTAGTTTCCAGAGAATACAAGTTATTTTGAAAGATTTGATCAGCAATTAAGCTGGTGAGTTCATAAGATTTTAGTGATGTAAGTAAGTTGTAGAAAGCTTAGTAAGTTGTAGTAAATTGTAAGTTTTGTTTAGAAAAGCTCGCATGTTCCTCCAGAAAATCCTATATTTCCTATTTTGATGAAAGATAAGTAAAAATGACTCTACAATCCTTTCTATGAGTACTAAATGGATACAATTATATAGAATTCAGAGTAAACAAACAATCGATTGTGTGTATCTACCCTAAGCCCACAACCAAACAATACCCCTTATAGTTTACAAGTGTATAGTATGTCTCTCTGATGTATTGTATCTACCTCCCTGTTTCTCTCTATAGTATGATCTAGTATCTAGTATGAACAGAACCTCTAAACTATACCCATTATAGTTTACAAGTATTCTACTTGAACTGTTATTGAAAAGACTTATTTTACTACTAAGTTATGCTTGTACTTTAAAAACGGAGTTTTGTTAAACTATAAAGCAACATAACTCTAAAAGCGTTTTTGAAATCTTTTGATCACTTATAAAAGACATAAGCATTCTCTTCAACTTGTATCCCCCCTAAAAGCATTTAAAACAGATAAAAGATTCATTACAGGGTATGAACTCACCTGATGTGGGTGATTCAAACGAATCTGCGCGTAAGGATAAGAAGTTCCATGAATGAAGTCTCGAGTCACGAACGAGTCCTAAATAACATATAATGGCATATATTGGCATGAATTTAGTGTTTAAAAGCAACTAAATGTAAAGAAACACCTCAAGGGACTAGGAAACACTTTGTCCAAGTGTTGGAATCACATGTGATTCATCAAAGGAAAATGGAATGGCACTATATTGAGTTTACGACCATGGGTTCACGGTCATAGAGTTTATGGTCCTAGAGGTTTATTGTCTATTGTGTTTACAGTCAAGGAGTTTACAACCGTAAACTCCTGGAAAATCATGCAAAACGGTTGTTTCTTGGTGCATATTCAGAGTTTCTAAGGTATATGGAAGGATACTTACAATTTGGAAGCTTGAAGAGGAGTTCACGGCCCAAGAACCACTCTGTGTTCTTGGTGATCTTGAAGATCAAACCCAAAATCGAAGTTAGTGGATGAAATCAAAGGGTGAATCAAGAAGAAAAGATGTATGAACTCACAAAAGGAAGGAATCACTTACATTTTTGAAGTTTGGAAGCAAAAACTTTATGATCCTTGCGAGAGAATCCTATTTTTCTAGGCTTGCATTGGTAAAAGTGAAGAAAAATGGCCAAGGTCCATATATATAGGAGGGAGTTTACGGTCAGCCTAACCGTAACTCATGGACTCTGACCGTAAACTCCTTTTGAGGAGGTTTACGGTTTGCTAGATGGTTTGGAACGTTAACTGACAAATCCAAACACGGATTCCTTTGATGCATTAGTCTCAGAATACTCAAAATAGACCCTAAACAGTGCTAAAAGATAGCAACACGAGTCTAAGTTTGATATATTTGAATGTTCAAACAAGCTAGAAATTTCGGGTTGTCACATCATCCCCCCGTTAGGTGGAATTTCGTCCCGAAATTAGCTTTCTTACAGTACTACTAGGGTTGCGCTCCACTGATTTGCAGAATCCCCACTCGTAGACCTGGAAACTTTGCCCTAGTGTTCATGATAGGATTCGTACTTTGGTCCATCTATCATTACCTCGTGTATACAAGTCGTATACAATTAAAATTAGTTTGACGGTCGAATGTGCGACTTCGCCCCAGGTCCACAACCAAACAAGGAATAGGAGATAGGGAGGAAGCACACATACTAAATCTGCGTAATCATAATTATATACCACCGTTGCGTATACACTAAATAGTAATAGGTGGGTTGTATTCGTCCTTAGCCTCTATGCTCAAACTTGATCTGCTGTACGAGTGGTATTTCGGGAAGGTCTATGGAACATATGGCAGCAAGGCTTCGGAGGACAAAGTACCCTTCGCGCGAGTACTTCGGGGTTTAGAATATGAAAGACAAAACTAAGGTTTAGGTCGAACTGTCAATACGAATGACGAAGATTTCGCGAACTTGACGGTCAAGGCGTTGGGAACATATAAACTTAGTATAGTGAGGACTACGCCAACTCATGACGAATGATAGAAACGGACTATATACTGAACAAAGTTTTGGCCGATTTGAAAGAAACGTCTGTTATACGATGATGTACTCCTAGTGTGTTCGAAAATGTACTCTTTGTAAATGTTCTAGTTCTTTCTATTTTCCCTTCGATGTTAACACTCCTACGTATCGTACCACTATTTTTTAGTACATACAATGAAAGTGCTTTGATAACTAGTGTTGATACTTTATATTATGATCCTCCTCGGTACCACTACGATCGCCTGTCATATACAAGTTATGAATAATTAAGATGAATAAGACAATCGAATGAGTAACTCTGCCTCAAATCCAAAACCAAACAAGTAACAGGAATTAAGGCGGAATCACTCATTCTAAGTCTGCAACATCCTAGTTAGGCACAACCCTGATGTATATGTTAAGCCATCATAGCTTCTCTAAACGGATCTTTTAGTTGACTTGAATATTGTGATCTATTTCAATATGTGAGTTATCATAATTACTTTTTAAGTGTTTTACCTAAGTTTTAATCTTATATAAAATATAAATTAATTTTTAAAGTAATTACTATTTTGAAAACGTACCACTACTCGTTGACGACTCTGGCGTTGATTCTCCTACGGTGATCATTAGAATGTGTCAATCTGCTTCTGAGTTCTTTGTTATTGGGCAGTCCCTCTGGTAGTGTCCATTCTCACCACAGGCATAGTAGGCTTGGTTTTCTTCAACTCCGGGGACTTTGGAGATCGGTTGAGTCGGTGCCCTGTAGAAACGGACTGTGTGTCCCTTTCTGTGGCAGTTCAGACACTGCATTTCCTGGCATACTCCAGTGTGGTGGTAGTTGCACTTTCCACACTTCAGGAAAGTTCCAGCATATCGACTGGCAGGTGCTGGAGTAGTAGGTGTCGTAGCGGCGTACATTGTACTCTCTTGTAGCTCTTGTGGGGGTTCATGTGTTGTTCGCTTTTTCTTCATCTTGTTCCCTGACATCTGATTATAGTCCTTTCCCTTTGATGGCTCAGGAATGAGGACTTATACACCATGGCGGACTCCATTGTCAGTGATTTGCTGGGCCAGGCGTTTGGCGCTATCGAATGTGGTTGGATTAGAAGACAACACATCTCCTTGGGTCAGAGCGGTCAGACCCCAGATGTATCTTTGTATCTTCTTCCTCTCCGGGGCAACGATCCTGGCGCATAGCGTTGCTAAGTCGCTAAATCTGTCAATGTAGGCCACTATGTTTGAGCCGACCATCGTGAGCTCCCATAGTTCTTGTTCCAGCTTCTAAACATCGCCCCTCGGGCAATATTCTTCCAGCATCATCTCTTTTAGGTTCTCCCAACCTATTGAGTTAGCCACTAATAGGGCCAGTGACTTAACATGTCTATTCCACCAGGTCAGGGCTTTGTTGGAGAAGGTGCAGGCAGCAAACTTCACTTTGCTCCCTTCTAGGCACGAACAGATTTCGAAGACCGAATTTGTTTTCTCGAACCATCGCATCAGAGCGATGACTCCACCATTTCCATTAAAGGAATTGGGTTTGCAGTTCATGAAGTCCTTATACAAACACTCCCTTGGGTGTCTGTGAGTAGCTCCGGGGTTGGCTAAGTGGGTACCACTACTAGATCCGAAGGTACCACTTTCACCGAAATGAGCTAGAGTAGTTAACACTTTGGAGGATATCGCTGCTTGGAGAGCACCAGTATCGAATTATGGCAGAGGTAGTGGTGGTTGAATTGGAGTTATCAGAGTAGTGTGTCTGTTTGATCTGCGAAGAGGCGTCTTTGGTAAAAGAATACAAAGATGAGACGTGAATAAGTCTATAGCAATGGATAAAAGCCGAAAGCTGAAAGACAAGGTTATCCTAGTTCTAAAGGTATCGAGTCCTGACTTCTATATAGTTCTGGAAACAATTCGTAAAAGAGTCTGTACCTAATAAACTTTATGAATTTGGAATGGCTTTCCTCGAATGAATATTTGTTACTTGAATAACTGTTACCAGTTGCATGTAAGAAAATAATCCTAACACATAATGTGAGCAGTGTTTCCACTAACTCATTAAGTTAACCAAGATTATTATTTATTAGTGCGACGCATATGACGTTTTGGTTACTTCGGCTGATCCCTCCTTGAAAACTTCTCTTGAACTTACTCTTGTTCCCCCTTGACTTTTTTGTTGACTACTATGAGGAAGTGGTTACATCTATATGGGTTTGTCGTGCGAGAATGGCTGTAACTAAAGAATCTATGAGATTTAGGGTAACTTTGTGGGGGTGATCCTTATAGATTCCTCCTATAATTGTACAATGTATACAAGTTGTATATAATTCAAGATGAAATAGGCCTTCAAATAAGTGATCCTACTCCAAAACCACAACCAAACAAGTAACCGGTAGTGAGGCGTAGATCATAAATTCTAAGTCTATAAAATCTCAATTATATAAAACCTTGGGAGTATACATTTCATGATTAGAGACATATATGTAAGAGTCTTTTAAGTTATCACATAAGTTATTTATATAGTGCCTAAAATACTCCTATAGCATTTTAATGTAATGTACTTTGTCTAGAATTCTCTTGACTGGTGTTAGGTAAGTTTTAAGACTGTTGCAACACCACATCACTCCTAAACACATGTTGGTAACATCCCGAATGAATATAGTTGATCAGGCTATATTGATCCTAGCTATAATTACATAACTGTCCAAGTTTGACCATAGTATTCAACCTTTAAATACTTTTCTTCTATTTTTCTTCTGATACTTGTTCTAGTATGTATACATGTATAAGCAAGTAGGTATATTTTTATAACTTACTATTATATTCTTAAAATATATTATTATCTAGAGCACTTAAGCCCCATTGTATTTATAGTTGTATATCTTTTATCGGTTGATATACTTAGTTCACTATAAACAATTCTCTGATACCAATCTGTCACACACCAAAACCGGAATGGAAGAAACGTTCGGGGGTAGAGGACGTCATATTTAGTATCACAAGACATGCATCATAATAATCAAGGTAATAGACAATCATTTCATTAGAAAGAAAGTGTTTACAATGTGTGTGTTCACGAAACATAGAATACATAAGAAAATAACAAAACAAGACTTGAAACTATAATGCTCCATCTTCTGAATTCCCAGTGCAAGTTACATGTCTACTAGTTTCCTGAGAATACAAGTTATTTTGAACGAGTTGATCAGCAATTTAGCTGGTGAGTTCATAAGATTTTAATGATGTGAGTAAGTTGTAGTAAATTGTAAGTTTTATTTAGAAAAGTACGCCTGTTCTTCCAGAAAATCCTATATTTCCTACTTTGATGAAAGATAAGTAAAAATGACTCTACAATCCTTACTATGAGTACTAAATGGATACAAGTTATATAGAACTCAGAGTAAACAAACAATCGATTGTGTGTATCTTCCCTAAGCCCACAACCAAACAAGGAATAGGGAATGAAGTGGAAGGCACACATCCCATTGTTTGTTAGATCGTCGTTGTATATAACCCTGGCGTAATCACTTGGTACTCACTGAGTTAATTGTAATAGTTCCTTTATATTTGATGAAAAGATTCTTTAAGAAAACCGTTATTTCTTATATCGAGTAGATAGTTAATTGTTTGAATCTGCCATACGCCTATAACCAAACAAGGAACAGGAAGTAAGGCAGAAAGCACACATCCAACTACCTATCGGGTATTAATTATATATAACCATGATGTATAAACTAACGTATTTGTGACAACCCGATATTTCAAATCTTTGTAATGACCTAAAAAGTCAAGTATTGTAACCACTTTTGAGTTAATAAAATTAACTTTGATAAAAAAAAATGTCCAAAAAGTTCTATTTAAATTCCCTCTATGTTTAAATGTCATTAAACCATGATCATATGTAAAAAGAACGCCCAAATCCGACTTCGTATATTGAAGTTAAGATTTTCCAAGTTCGGCTTAGCAACAGACAGCTAAAAACTCGAATCGGAGATCGAGCCACTTTTGGCCGGAATGACCTAAACGAGAATCGATGGTCTCGACAATGGTATTTCAGCGGTTAAAAGACTGGCAAAAACCGACGTCAGATAAAGAAGTTATGAATTTTTAAAGAAAATTCCTTAATCACGTCATTTTATAATTAAATAATAAAAATAATTTCGGAATTTGCCAACAGAGTCTAAACGAAAGTTGTAGAGCGTAGTCTCACCTTCGCGTGGATATAAAGACCATCAAAAACGGAGTTCGTATGAAGGAGATATGATTTTTTGAAGTTTATTAAATAATTTATATATATATATATATATATATATATATATATATATATATATATATATATATATATATATATATATATATATATTTAAATCAAAAATTCGGTAATATCCGAAAAAGGAGTCAGCATCCTCATCCGAGTTACGCGTTGCGTAACCCCGTACGCCCCGCGTACCCGAAGGCCTTGGTCTCGGTCCGTCCACATCCCCCCTATGCGAAGCTACCGACCCGCTCCATCCGACCCGCCCCATCCGACCCGTCCCATCCGATCCTTCCCATCCGAAGCCGAGGCAGTCGAGGACTCACTCATGCATGACGTACGCGTACGCGCTGCGTACGAGTGTACGCCCCGCGTACCGAGGCTTCTCAGACCCCCTATAAATAAAAATGCGAGGGTTCCCGGAAATTCACCCCATTTCTCTCCTTTCTCTCACGATCTTGCCTCGTTTTCCGTGCCCGTTCAAACCCGAAGCTCTGGTCTTTTTGCTCAAGTCCCGAGGGTCGATTTTACTCCCGAGATTCCCGAGAATCCCAAGAAAAATCCGTTTCTCAAGACGAAACTCTGCCCGGTTTTCCATCTCGCTATCTTCAAACTTTCAAGTGAGTTCATACCCCTTAATTAACCTTTTTAAGATATTCTAAAGGCTTTTATATGCTTTCAAGGGGGGAATACAAGTAAAACACACGAGTATTATCGTGTGTTACATAAAGAATTATTTTCTTTGCTTTTATATATCCAAATCACATATGATTTATAAACTTTATAGGAAACTTTCGTATATAAAATATGTTACAATAAAATTCTATCTTTTGAAATATAAATTGTTGTAATGCATGTATAAACTAAACATTTTCTTAGATTTTATGTATACTTGTCTATCTTAGGCTCTACAAAAATCTATACTTTCATAACAAGTGATTCCTTTTCTAGGTATTTCCAAACAAAAGAGACACACTTTTAGAAAACTATAATAGGTATAGTTTTACGAGGATATTACTAACTTTCACATACTAGAAACATGATTTTCAAGAAATCACTTTCATATACAAGAACAAACGAACATTTTAACACGTAAATCTGTTTTTATACCATGGTTTTGTGAGACATAAACTTCACGTACGTTCGAGTACACATTTCAAGTCCTGTATTATATACCAGAATCCCTTGGAGGGGGAGCATGGTGTTTGTGTATAGATCTATACGGGCTTGACAACCCGCGCCCTGACTGTTAGCTACAGTCCACCGTTTTGGGTAACAAACGTCATAACATTCCAACGCCTGAAGAATGTTGTGTATAGGCATTCTGAGTCAATAGTATGGTTATAAAACTCACATGGGTTATTAAAAATGCATTGATTTACAAGGTTTTCAAACACATTTGGTTATTTCACACTTACATACATTTCAGAAAACAAACATTGGTCTTGAGAGAAGGCTACTTTTATACTAGTAGAAAATATAGGATTTTCTAAATACAAACAAACAAGGACAAAACATTTCATTTCATACAAACATTGTTATTTAAATACTTATGAAACTCACCAGCTTAAATGCTGATCTACTCTTTCAAAATTACTTGTATGTCCCAGGGAATCAGTAATTTCAGGTATCATTATGCTTTTGATGAAGGGATGCTGCGGCGCCAGTTTAATCTCATGTTTTGACATCATATTGTAATTGGTTTTGAACATGTAACTTTTGACAAATGTAAACTTTCAATTATATATGTGATGGTTGTAATGCTTTCTTTACTATGTATTCATTTGTTACGTTACCACATGAAGTCATCCACCCCCGAACGTTTCCGCCGTTCAGGTTTGGGGGTGCGACAGATTGGTATCAGAGCAATGTTTATAGTGAACTAAGTATATCGAACCACATAAGATATACAAACTATAAATGCTTAAGGGACTAACACTCTCTGACAAATCATTTTTTTTTTCTTTTTACGCTTAAGCAGCAATACGTTTAACTTAAATTGATAGTTCATTTAAGTACAATTACATGCATACAAGAAATTATTTTCATGATATCTAACTATACAACAAGTATCTAGACACGTTTACACTACGATTAAGCCTCGATATATGTAATCAGATTTTGGACAAATATAGCGTGATCAAGTATATTTGCCCGAGATTGGACCAACGTATATCGAGGAAGGATCGTAGTAAGCAACAAGTCAAAACTTACCAAACGTTACTAGAATCAAACATAAGAATTTAAATACTATAGGAGTATTTGGTACCTAAACTAGTTTAACTTACATGTTTTGCAAGTTTCAACTTTATTCAACTCCTATAACCCTATTTCTCGTACAGTCAAATGGCTGGATTTCACCACCCTGGCGACCCCTACTTTCCCAACCAAGGCAACGGAGGATGGATCGAAGATGGTCCCAAAGAGGACGAGGAACCCATAGAATTAGATGATGACTTCGGTACCGACTCAAAACCGGAAATGATCGATCCACCACCCGTTCAACCTCCCGTCTTCGTAAGGAACTTTCAAGGACCGACTCCCGTCTGGAGAAGTCACCTCCATCATTGGAGCCAACAACAGAACTTACGCCCTCCCTACGGCATGTGTTGGGACTTCTATGATGTCCGCGGCGGAGGTTCGGCTGATCGGGCACTCTCGGTAATGGTGGGTAAGTTAGCCAATCAGTCCTATCAGTCTGGAGTTCAAGCTAGCCGACTCCGGGATGTCAACGTGGAAGTGCAGGTTCACACTTCTGACATCCGTAGGCTGGACAAGATACAAGACAATGCTCAACTCCAAACCGAGGCATTCCAAGCGCAAATGATTGCAGCCCTCACTGAACTAAGGGAACAACAAGCCGCTTTTGATAGGCGTCTAATGGAGTCAAAGCAATCAGATGCAGAGTCAAGCTCCAAGCGCAACCTACGTCGCAAGTAGTGCTTGTCAAAGACTCAAATTTTGTTATAGCTTAGGACCTCGGCTAAAAGTCTTTAAATTTCTCGAACTTTGTAATCGGAGACCCTTATAGGGGTCAAATTTTCATGATCGTTGTATCAACTTTTATATCAATATAAGTGACATTATTATTACTACGTTGAGTATTTCGTTCAGACCTTGAAAAGTCTTTGAGAAACCAAATACTTGTTTCATACTTTCAGTCTTACAAATAACTTTCATTCTTCTATTTTAAGACTCAGACTAGCATCTGTCGTTGAACTATAGCAGTTTAGTTCATGAGACACATTAATTCTCTATTCTATGGAATTCTTATCCTTACCTTTTCAACCTATAGTTGAAGGATGCCTCCGCGTAGGAATCCAAGGCGAAACAATGGTGGGGAAGCACCTATACCACCACCACCTCCACCACCCCAATTTGATGTTGTTATGTTCCAAGCAGCAGTCACCGCAGCGGTAGCAGCTGCCATGTCACAGATCAATAACTCGAGTACTAATGGCTCGGGATCTGGCACACACCCATCCAACCATGGCGAGAGTCATGGACCACCCCGAGAATGCACCTATAAGGACTTTACTAATGCCAAGCCCTGGATGTTTTATGGATCTGGTGGTGTGTTAGCCCTGAGACAGTGGATTGAAAGGACAGAGTCAGTCTTTGAAATCTGCTCCTGTCCCGAGCACAACAAAGTCAAATTTGCAACTTTCACCCTTATTGATAGAGCTTTAACTTGGTGGAATGGCCACGTTAAAGTACTTACCCTGATTGTGGCAAACTCCATAAGTTAGGAGAGCCTAAAAGCCATGATGATGAGAGAATACTGCCCACGGGGAGAGATTCAAAAGCTCGAACACGAACTGTGGACTCTCGGAATGGTTGGTACCGACATCGCAACTTATACCAACAGATTCTGCGATCTGGCAATCCTTTGCCCAGATATGATTGCTCCCGAGAGCAAGAAAATAGAAAGGTACATCTGGGGACTGACGCCCCAAATACGATCAAGCGTGTTAGCTTCCAAACCTGACACCTTCGAAAGTGCTAAGGAACTGGCACAATCTCTGATTGACTACGAAGGTCATCAAAACTCAACTGTTTCTGCACCAGAACCACAGAAAGGGAACAACAACAACAACAACAACAACAACAACAGGAAGAGAGTATGGAATAAAGGGGAGGGTGGGTCTTCCCAAGAATCCGCAAAGAAACAACTGGTTTCAGTGAATGCTGCCACTGTACCTACTACAGTCCCTACAAATCCCTACCCCACAAAGCCTTATGTAGGTAACCTTCCAAAGTGCACCAAATGCACTTACCACCACCATGGACCTTGTCGGGAAAGGCAGTGCGCCAAATGCAACAGAAAGGGACACACAACCCGTTTCTGTAAGGACCCCGCAAAGCCGATCACTCAAGTTCCCAGTGCGGGTGTAGGCCAGACTTGCTACGGTTGTGGCGAGGTGGGCCACTTCAGGAGGAACTGCCCTAAGGCAGCAGGCACCGGCGGTGTGGGACGAGTTTTGGCGATAGGCCACGACGAAGCTGTAGCTGACCCAACTGTAGTTGCTGGTACGTTCCTTCTCGATAATTCATATGCATGCATATTATTCGATAGTGGAGCGGAGAGAAGCTTCGTGAGTCAAAACTTTATTCATTTACTTAAACCTAAACCTAGCAAGTTAGAAAAATCATTCACTGTAGAGATGGCCAATGGAAAAACCGAAAACACTAACTGCATATACATGGGCTGTACGTTAACTTTAGACGGCCATTCTTTTCCCATCAATCTCATGCCAATCCAAATTAAAAGTTTCGACGTCATATTCGGCATGGATTGGTTGAGTCTTCTTCGCGTCGACATCATGTGCATTGAGAAAGCAGTCCGTCTTAATCTCCCTAACAACGAAACATTAGTTATCTACGGTGACAAATCAAGTACAAACCTTCCCATCATTTCGTGCATCCAAGCTCGAAAGTGCTTGCGGAAGGATTGTCGAGCATTCCTAGCGCACATCGTTGATACAAGTCAAGAACTGAAGGACATCAAGAACATTTTGGTAGTACACGAATTTCCCGATATCTTTCCAGAAGAACTACCAGGATTACCACCACAACGCCAAGTCGAATTCAGAATCGACTTAGTTCCAGGGGCTACCCCAGTAGCGAAGTCACCTTATCGTCTCGCACCAGCATAGATGCAGGAACTTTCCAGTCAACTTAATGAACTCCTTCAAAAAGGATTCATAAGACCAAGTTTCTCACCTTGGGGAGCACCGGTCCTGTTTGTAAAGAAGAAAGAGGGATCGTTCCGTATGTTCATCGATTACAGAGAGCTGAACAAACTTACCATCAAGAACCGTTATCCTCTGCCCCGTATTGACGACCTATTCGATCAACTTCAGGGAGCAAACTACTTCTCAAAGATAGATCTGCGATCCGGATATCATCAATTACGAGTTCTAGAGGGGGATATTCCAAAGACAGCTTTCCGAACTCGTTATGGACACTACGAATTTGTAGTGATGCCGTTCAGATTAACCAATGCACCAGCAGTATTTATGGACCTAATGAGTAGGGTATGCCGTCCTTACATGGATCAGTTCGTCATCGTCTTTATCGATGATATACTTGTCTACTCCCGAAGTGAGGAAGAGCATAGTCAGCACCTACGAAAAGTCCTAGAAACACTACGAACCGAGAAACTCTATGCGAAGTTCTCTAAATGCGAATTTTGGATTCGAAGAGTCAAATTTTTAGGCCACGTTGTTAGCGAGAAAGGTATACACGTGGACCCCTCCAAAATTAAGGCCATTGAGAACTGGTCGGCACCAAAGACACCTACAGAAATTCGTCAATTTCTAGGTCTTGCTGGCTACTATCGCAGATTCATAAAGAACTTCTCTAGCATTGCAAAACCTCTTACTACATTAACCCAGAAAGGCGTGGCCTTTGGCTGGGAAGCGAAACAAGAGAAGGCATTCCAGACGCTAAAACAGGCCTTGTGCACCGCACCGATACTATCCCTCCCCGAAGGGATAGAAGACTTCGTAGTGTATTGCGATGCGTCAAATAAAGGACTAGGTTGTGTTCTTATGCAGAGAGGGAAGGTTATTGCTTATGCCTCCCGACAGCTTAAGACACACGAAGTGAACTATACGACACACGATCTTGAGTTAGGAGCAGTGGTATTTGCTCTGAAGATCTGGAGACACTACTTATACGGAACAAAGAGTACTATTTTCACCGATCACAAGAGCCTTCAACACATTTTCGATCAGAAGGAACTCAACATGCGACAACGACGATGGGTTGAGTTACTAAATGACTACGAATGCGAAATTTGTTATCATCCTGGCAAGGCCAACGTGGTAGCTGACGCCCTCAGTCGAAAGGAATACACTGGTCGGAGGGTCAAATCTCTGACTATGACTATCCATTCCCACTTATCCATACAAATTAGGGCGGCACAAATGGAAGCTTTGCAACCTGAAAATGTGGCAGGTGAATCTCTGCGAGGAATGGAAAAGAATCTAGAAGTCAAGGGTGACGGAGCCTACTATCTCATGGACCGAATCTGGACCCCGAATCATGGTGGTATTAGAAACATAGTCATGACCGAAGCACACAACTCAAGATATTCCGTTCACCCAGGTTCGGATAAAATGTATCTGGATCTTAAGAAACTGTACTGGTGGCCTAACATGAAAGCAGAAATTGCTACCTTCGTAAGTAAATGCCTTACTTGCGCTAAGGTTAAGGTCGAGTATCAGAAACCATCACGATTACTACAACAACCGGAGATACCAGAATGGAAATGGGAGCAGATTACTATGGACTTCATAACCAAGTTACCCAAGACGACGGGTGGACTCGATACCATATGGGTCATCGTCGACAGATTGACCAAATCTGTGCATTTCCTACCCATCAAGGAGACTGACAAAATGGAAAAGCTTACAAGAACTTACTTAAGGGAAGTAGTGCGACTGCATGGTGTTCCGATATCCATTATCTCCGATAGAGATAGTAGATTCACTTCAAGATTCTGGCAGTCACTACAAAGTTCCCTGGGGAGTAGGCTAGACATGAGTACAGCCTACCACCCACAAACAGACGGGCAAAGTGGGAGAACGATACAAACTTTAGAAGATATGCTGAGAGCCTGTGTGATTGACTTTGGAAAGGCATGGGATATCCATTTACCCCTTGTAGAATTTTCATACAACAATAGTTATCATACAAGCATAAAGGCTGCTCCGTTTGAAGCCCTCTATGGTCGAAAGTGCAGATCCCCTCTATGTTGGACTGAAGTTGGCGATACCCAGTTAGCTAGAGGAAGAGTTCTTGAAAGCAATCTCACCGGTCCGGAAATCATACGAGAAACGACAGAGAAGATCGTTCAGATTCATGAGCGATTGAAAGCCTCTAGAGACCGACAAAAAAGCTACGCTGACCAAAGGAGGAAACCTTTGGAATTCCAGGTAGGAGACCACGTTTTATTAAAGGTCTCACCGTGGAAGGGTTTAATACGATTTGGAAAGCGTTGGAAACTAAATCCAAGATACATAGGGCCTTTCGAGATTCTTGCCAGAATCGGCCCTGTGGCTTACAAGCTTAACCTACCGCATGAACTTGGTAACATACATCCAACCTTCCACGTCTCAAACTTGAAAAGTGTCTGTCCGATGAGACTCTTGTTATTCCACTCGACGAGATCGAGATCAACGAGAGCCTCAACTTTGTGGAAGAACCAGTAGAAATCATGGACTGAGAGGTCAAACAAACAAAACAAAGTCGCATACCCATCATGAAGGTTCGCTGGAACGCCAAGCGGGGACCTGAATTCACATGGGAACGCGAAGATCAGATGAAACAAAAGTACCCTCATCTCTTTCATGTTCACTAGCATCTTTACTATTTTAAATTTCGGGACGAAATTCCCTCTAACGGGGGGATGATGTGACAACCCGATATTTCAAATCTTTGTAATGACCTAAAAAGTCAAGTATTGTAACCACTTGTGAGTTAATAAAATTAACTTTGATAAAAAAAAATTTCCAAAAAGTTCTATTCAAATTCCCTCTATGTTTAAATGTCATTAAACCATGATCATACGTAAAAAGAACGCCTAAATCCGACTTCGTATATTGAATTTAAGATTTTTCCAAGTTTGGCTTAGCAACAGACAGCTAAAAACTCGAATCAGAGATCAAGCGACTTTTGGCCGGAATGACCTAAACGAGAATCGAAGGTCTCGACAATGGTATTCCCGCGGTGAAAAGTCTGGCAATAACCGACGTCAGATAAAGAACTTATGAATTTTTAAAGAAAATTCCTTAATCACGTCATTTTATAATTAAATAATAAAAATAATTTCGGAATTTGCCAACGGAGTCTAAACAAAAGTTGTAGAGCGTAGTCTCACCTTCGTGTGGATATAAAGACCATCAAAAACGGAGTTCGTATGAAGGAGATATGATTTTTTGAATTT
This sequence comes from Lactuca serriola, assembly GCF_051521515.1. NCBI lineage: Eukaryota > Viridiplantae > Streptophyta > Magnoliopsida > Asterales > Asteraceae > Lactuca > Lactuca serriola. Next base: position 146,293,957 of record NC_136415.1, on the reverse strand, counting down.
TATTAAATAATTTATATATATATTTAAATCAAAAATCCGGTAATATCCGAAGAAGGAGTCAGCATCCTCATCCGAGTTACGCGTTGCGTAACCCCGTACGCCCCGCGTACCCGAAGGCCTTGGTCTCAGTCCGTCCACGTCGCTCCTATGCGAAGTTACCAACCCGCTCCATCCGACCCGCCCCATCCGACCCGTCCCATCCGATCCGTCCCATCCGAAGCCGAAGCAGTCGAGGACTCGCTCATGCATGACGTACGCGTACGCGCTGCGTACGAGCGTACGCCCCGCGTACTAAGGATTCTCATACCCCCTATACATAGAAATGCGTGGGTTCCCGGAAATTCACCCCATTTCTCTCCTTTCTCTCACGATCTTGCCTCGTTTTCCGTGCCCGTTCAAAACCGAAGCTCTGGTCTTTTTGCTCAAGTCCCGAGGGTCGATTTTACTCCCGAGATTCCCAAGAATCCCGAGAAAAATCCGTTTCTCAAGACGAAACTCTACCCGATTTTCCATCTCGCTATCTTCAAACTTTCAAGTGAGTTCATACCCCTTAATTAACCTTTTTAAGATATTCTAAAGGCTTTTATATGCTTTCAAGGGGGGGGATACAAGTAAAACACACGAGTATTATCGTGTGTTACATAAAGAATTATTTTCTATGCTTTTATATATCCAAATCACATATGATTTATAAACTTTATAGGAAACTTTCGTCTATAAAATATGTTACAATAGAATTCTATCTTTTGAAATATAAATTGTTGTAATGCATGTATAAACTAAACATTTTCTTATATTTTATGTATACTTGTCTATCTTAGGCTCTACAAAAATCTATACTTTCATAACAAGTGATTCCTTTTCTAGGTATTTCCAAACAAAAGAAACACACTTTTAGAAAACTATAATAGGTATAGTTTTACGAGGATATTACTAACTTTCACATACTAGAAACATGATTTTCAAGAAATCACTTTCATATACAATAACAAACGAACATTTTTACACGTAAATCTGTTTTTATACCACGGTTTTGTGAGACATAAACTTCACGTACGTTCGAGTACACATTTCAAGTCCTATATTATATACCAGAATCCCTTGGAGGGGGAGCATGGTGTTTGTGTATAGATCTATACGGGCTTGACAACCCGCGCCCTGACTGTTAGCTACAGTCCACCGTTTGGGGTAACAAACGTCATAACATTCCAACGCCTGAAGAACGTTGTGTATAGGCATTCCGAGTCAATAGTATGGTTATAAAACTCACATGGGGTATTAAAAATGCATTGATTTACAAGGTTTTCAAACACATTTGGTTATTTCACACTTACATACATTTCAGAAAACAAACATTGGTCTTGAGAGAAGGCTACTTTTATACTAGTAGAAAATATAGGATTTTCTAAATACAAACAAACAAGGACAAAACATTTCATTTCATACAAACATTTTCATTTAAATACTTATGAAACTCACCAGCTTAAATGCTGATCTACTCTTTCAAAATTACTTGTATGTCCCAGGGAATCAGTAATTTCAGGTATCATTATGCTTTTGATGAAGGGATGCTGCGGCGCCAGTTTAATCTCATGTTTTGACATCATATTGTAATTGGTTTTGAACATGTAACTTTTGACAAATGTAAACTTTCAATTATATATGTGATGGTTGTATTGCTTTCTTTACTATGTATTCATTTGTTACGTTACCACATGAAGTCATCCCCCCCCCCGAACGTTTCCGCTGTTCAGGTTTGGGGGTGTGACAGTATTATAGAGTTAATCACCTAAGGTCGTTTAATTTATGCTGGTTTAATAAAATGGATTAAACCCTTTACTGGTAAATTTCTAGTTTTGTCTACCAAACGTTCTATTTGAAAAGTATGTTTTGTACTAGAAAACTGTGCATTGAATTTGTGTATTGTGACCTGACCCATACCTGGTACCCCTTATGATGACTTAATGTATATGAAACTTATATATTACTAATATTGAATGGATAATAGGTTAGGTGAATCCGCTCTAAGCCCCCAACCAAACAAGGAACAGGAAATGAAGCAGAAAGCACACATCCTATTACCTGGCGGATCCTATTACTATATATCCCTTGATGTATACATTAAGGAATCATAAGGTTAGCATTATGGACACTTTCTCCTGAATGTACTAGACTCGACTGTTCTGTTTGTTGTTTGTAAAATATAAGTTTTCCCTAGTTTATAACTATCTTAACTCGAAAAGAGTTTGCATTAGCTTTCAAGTGGAACTGTCACAATATGAAAGTAATGGGAAAATGTAAGTACCCAGTTGCCTTTTGAATTGACATCCTGGTGTATTGATTAGCTTAAAAGATGTCTATTTTATTTAGATTATAACGTGAAGGCTAGTTCCTATACTAAACGTTCTCCCGGTCAAAAGATTATGGGAACCAAACATGACTTTTAGCAAACCGGTTGCTAGCCCGTGTAATCCACATTAAAGTTATGTGTGTCGGATTAGTGTTTAAGTCCATAACTATTTTGGTATGTACTTGACCCGATGGTGCATGGTCCTTTTGGGTTGCCTTCACCAAAGCATCTTGATAGGATGAATTATGGAGAGAAAGGATTAAATATGATTTATTAATATATTATGGGAATAATATATTAAAGGATAAATCATATTGTTTAATTAATATTAGTCAATAATTAGTTGGAAATTAGTTTTGTAACTAAAAGAGATTAATTAAACTTAAAGGACTGGAATTGTAATTATAAGATAATTGCAATTGGGCTATGGATTGCCTTATATTAAGGAATGGACGAATTCTATGGGGAAGCCCTTAAGGAAATCGTCCAAGGCCTTAAGGAAAGGGCTCAATGGGTTGCTTAGGGCTTAAGCATCCAAATTAGGGTTTCCTTGTTAGATAACCCTAATTGCCTCACTATATATAGATCCCTTAAGGACCAAAAACGTGGAGAATCAACCTTCTAGGGTTTCACACGTTTTGGGCAGCCTCTAACATCTCTCCTCTTCATGCTCTTGCTTATGGTGTTTCTGAACCATTAGAGGAGTGACATTTGTGACTCTAAGCTTTCTAAAGTCAATACAAGGAGATTTGGGATTTTTATTGCTACATAACAATCAAGGTAACATCTTAAACCTATTCTCATGTTAATATGATTACTTGAATGCTAGAATTAGGGTTTATAGTCTTGGATAACTTGCATGTTCAATAGAGAAACCTAGATCCAACCATTAGGGTTTGTATGAGCACATAGGATGTTCTTAGGACCAAAACCCATCAGTGGTATCAGAGACTGGTTGGTTTCTATTGTATTGATGCTTGATATATTTAAAAAAATTCGATTTTTTGGTTTCTAGAGGCTGGACTCGCCGAGTCCATAGCGGAACTCGCCGAGTCCATGCAGACTCGACGAGTCCAAGCTTGACTCGACGAGTCAACTCGTCAGATGGAGTATATCTCGGGATTTCTTGCTGTTTTTGCTTTAGGATAGTTACCTTATCATATTAGATCAATATAAATCCGATTTTATGATATATTTGACTATATTCTTGATCTAATTGAAGATATTTATCAATTAATAAGATAATTGTTTCCTTATGTGATAATTGATTAATTATTTTGATTAAATTGGTAAATTGTTTTGCAAGAAATCATTAAATAAATCAAATATGGATAATTATGTAATTAAATGTTAATTTAGATTATTTGCTATTTGATCCTTGAAAATTTTCATATTTTGCCCTTTAGGCTTTATATTTAAATTCTAAACCCTAATGTTTTGAAATGTTTCAAAACTTGTCCTCAAGTTTTGGAATTTAAAAGTTGATTAAAAGTTTAATTAGGAATGTTAAATTCTAAAACCCTAGTATTGTTTTGAAAAAGTTCAAATCACACCCTTATGGTTTTATTAATTAATTAAGGTGTATAATTAAAAGAGGTTTAATAAATCCATAAAAGTTTAGGTTTAAAATTTAATTGAATTAAAAGTATAATTGTTAAATTTGACAACCTAATATTTTAAAAGTGTAAAATACACCATATACTATATATATATATATATATATATATATATATATATATATATATATATATATATAACATTAAAAGTGTAACATTATATATATGTATGAGTAAAAGTCATTCTTACCGTTAGTAGGCCTCATTCACGAAGCTAGTCTATAAGGGGTGTTTAAGGAAATTGCCTATAAAATGGCGATTGAATGGGTATCCACTCTTACCCACCGCACTCTTGACTAGTGGAGGGTCGTTAGCCGAACGGGTAGGATAGGACGAAACCTTCCATTATAAGTATAATGAAGTATAAAAGTAACTAAATGTTTTCATAAAATTCCCAATCTTAGTTACTTAGGCAAAAGTGAATTGATGCAATTCCATGAAATTACACTTTGTGCCCTTGCGAAGACGTTAGAGGAGCGTGTGTGGTTTACCGGCACACTAAATGGTTCTAAGCAAAGGTAGCAAAGGGTGACTCAATGTTTGTCATAGTTCGGTGGAGTGTGTGTGGTTTACTGGCACATCGAATAGGTGACTGTAACATGTGAGGGCACCATGTAAATTTGCATGGTTATTCACACCCGCTTTGTGATCCTCGGCATCCCAGTCACAAAAAAGAGGGGCATATCGAGATTTAAACATGCCATTGAAATGTTCAATGAATCTCAAAGGATCTAGGAGTTTTCATAGATTTAAAACATAAATTCCTTTTAGTTTTTCGTGGTGGAAATTAGTGAATCGTCATTCACTTACCTTCAAATATTCTGCAATTAGGGTTACGACATCCCTCTCCTGAGTTGTAGAATATTGTGTTGGGTCCTAGCCTTAGTATCTCATTTGGGTGATTTGCTAAGGACTCTTTCAATCGACTAACTTGAATTCTTTTTCTCCCGTTTTGTAGATGTCAAAGTTCGACAACTATGGTCTTCCCAAATCCCGTGGAACAAGCTCTCCACATGAAGATGATATTCCACGATTTGATCGAGGAACAAGAAATCATGCTTCACTTCCTCCACCTCCTCCAATTATTCTCCCTAACCAAGAACTTCGATGGCTTGAAAAGTTCAAGATCACTCAAGCCCTTTTGGCAAGTAAACATAAAGAAGGAAAGTCGGTGTATGCACACGTCCTAGGGATGAAGTCACACATTGATAGGTTAAGAATGTTTGGATCCGTTGTCTGTGAGGAAATGGCTGTTGATTGGGTTCTTCAATCACTTCCTAACTCATATAGTGAGTTCGTAAGAGAGTACTATATGATGAACCGCGACGTGACCCTTATAGATCTCACCTATATGCTTATTGCTGCTGAATCAGCAATGGTTTGGCGCAATAGAAAAGAAAAGTTGATTGGTGAATCTGCCTTCAAAACCTCTATGGATATGGACAATGGAAACGAAAGACATGCTATGATCGAAAAGTTTGATCGTAAGAGAAAGGCAATGTCTAAAGTAGTTCCATGTCCCGTTCGAAAAGAGTCAATTTGCTTTTATTGCCAAGAGAAAGGGCATTGGAGACGAAACTGCCCCGTTTACCTAAGAGATCTAAGAGATGGGAGAGTCGAAACGTATGACTCTAAAATAGGTAAAATCTATTAACTAACTCTTTTAAGCTTCTATTCTAGATTCTTAATACATAATGTGATAAGATTACAATTGATGTTTTGTAGGATCGAAAGAAAGGAAGCTTAAGGGAAGAAGTGAGCAGAATCTAACCGTGAAGGAATGGATTTCGATCGCATTTCTCGAAGATTAGATTCTTGAGCTACTACTTAGAGTTAGAATTAGATTGCTAAGAAAGATGTATTAGCATAGTTTTTCAATGAATTGCATTGTAAGGACAAAAAATTTTCCGCAATAAAATAAATTTTGATTTTATATTATTTATTTATCCTTGCAATGGCATATATGAAAAATTGATGTTTGAATGTTTCTATTATTAGCAATAATGGATTTGGTTCTTATTATGTTATTTGTGGAAATGTCGAAGAATTTACCGAATAAGGAAAGTTTCTCATCACCCAAGTTTCAATTGGACAGAAACTTGGAATCATGAAACTTGGTTGCACGATGAATGAGAAATTTCATATTTGGAAATTAGACTAATTCATTGACAAAGTGTCAAGTGAAGGACTAGGAGATCGAGTTCACAAAGTTGTGTGTTGGTCAAAGTCCACCATAAGAGTAACAAGATATTCGTCATGGTTTACTAAAAGTTTAGTAAATATGATTATACTTATAAGATTAAGTGTAATTCGGAATTGATTAAAATGTTTAAATCAATAGCAAAACGAATAAGAAGAATCATGTAGATAGAAAGATAAAAGTTTCTCCATTCTAAGAAGAAGGGAGAGTAGCTTTTATGCTTTATGATAGGTCTTAATGATTAAGAACCATATCTAAATTGATCCTCTAAGAGAGTCTTAGTACAATTGTATGTCTAAGAAGAGGAATCAAGAATTGAAGAAATGTTTAAATCAAGAAGTCAATCATACTTCGTTCCAAAACAAGTCTTAGAGTTAAGATTGTGACATTGAGTGATAAGTATTAAGAAGGTTTATTGCATTCATCAAATATGGAAAAGTTGTGATGTCTTGGATAAGACAAAGACCAACTAGGACCAATTTATGAAGTGTTTTGATAAAAGCTACACTAACTCTTGAATATTTGTTTGTCAAGAAATGGTAGTTGACAAGAGAATCTTATATGTCAAGTAGTCAGTGGGAGTCTTATTGGTCTTGAAAGGTTCCAAGAACAAATCAAATAGACCTTATCGATCATCACTAGCACACGAGTTGAGGTTTACAACCTATCGTATTGACATTATTTTGTTTCTGTGCCGTTCCAATTGAGTTAATTATGCATGTGAGTCCTATGAGTTCTCATTTGAATGCATAAAAGGCAAGGACCTTGATCAATGGAAAGTACATTGATAAGAAAAGGTGAGCTGCTTAACTACTTGGAAGACATGGTGGGCAGCTGTGCTACCATAAGGCAAGAAATCGAGATTAAGAAAGTTCGATCCATATAAGTTTGAATTTGACGTAAACTTTGGTTTTAACAAATTCACATGGATAGGAACACATACACCGTTTAAATCTAAGTGTCATAAGATTTCCTCCTTCATGAAAATGATTGTGAGGAAATGCTTTCACTAAGAAGCATTTTAAGAAGATAGTGATTGTAAAATTGCATTCTCGAATTCGGTTATGGTTACGGTATTCCTTTCCATGATTTGAATTGTGAGGTTTGGCAATTAGTCTTAATTGTTTAGACACACATATGAACTATCTAAGGCAAAGGTGTATAAGAGGCCTTGATAAAAGATTATCAAAGCATTAAGTATTAGAAACATGAATTTAAGAAATTTAATAAGTATTGTTTTTCTGAAAGTTTAGCTGTTTCTGAATACATGTCGAAGCTAGTGGGAGCATAAGTGTTATGTTTATAATAATCATCATGATAGTGGGAGCATAAATGTTATGATTGTATGATTATTAAGGCACGTATTGCAAGTTGGCAGTATTAATTATAGAAAACAAGAGTCATACTTTGCAAAGTTGTAAGAGTTGAAATGTTGTTTTGCTATAATTAAGGGAGAGAATATTATGCTTCATTTCAAATCTAAAGGATTAGGTTGAGAAATGTTAATAAATTTAGTCAAGGGTACATAGTGTGTTCTAAAAATTTCAATTATGATTACGTCATTCCTTTTCACAATTTGAATTTTGAGAACATAGCAAATAAAACATTATGCGTCGTGTCCCATACGCTTAGGGTATAGGATCGATTGCAAATGCTTTAATGTTTGACCATTCTAAAATTTTCCAAATGTCTAGCGCATTTCGAGGGAAAAGGGACTAGAATCGGTTTTGACTAATATAATTAAACAACTATCAAAGGACAATCCAAAGTTCGCCGAGGATTGGTCGCTTGTGAGTAGTTGGAAGTATAGTATTGGAAAATATGGAAATGTTTCCATATTGGATGGACCATATCGACATTATTATGAATAGTTAAGATTCTATTAAGAATAAGTTGTCATATGGAAAATATGGAAACGTGTCCATATTGGGAATTGAATATTGAAACTATATGTCTAGATTAGAAACTTTTATGCAAAAGGATGTTCAAAGGAAAGTACTTTGAGTGAGAGACATCATATCTAAGGAATTGTCTTGTAACAATCTCTAATAGAGGACTTTGTAATATCATTGGCAATAGTCTTTGTGACTTTGGTGCAGTGACATTACAAAAGGATCATTGCATAAAATGTTAGAATCTAACATATTCTATAAGTGGCAAGAATTTGATATTCTTAAACTTATGGAAAAGGATTTGGAGTTGTGAAATGAGAATGATTGGAAATGTGTTCAATTTGATCTATTTCACAAAGTAAGAACCATAGGTAAACATTGTGTGCATGCTAAGAGCATGGGACAAGTGTAATAATTCAAGTAAGAAGTTGATTACCCGAAACGACAAATAATGAGTAATCAATATGGTGATAAATAAAAGGAGTTTTATTTATACTCAAAGGTTTGAGGCCATATGAGATTAGTATTATTCTTGTGTTTCACTTTGCATGTTTTGACTTCCAAAATAATTGAATTTATTAAGAATAATCGAATTATTCGAACGGGCCACAGTCGTTCATATGTTGGAAGTAGATATGAATGAAGACTGTCGTGAATTGGTGTGTGGATTGTCTAAAGTGTATTAGACAAAAGCAAATGTTTGCTGCAACGTTCATGAGTGCTTATGAATATGATTTGAGCATTGGATTAGACCCACGCTCACTTGGATCACTCCATGAAAATGTATCACGAGTGATTGGTGAGACGATAACATCTTATATTCTTGAAACCGAGATGTGTGAGTTGTATCTTGCAAATCGGTTGCACATTGATAATATGTAAACGCACTAGAAACTTGGTGTTATAAAACATATTGTTGTGTGTGATTCGGTGAGTAAGTGCAAGAAAGCATTGTATCAAAGTTTATCCGTTCCTTTTATCCAAGGTAGGATAAAAGCGATATCTTTGGGCCCCTAGATGATTTAATGATGACAAACTTAAATGCTCGGCCGGGCTAGGGCTAATTTGATTTGTTCAATTAGTCAGTCGTCATAAATCGGGAATCGAGATATAGTATAAAGAGAATGATTTGAAATCATATCTCATATGATATCTAGAATGGAGGAATATATGATGCCTTATCTAAGGACACGCGTATCTGATATGATCAGAGTTGACAGCGGCTTTGGAAAGCTACGATTGCAGATCAGGATCTGAAGTCATACGCATAATAGTTATTAGACTTATCCAAGTGGGAGACTGTTGGATTAGTGTCTAAGTCCATAACTATTTTAGTATGTACTTGACCCGATGGTGCATGGTCCTTTTGGGTTGACTTCACCAAAGCAACTTGATAGGATGAATTATGGAGAGAAAGGATTAAATATGATTTATTAATATATTATGGGAATAATATATTAAAGGAGAAATCATATTATTTAATTAATATTAGTCAATAATTAATTGGTAATTAGTTTTGTGACTAAAAGAGATTAATTAAACTTAAGGGACTGGAATTGTAATTATAAGATAATTGCAATTGGGCTATGGATTGCCTTATATTAAGGAATGGATGAATTCTATGGGGAAGCCCATAAGGAAATCGTCCAAGGCCTTAAGGAAAGGGCTCCATGGGTTGCTTAGGGCTTAAGCATCCAAATTAGGGTTTCCTTGTTAGATAACCCTAATTGCCTCACTATATATAGATCCCTTAAGGACCAAAAACGTGGACAAGCAACCTTCTAGGGTTTCACACGTTTTAGGCAGCCCCTAACCTCTCTCCTCTTCATCCTCTTGCTTATGGTGTTTGTAAACCATTAGAGGAGTGACATTTGTGACTCTAAGCTTTCTAAAGTCAATACAAGGAGATTTGGGATTTTTATTGCTACATAACAATCATGGTAACATCTTAAACCTATTCTCATGTTAATATGATTACTTTAATGCTAGAATTAGGGTTTATAGTCTTGGATAACTTGCATGTAAAATAAAGAAACCTAGATCCAAGCATTAGGGTTTGTATGAGCACATAGGATGTTCTTAGTGTTGGGTTTTGAGCATTCTAACACTTCCTAAGTGTACATGCAACCCTAAATACCTTGGATCTATGTTTTCTCTATTATACATGCAAATAAGAACTTCCAAGGTATTATCCTAATCTAGCATATAAAACAATGGATATAGTAGGATAGAATACATACCTTTTTGGTGTAGTAAGTCTTCATGAAGCTTGAGTGCTTAGTGCCCCAAGTGTGACACCTCAAATGGAATCACAATCATCAAAACACTTGGAATGACTTGAGAGAATTCTACACTCATCAAAATCGGCTAGCCCTTTCTTCACTATCTCTAGTGGCCGATTTTTCCTCAATAATAAGATGCTTATATAGTTACACAATTAGGGTAAACTCTTAATTGTCATGGCTTTCCATTTCCTTGGATCCATGGGTACAAATACACCATGGAGCATCCATGGACCATCCTATGGGTTTTAGCCCAACTTGATTATCCATGGAGCATTAGCCCACTATACAAGTATGGATGATTTACACAATCAACCCATATATTTAATTAGTCTTCTTTTGATCACTTAATTAATCCTAGATTAATTCTTGATCAATACTAATTAAATAATCTTATTATTCTTATTATTAATATACTAGAACTTATAATATACTAATAACCATAAGTGTCTTATTTCTCTCATTCAAGTGCATGATGGTATGCAACCCAAATGGACCATGCCGGGTCGGGTCAAGTCTTACCAAATATAGTTATGGACTTAGACATTAATCCAACAGTCTCCCACTTGGATAAGTCTAAAACTATTATTGCGTATGACTTCAGGAACCAACCGGCAATCGTAGCTCTCAAAAGCTTCTGTCGAACTCTGACCTTGTCGATGAACTCTGACCTTTGTCAGTGACTTGTCCATTAGATAAGGGATCATATATTCCTCCATTCTAGATATCATATGGACTGAGACATGGATTATAATCATTCTCTCTGTCCATTTGTTGTTTCCCGATTTCCGATTTATGACAACTGACTAATTGAACAAATCAAATCAGTCCTGGCCCGGCCGAGCACTTCCATTTGTCATCATCAAATCATCGAGGGGCCCACAGATATCGCTTTTATCCCGAAGGTAAAAGGAACGGATAAACTTCGACTCATATGGCTTGTTCTACTACTTGTTGAATCATACACAAAAGCACGTTTTATAGCACAGAGTTACCAAATGCGGTTTCGTGCAATCAATGTACTATCAACTCATAGTAACAACTCATATCTCTAGGTTTGAAGAATATAAGATATTATCGTCTCATGATCACTCGTGATAAAATCCATGAAGTGATTCCAATGAGCGCGGGTTGAATCCAATACTCAGAACTTATGAGCACTCATGATTGTTGTAGCCTTGTCCAACACCTTAGACCTCTACAACCCATCATGACAGTCTTAATTCATATCTACTTCCAACATATGACCGACTGTGGATGGTTTGAATAACTTAGTCATTCCGGAAGAATAACCCAGTTTATTCGGGAAGTCAAAACATGCAAAGTGAAACACAATAATAATAGAATCCAATATGGTATCAACCCTTTGAACATAAATAAAACACCTTTTATTTATCACCATATGATTACACATTATTCATTGTACACTGTTTCAGCTATCAACTTTATTCTTGAATTTAAAACAATAGTTGTCCCATGCTCCAAGCATGTACACTATGTTTTCTTAAACACTAGTCATGCCACACACCAAGTATGGATACTATGTTTGTCTATGATCTTTACTTTGTGAACTAGATCAATTGAACATTAACTTCAATGATTCTCTTTTGACACTCCCAAATCCTTACTGCAAATGCGAGAATTCCAAATTCATGCCATTTACAGAAATCTGTTAGATTCTAAACTTATATGCATTGATCCTCTTGTAACGATTATGCACAAAGTCAGAAAGACTTGACAACAATCATTACAGAGTATTCCAAAGGAGATTAGCTCCTTGGAAACATCCTTCTTGCATTAAGTTTCCTAATCTTAAACAGATTGAAAATTCTAACTTTGAAACATTTCCAGATTCCATTTTGACTATCACTTCTGAACAAGAGTTGCCTCCTTACAGATTATGTCAATATGGTCCTTCCAGAATTATCACTATACTTCCAACTGTCCTTGAGCAACCAATCTTTGGTAAACCTTAGATTGTCCTCGACAATTGTTTAATCCTTTTAGTCATATCCAGTTCTAAACCTTTTCCCTTCTTAATGCCCCAGGCATTTGGAAAATTTTAGAACGGATGATTATAGCACATGTAATCGATCCTATATCCGAAGCATATGGGACACGATTCATGATGTCTCACATAAAGACTAAACTAGTCTTTTGCTATAACATTTCCATTTCAATTTGCCAAGTTCTCATAATTCAGATTATGAAAAGGGATGCCGTAATCATAATCGAATTTTAGAACGCAAATAATGGACCCATATACAGAATTTCCTTATGTTGAGCCATTCCAACATGAAATTCATATATTTCCTTGACTAAATGATTAAAACCTCAAATCTAAACCTTATAGATTTGATATGAAGTATAATTTCCTCTCCCTTAATTATAGCAAAACAACTCTTTCCCAATTGAAACTTTTGTTTTCTATAATTAACATTGCTAACTTGCAATACTTATCATAATTATCATGCTCCCACTAACATGATGATTAATAGCATAACACTTATGCTCCCACTAGCTTTGACATGTACTCAGAAATCAGCTGGACTTCTAGAAATCAATACTTCATTGACTTTCTTACCAAAGTTCAGATTTCTGATGCTAGATTGTTTTGATAAAGCTGTATCAAAATCATACACCTTCCCTTAGATAGCACACTTGTGTATCTAAACAATTATGAAGAGGGATGCCGTAATCATAATGTTTAGACCTTTTTGCCACTTCTCACAAGTCCATGTTAGTGTGCCGGTTAACCACACGCGCTCCACTAACGACTTTGAGAATGCAAATATCACAATTGCTATCTAGCTAAAATCTACTTAGTGAAAGTGTTTCCTCACCATCATTTTCATGAATCGGAGAGAAACCTTATGACACTTAGATTTACTGGTGTATGTGTTCTTATCCATGTGAATTGTCAAAAACCATAGTCACAAGACAAGGATAATGACAAATCCAAACTCATATGGATTGAACTCAATCTTAACTTCTTGCCACCTGGCAGCTCAAGGGCCTGCCATTGCTTCCAAGTTGTTGTGCAACAAATTGAGAACTCTAAGAACTCATATGCAAAACCAACTTTAACTGGAATGGGCACAGACTATGTCAACACGATAGGTTATAAACCTCAAGTCGTGTGCTAGTGAAGAACTTCAGGTTTTACTCTTGATTAGTTCTTGAGACTTTCAAGACCTTTAAGACTCCCACTGTCCTCTTGACCTATAAGACTCCCTTGTCAAATATCCAAGAGATAGTGCGGATTCTAATCAAGACAAACACTTCACACAATTGGCCTAAGTTGGTCTTTGTTTTATCCAAAACATCACAACTTACCAATTTCAAATGTACAAGAGTAGAAAACTTTTACTCTTACATTTGACAAGTGTTTTAAACCTTCTTTAAGACATGTCACTCAAGTTACAATCTTGGAGTATGACTCTAAGACTTGTATTGGAACGAAGTATGACTCATCTTCTTGATTTAACCACTTCAACAATTCAAGATCCCTCTTCTTAGTCATAAGAATGCACTAAGATTTCCTTAGAGAACTAATTGTGCTATGGTTTCTTAATCATTAAGATGATCACAAAAGCTGATACTAAAGTACTCTCCCATCTTTTCAGATTTGAGAAACTTTTATCCTTCTGCCTAAATTGATTCTTCTTATCGATCTTTTGTGGTGGACTTAATCAGTGCACAAGAATGTGTACTCGATCCCTAAGTCCTTTACTTGACTCACACATCCATGTGAACAAGTAATTAGTCTTAATTTTCCAAAACTTGAAAATTCTCATTCATCATGCTATACAACTTGCATGATTCCAAGTTCCGGTCCAATTGAAACTTGGGTGATGAGAATCTTTCCTTATTTGGTAAATCTAGACATTACCACAAATGAAAGACTCAATTTCATATTTCCACTCTTGCTCTTAATGGAATTATATAAGTAACAATTTTTTCCTCAAATGCCATTGTAAGGATATTTTAAAATAAATAAAATCAAAAATTTTCCTTTTATTTTAAAACTTTGCGGAAAAACTTATCCTTACAATCCATATGAAAAACTTGTTGTTATCTATTCCTTAAGCAATATCTCATAACTCCTAAGAAGTAGCTCAAGAATCCGATCTTCAAACTATGCGATAGAAATCCATCTACGCCATCAGATTCAGCATATTCTTTCTTTAAGTTTCTTCACTTTTTCTTTGATTCTTAAAACATCACCATGTGACCCAGTCACATCATGTATCAAGAATCTCAGAATAGAAACTTAATAGAGTTAGATAGTGGAATTTACCTGAAGTAGAGTCAAACTTATTGACTTTAACATCCTTAGGTAAATTTGGCAGCTTCGCAACCAATGCCCTTTCTTTGGCAATACAAACATATGGACCCTTTGATAATGGTACACAGGACTATCACAGACTTAGCTTTTCTCTTTACCATTTGGTCAACCGAGTTGACTATAGCCGATCCCTTTCCATTGGGAAGAGAATGCTTTACTGGATATCCAATGTCATCATTGTCAATGTCCATAAAGTTTTAGGAAGTTGATCTTAGCAAATAGATAAGATCATTAAGGGTCTTGTCATAGTCTGTTTCATAGGTGTCCCAAAGGAACTCACTATGTGACTTAGAAAGTGATTGAGCCACCAACTTTCTCAAGACTTTGACACCCAACTCTCCCGGCTTGTCAATATGTGACTACATCTCCAAGATGTGATCACACCTAGACCTTGCCTTGCCAATAGGGCTTGAGTGACCTTAAACTTTTCAAGAACTTGTGGGTTAGGGAGAATAGTTGGAGGAGGAGAAAGAAGTATGATATCCATGGGACATCATCTTCATTAGGAAACCTTGTTTCAAGAGATTTGGGAAGATCATAGGTGTCTAAACCAGACATCTTTTGGGAGATATTCAAGATAGTTGATTTAAAGTCCTTAATATAACACCCAATATGAAATATTAAGGCTAGAACCCAACAAACTATTTTATAACTTAGAAGAGGTATGCCGTAATCCAAGCTATAGAATATTTGAAGGTAGGTGAATGACGATTCACCAATTTCCACCAAGATAAACGAAATGTATAATTAGGTAGGTTTTAATTGGTTTTGAAACTCCTAGATCTTTGAGATTCATTGAACTTTTCAAAGGCATGTTTCAATCTCGAGTGTGCCCCTCAGGTTTTGTGACTGGGATGCCGAGGATCACAAAACAAGGTGTGAAGTAACCATGCAAATCACTTGGTACCCTTAATAAATTACCCCTCAATCGATGTGCCGGTTAACCACACACGCTCCATCGATACTATGATAAATATTAAGTCACCCTTTACCTACCTTGTTAAGTCCAAGTTAGTGTGCCGGTTAACCACACACGCTCCACTAACGACTTAAACAAAGTGCAAAGTGTAATTTCATGGATTAGCACCTTATTCACATTTTTCCTAAGTAACTAAGATTGGGTATTATTAAGAGTTTAGTTACTTAGTATTATCATTAATACTTTTAATGAAGGGAGAATTCTAGTCCTGTCAAACCCGTTCGGCTAACGACCCTCCACCAGTCAAGCAAGCGGTGGGTGAGAGTGGACACCCATTAAGTTGCCATTTTATAGGCAACAACCTTATACCCACCTTATAGACCGGCTTCGTGAATGAGGCGTACTAGCGGTAAGACTGACTTTACTCTTATACATATATATATTATTAACTTATAATATTATAAAGTATAAGGGTTGAATTTTAACTTTTAAAATTCTAAGGGCTAACTTGGAATTAAAGTATTCATAAGTGAAAACTTTACAAATTCCAAAACTTGAGGGCAAGTTTTGAAACTATTCAAAACTAATTAATTCCATAACTTATGTGTTTAAAGTAGTTTTAATCCAAAAACTCTTCAAGTTCCATAACTTGAGGACAAGTTATGGAAGACTTTAAACTAATAAAAGAATTAACTTTTCTTTATTTTATAACTTATGGAATTAATTAAGGTTACACCTTTTTTTATTTTATTTTTATTTTATTAAATGAAGAGACTCTTGGTCCTCCATAACTTGAGGACAAGTTATGGAGTCATAAAACCATTTAATTAGAACTAGACTCTTCATTTTGTAACCTTTGCCAATTTTTATGAGTTTTATGATTCTTAAATGTGACTTTTCATATAACTTGAGGACAAGTTACAAAAACACATTTTAGAATCAATTCTTAGATTAATTTGGATTAAAACCAACTATCACATAATTTTCATCATTAATCCAAATTCACTCATAAAACAAGATAACACAAAAAACTTTTGGTGATCCATAACTTATTCTTAAGTTATGTAATCCTTTAAAACATTAACACCAAATTTTGTAACTCCAAAAAAACTTTGAATCAATTTTTTTTTTAAAACCTTTTCAAATCCATAACTTATGGAGGTTTCAAAAAAAAAAATAAAACTTTTTAGATCAAACTTTTAAAACTAATAAAATAATCATATTATTTTATCTTTTATTAAATTTGACCTAATTCAACTCATAAAGCAAATTATTCAAATTTTACAAATAATTAGTTTTTCACAAGAACAAGTAATTATTTTAAAATTTGACAAACTTCATGTTTTTTTTTCCAACTTTGAAAATAAAATATTTGCATCAATATAACAGAAAACAACCCGTGGCTCTGATACCACTGTTGGGTTTTGAGCATTCTAACACTTCCTAAGTGTACATGCAACCCTAAATACCTTGGATCTATGTTTTCTCTATTATACATGCAAATAAGAACTTCCAAGGTATTATCCTAATCTAGCATATAAAACAATGGATATAGTAGGATAGAATACATACCTTTTTGGTGTAGTAAGTCTTCATGAAGCTTGAGTGCTTAGTGCCCCAAGTGTGACACCTCAAATGGAATCACAATCATCAAAACACTTGGAATGACTTGAGAGAATTCTACACTCATCAAAATCGGCTAGCCCTTTCTTCACTATCTCTAGTGGCCGATTTTTCCTCAATAATAAGATGCTTATATAGTTACACAATTAGGGTAAACTCTTAATTGTCATGGCTTTCCATTTCCTTGGATCCATGGGTACAAATACACCATGGAGCATCCATGGACCATCCTATGGGTTTTAGCCCAACTTGATTATCCATGGAGCATTAGCCCACTATACAAGTATGGATGATTTACACAATCAACCCATATATTTAATTAGTCTTCTTTTGATCACTTAATTAATCCTAGATTAATTCTTGATCAATACTAATTAAATAATCTTATTATTCTTATTATTAATATACTAGAACTTATAATATACTAATAACCATAAGTGTCTTATTTCTCTCATTCAAGTGCATGATGGTATGCAACCCAAATGGACCATGCCGGGTCGGGTCAAGTCTTACCAAATATAGTTATGGACTTAGACATTAATCCAACAGTCTCCCACTTGGATAAGTCTAAAACTATTATTGCGTATGACTTCAGGAACCAACCGGCAATCGTAGCTCTCAAAAGCTTCTGTCGAACTCTGACCTTGTCGATGAACTCTGACCTTTGTCAGTGACTTGTCCATTAGATAAGGGATCATATATTCCTCCATTCTAGATATCATATGGACTGAGACATGGATTATAATCATTCTCTCTGTCCATTTGTTGTTTCCCGATTTCCGATTTATGACAACTGACTAATTGAACAAATCAAATCAGTCCTGGCCCGGCCGAGCACTTCCATTTGTCATCATCAAATCATCGAGGGGCCCACAGATATCGCTTTTATCCCGAAGGTAAAAGGAACGGATAAACTTCGACTCATATGGCTTGTTCTACTACTTGTTGAATCATACACAAAAGCACGTTTTATAGCACAGAGTTACCAAATGCGGTTTCGTGCAATCAATGTACTATCAACTCATAGTAACAACTCATATCTCTAGGTTTGAAGAATATAAGATATTATCGTCTCATGATCACTCGTGATAAAATCCATGAAGTGATTCCAATGAGCGCGGGTTGAATCCAATACTCAGAACTTATGAGCACTCATGATTGTTGTAGCCTTGTCCAACACCTTAGACCTCTACAACCCATCATGACAGTCTTAATTCATATCTACTTCCAACATATGACCGACTGTGGATGGTTTGAATAACTTAGTCATTCCGGAAGAATAACCCAGTTTATTCGGGAAGTCAAAACATGCAAAGTGAAACACAATAATAATAGAATCCAATATGGTATCAACCCTTTGAACATAAATAAAACACCTTTTATTTATCACCATATGATTACACATTATTCATTGTACACTGTTTCAGCTATCAACTTTATTCTTGAATTTAAAACAATAGTTGTCCCATGCTCCAAGCATGTACACTATGTTTTCTTAAACACTAGTCATGCCACACACCAAGTATGGATACTATGTTTGTCTATGATCTTTACTTTGTGAACTAGATCAATTGAACATTAACTTCAATGATTCTCTTTTGACACTCCCAAATCCTTACTGCAAATGCGAGAATTCCAAATTCATGCCATTTACAGAAATCTGTTAGATTCTAAACTTATATGCATTGATCCTCTTGTAACGATTATGCACAAAGTCAGAAAGACTTGACAACAATCATTACAGAGTATTCCAAAGGAGATTAGCTCCTTGGAAACATCCTTCTTGCATTAAGTTTCCTAATCTTAAACAGATTGAAAATTCTAACTTTGAAACATTTCCAGATTCCATTTTGACTATCACTTCTGAACAAGAGTTGCCTCCTTACAGATTATGTCAATATGGTCCTTCCAGAATTATCACTATACTTCCAACTGTCCTTGAGCAACCAATCTTTGGTAAACCTTAGATTGTCCTCGACAATTGTTTAATCCTTTTAGTCATATCCAGTTCTAAACCTTTTCCCTTCTTAATGCCCCAGGCATTTGGAAAATTTTAGAACGGATGATTATAGCACATGTAATCGATCCTATATCCGAAGCATATGGGACACGATTCATGATGTCTCACATAAAGACTAAACTAGTCTTTTGCTATAACATTTCCATTTCAATTTGCCAAGTTCTCATAATTCAGATTATGAAAAGGGATGCCGTAATCATAATCGAATTTTAGAACGCAAATAATGGACCCATATACAGAATTTCCTTATGTTGAGCCATTCCAACATGAAATTCATATATTTCCTTGACTAAATGATTAAAACCTCAAATCTAAACCTTATAGATTTGATATGAAGTATAATTTCCTCTCCCTTAATTATAGCAAAACAACTCTTTCCCAATTGAAACTTTTGTTTTCTATAATTAACATTGCTAACTTGCAATACTTATCATAATTATCATGCTCCCACTAACATGATGATTAATAGCATAACACTTATGCTCCCACTAGCTTTGACATGTACTCAGAAATCAGCTGGACTTCTAGAAATCAATACTTCATTGACTTTCTTACCAAAGTTCAGATTTCTGATGCTAGATTGTTTTGATAAAGCTGTATCAAAATCATACACCTTCCCTTAGATAGCACACTTGTGTATCTAAACAATTATGAAGAGGGATGCCGTAATCATAATGTTTAGACCTTTTTGCCACTTCTCACAAGTCCATGTTAGTGTGCCGGTTAACCACACGCGCTCCACTAACGACTTTGAGAATGCAAATATCACAATTGCTATCTAGCTAAAATCTACTTAGTGAAAGTGTTTCCTCACCATCATTTTCATGAATCGGAGAGAAACCTTATGACACTTAGATTTACTGGTGTATGTGTTCTTATCCATGTGAATTGTCAAAAACCATAGTCACAAGACAAGGATAATGACAAATCCAAACTCATATGGATTGAACTCAATCTTAACTTCTTGCCACCTGGCAGCTCAAGGGCCTGCCATTGCTTCCAAGTTGTTGTGCAACAAATTGAGAACTCTAAGAACTCATATGCAAAACCAACTTTAACTGGAATGGGCACAGACTATGTCAACACGATAGGTTATAAACCTCAAGTCGTGTGCTAGTGAAGAACTTCAGGTTTTACTCTTGATTAGTTCTTGAGACTTTCAAGACCTTTAAGACTCCCACTGTCCTCTTGACCTATAAGACTCCCTTGTCAAATATCCAAGAGATAGTGCGGATTCTAATCAAGACAAACACTTCACACAATTGGCCTAAGTTGGTCTTTGTTTTATCCAAAACATCACAACTTACCAATTTCAAATGTACAAGAGTAGAAAACTTTTACTCTTACATTTGACAAGTGTTTTAAACCTTCTTTAAGACATGTCACTCAAGTTACAATCTTGGAGTATGACTCTAAGACTTGTATTGGAACGAAGTATGACTCATCTTCTTGATTTAACCACTTCAACAATTCAAGATCCCTCTTCTTAGTCATAAGAATGCACTAAGATTTCCTTAGAGAACTAATTGTGCTATGGTTTCTTAATCATTAAGATGATCACAAAAGCTGATACTAAAGTACTCTCCCATCTTTTCAGATTTGAGAAACTTTTATCCTTCTGCCTAAATTGATTCTTCTTATCGATCTTTTGTGGTGGACTTAATCAGTGCACAAGAATGTGTACTCGATCCCTAAGTCCTTTACTTGACTCACACATCCATGTGAACAAGTAATTAGTCTTAATTTTCCAAAACTTGAAAATTCTCATTCATCATGCTATACAACTTGCATGATTCCAAGTTCCGGTCCAATTGAAACTTGGGTGATGAGAATCTTTCCTTATTTGGTAAATCTAGACATTACCACAAATGAAAGACTCAATTTCATATTTCCACTCTTGCTCTTAATGGAATTATATAAGTAACAATTTTTTCCTCAAATGCCATTGTAAGGATATTTTAAAATAAATAAAATCAAAAATTTTCCTTTTATTTTAAAACTTTGCGGAAAAACTTATCCTTACAATCCATATGAAAAACTTGTTGTTATCTATTCCTTAAGCAATATCTCATAACTCCTAAGAAGTAGCTCAAGAATCCGATCTTCAAACTATGCGATAGAAATCCATCTACGCCATCAGATTCAGCATAT
This sequence comes from Lactuca serriola, assembly GCF_051521515.1. Lineage (NCBI taxonomy): Eukaryota > Viridiplantae > Streptophyta > Magnoliopsida > Asterales > Asteraceae > Lactuca > Lactuca serriola. The sequence goes on along the minus strand of NC_136415.1, from coordinate 146,272,556 downwards.
TCTTTCTTTAAGTTTCTTCACTTTTTCTTTGATTCTTAAAACATCACCATGTGACCCAGTCACATCATGTATCAAGAATCTCAGAATAGAAACTTAATAGAGTTAGATAGTGGAATTTACCTGAAGTAGAGTCAAACTTATTGACTTTAACATCCTTAGGTAAATTTGGCAGCTTCGCAACCAATGCCCTTTCTTTGGCAATACAAACATATGGACCCTTTGATAATGGTACACAGGACTATCACAGACTTAGCTTTTCTCTTTACCATTTGGTCAACCGAGTTGACTATAGCCGATCCCTTTCCATTGGGAAGAGAATGCTTTACTGGATATCCAATGTCATCATTGTCAATGTCCATAAAGTTTTAGGAAGTTGATCTTAGCAAATAGATAAGATCATTAAGGGTCTTGTCATAGTCTGTTTCATAGGTGTCCCAAAGGAACTCACTATGTGACTTAGAAAGTGATTGAGCCACCAACTTTCTCAAGACTTTGACACCCAACTCTCCCGGCTTGTCAATATGTGACTACATCTCCAAGATGTGATCACACCTAGACCTTGCCTTGCCAATAGGGCTTGAGTGACCTTAAACTTTTCAAGAACTTGTGGGTTAGGGAGAATAGTTGGAGGAGGAGAAAGAAGTATGATATCCATGGGACATCATCTTCATTAGGAAACCTTGTTTCAAGAGATTTGGGAAGATCATAGGTGTCTAAACCAGACATCTTTTGGGAGATATTCAAGATAGTTGATTTAAAGTCCTTAATATAACACCCAATATGAAATATTAAGGCTAGAACCCAACAAACTATTTTATAACTTAGAAGAGGTATGCCGTAATCCAAGCTATAGAATATTTGAAGGTAGGTGAATGACGATTCACCAATTTCCACCAAGATAAACGAAATGTATAATTAGGTAGGTTTTAATTGGTTTTGAAACTCCTAGATCTTTGAGATTCATTGAACTTTTCAAAGGCATGTTTCAATCTCGAGTGTGCCCCTCAGGTTTTGTGACTGGGATGCCGAGGATCACAAAACAAGGTGTGAAGTAACCATGCAAATCACTTGGTACCCTTAATAAATTACCCCTCAATCGATGTGCCGGTTAACCACACACGCTCCATCGATACTATGATAAATATTAAGTCACCCTTTACCTACCTTGTTAAGTCCAAGTTAGTGTGCCGGTTAACCACACACGCTCCACTAACGACTTAAACAAAGTGCAAAGTGTAATTTCATGGATTAGCACCTTATTCACATTTTTCCTAAGTAACTAAGATTGGGTATTATTAAGAGTTTAGTTACTTAGTATTATCATTAATACTTTTAATGAAGGGAGAATTCTAGTCCTGTCAAACCCGTTCGGCTAACGACCCTCCACCAGTCAAGCAAGCGGTGGGTGAGAGTGGACACCCATTAAGTTGCCATTTTATAGGCAACAACCTTATACCCACCTTATAGACCGGCTTCGTGAATGAGGCGTACTAGCGGTAAGACTGACTTTACTCTTATACATATATATATTATTAACTTATAATATTATAAAGTATAAGGGTTGAATTTTAACTTTTAAAATTCTAAGGGCTAACTTGGAATTAAAGTATTCATAAGTGAAAACTTTACAAATTCCAAAACTTGAGGGCAAGTTTTGAAACTATTCAAAACTAATTAATTCCATAACTTATGTGTTTAAAGTAGTTTTAATCCAAAAACTCTTCAAGTTCCATAACTTGAGGACAAGTTATGGAAGACTTTAAACTAATAAAAGAATTAACTTTTCTTTATTTTATAACTTATGGAATTAATTAAGGTTACACCTTTTTTTATTTTATTTTTATTTTATTAAATGAAGAGACTCTTGGTCCTCCATAACTTGAGGACAAGTTATGGAGTCATAAAACCATTTAATTAGAACTAGACTCTTCATTTTGTAACCTTTGCCAATTTTTATGAGTTTTATGATTCTTAAATGTGACTTTTCATATAACTTGAGGACAAGTTACAAAAACACATTTTAGAATCAATTCTTAGATTAATTTGGATTAAAACCAACTATCACATAATTTTCATCATTAATCCAAATTCACTCATAAAACAAGATAACACAAAAAACTTTTGGTGATCCATAACTTATTCTTAAGTTATGTAATCCTTTAAAACATTAACACCAAATTTTGTAACTCCAAAAAAACTTTGAATCAATTTTTTTTTTAAAACCTTTTCAAATCCATAACTTATGGAGGTTTCAAAAAAAAAAATAAAACTTTTTAGATCAAACTTTTAAAACTAATAAAATAATCATATTATTTTATCTTTTATTAAATTTGACCTAATTCAACTCATAAAGCAAATTATTCAAATTTTACAAATAATTAGTTTTTCACAAGAACAAGTAATTATTTTAAAATTTGACAAACTTCATGTTTTTTTTTCCAACTTTGAAAATAAAATATTTGCATCAATATAACAGAAAACAACCCGTGGCTCTGATACCACTGTTGGGTTTTGAGCATTCTAACACTTCCTAAGTGTACATGCAACCCTAAATACCTTGGATCTATGTTTTCTCTATTATACATGCAAATAAGAACTTCCAAGGTATTATCCTAATCTAGCATATAAAACAATGGATATAGTAGGATAGAATACATACCTTTTTGGTGTAGTAAGTCTTCATGAAGCTTGAGTGCTTAGTGCCCCAAGTGTGACACCTCAAATGGAATCACAATCATCAAAACACTTGGAATGACTTGAGAGAATTCTACACTCATCAAAATCGGCTAGCCCTTTCTTCACTATCTCTAGTGGCCGATTTTTCCTCAATAATAAGATGCTTATATAGTTACACAATTAGGGTAAACTCTTAATTGTCATGGCTTTCCATTTCCTTGGATCCATGGGTACAAATACACCATGGAGCATCCATGGACCATCCTATGGGTTTTAGCCCAACTTGATTATCCATGGAGCATTAGCCCACTATACAAGTATGGATGATTTACACAATCAACCCATATATTTAATTAGTCTTCTTTTGATCACTTAATTAATCCTAGATTAATTCTTGATCAATACTAATTAAATAATCTTATTATTCTTATTATTAATATACTAGAACTTATAATATACTAATAACCATAAGTGTCTTATTTCTCTCATTCAAGTGCATGATGGTATGCAACCCAAATGGACCATGCCGGGTCGGGTCAAGTCTTACCAAATATAGTTATGGACTTAGACATTAATCCAACAGTCTCCCACTTGGATAAGTCTAAAACTATTATTGCGTATGACTTCAGGAACCAACCGGCAATCGTAGCTCTCAAAAGCTTCTGTCGAACTCTGACCTTGTCGATGAACTCTGACCTTTGTCAGTGACTTGTCCATTAGATAAGGGATCATATATTCCTCCATTCTAGATATCATAGTGTAATAGAATATGGTCTTTTTATTATAATATTCAAAGGGACATGCTTTAGAAGCATGTTGCTTAAAGTGTTAAGACCTATGGGATAAAAATTTGGTGAAAATCCTTAAGAAATGCTTTCATTAAATCATTCTACGTAGCAAAAAACCACATTTTTTTCACTTTCCCTCCCAATATGCTCTCTAGCTTTCCTTCTCTTAAATGGTTAACTGATAAGAAGATGTTTCATACTTTACTACAACTCTCGTTTAGAACGAAATCCTTTTTTTGTTCTTAGAGGCTTAAGAGTATTATTATTACAAGAAAAAGACTAGCACCTTATAAACATGGCTAAATGTTAAGGGATACTTTTGGAGAGCTTCTTCCTTGGACCCAAAAGCCACCTTATTGAATCTTTCTAAGTCTTGCAAAATGATCTTTTGGTGGGAGTAATACAAGTTTTATTTTGTCAGAATCTTAAGTCTTCCGTTGCTATATATATGTTTTTTAAACATTTTTTGAATAAAAAGCCAACACATCATCGGCTACCACCTCCACTGCCAACAAACCACAACACTATCTTCTATCATAAGCGTACCCCTAAGAAACCAATTTCCACTACCGTTAGATCATTCACTACCCACTACCATCTCCAATGGATCCTTAAAACCCAAATGTTGCCTTCATTACCATAAGCGTCTCTCATTTCCTTTTATCTCCCCTTATTCCATGTTTTCCCTATCTCCAACACTTACCATCGTTAAAGGACCATATCATGAGATGCCACCTTCTTTTATGTCACCATCTTCCACCCCTGCTACAACCACATCACCACCATCGCATAGTGTAGGTTCTCTCTCTCTCTCTCTCTCTCTCTCTGTATATATATATATATATATATATATATATATATATATATATATATATCTTTCTCTCACTCACCCACTCACTCTCTATTTATCTCTCTAAACAACTTTACAACCACCAACCACTTAGCCTTATTTGAAAACACTAGAAAGTGTTTGAGTTGACGGTAAGACTGCATCATACATATTTTGCAACTAATGGTAGAGAATCGACGCTTGGTATATACATCTTTAGTAAGATGACCGACTACATGTATGTTATTGATTTTTTCTTATATAGTTTTCCTTTTCAATTTTGTAGGTTTCATTCTGCATTTAAACTCAATTACAAGTATGAAATCACTCATATTTCCTCATTTTCTTTTTTTTCTTTTGAGGTAACTTTAACCCATTGTCAGTCTGATTATTATATGTGTATAGTTATTTCAATTTTAAAGATGGTGTTCATGATCTTTAAAACACAACGGTGTTGATATTTCCATGTTTGAAACATGAAAATGACAAATCTACCAAACAAGACTCAAAGATAAACAAAGACAAACGAAAAGGTACACATTACATAATTTGTTTTTTTAAACATGATGTTGGAAATAAAGATTCAAAGAAAGATTTGTTCTTATATTTTTGTGCAAGAAAAAGTTGACGATTTAGCGTCTAAAAAGAAAATAAGTTCAACGACGAAGAGACATAAAAGAGATGTATGAATAAAGATGTGGTTTGTACATCCCTTAACATTAACTTCTATAACAGAGAGAATTCATATTCTTTTTATGTCTTAGACGAATCTGGGTCACTTTGTACTAGCAGTCTATAAACATCCAAGTCTTGTAAAGAGCTAAATGTGTTTTTGGTTCTGTAATGATCTGGAATGGAATGCAAAAGAGTTATAGACTAGGTATCGTTACATATACCTTTTTATGACGATCTTAAATGTTTTTTTCAAGAGGCTAAATGCAATAAATAGCTATTTACTTTCATTTTTTCTAATATATCAATTTATCTTTAGTTCTATTTTTAATATTTTCTTATTTTTTATTATACTTACAATGTATAATGCTATATTTATGCATGTATGTGAGTATGGGACTATCTTTGTATGTGTGTGTTAAGAGTTAATCGGTTAGTTTCTTTTTACAGGGATTGACTTCATGTATTCTAAAATGTCATAAACTGACTTGATCATGAAAATACCATTCTTATGGACTTGCATCTGATGTACCTCATACTCTTCTAATCTTCGTGCTTGATGAGTGCATCAATCGTGATGATGCTATGATAAAATATTATCTCATATTTCCATATTTCTCATAAAATTTTATATTTCTCTTAAAAATTCTTCATATGAGATAATTTTCAAATATTTTGGCTTTTTGTTTAGGGTATGGGTGTATGTATAAGGGGTTGCATGTGCAATTTACAAGTTCTTTTGGACATTTAATATTTTGTAATATACCCCCGTTAAACTACTTGCTTATAGTATATTTTTTCTTTATGGACATACAGTCAACCTCATATGCCTAAAGATATAAAGGGCTGGGGAAGAAGAAGGTGTTGTGATATAAGTTTCTTATAGGTTGTCCAAAAAGGGTGAACATTGTTCTGATGGATTGTTACTTATGTGATATCCACCTTTTATATCTAGTAAGTAGAAAAAATATATCAAAATTTATCACTTTTGTGATATTTTTGATACTAGGTAAGTAAAAAAGATATATTATTGTTTAGCACTTATGAAAGAAAGTCATACTTTTATTTATTCACCGTATTGCATATAATGTGTTATTTTGGTTATTAACCCATTCAATTGTTTCTATATATAGGACTTGCATCTTGTAGGAAAGAAATTGGAGTTACTGTTTAAGCATGAACAAAAGGACTTGTTAGGCTTGTATGAACTAAATTTTATGATACTTCCATCAAATTATAGGTTTATTTTTTACTCCACTTTTTAAATAAATATCGGAAATTAGACTATTTTTTTTAAATCAGCTAGCATTTTTTCTATTGCTAACTCCCTTTTTTCCAATCTTTTATCATTTTATAATTTTTTTTATATTTTTTATAAGACTAGCTCTAATTTTTTGCATGCCTACAAAGTTATCAAATGGAGTTGCTTTTACCAGGTTTAGTTAATTCATCCAACAAACTTTTTTTTAACATCCCAAAACTCATACAAATTTAAAATTTTCAACAACTTCCCATTAACCATTAAAGTGTTTACAAAACCATTGTTTAAAAATTAAAATCATAATAAGAGTATCCCAAGATCTAATATCATAAAAATAGGGAGATGTGCATGACCGCGTCTTCATTTTCCCATGATCCTCTGAAGTACCTAAAACAATAACTTAAAACCATAAGCCAAATCCCTAACCCATTACAATCTATAGATGCAACCATAATAGTTCTAACAAGCTGCAACATGAATGACTATCCATTCAAAATTAACCCGAGGATCAAATTTTCATCCTTGTGATTTCTTGCGTTTCAACATTGACCTCCTACTGGACGGTGGACATCTAGGCTTACACTCCCTCCGCTACCCATGTAGGACAGTCAAGTTTGAGATAACCCGACCAGTTACTGTTGAAACACATCTGATCCTTCTTGTAGTTGCGAAATACATACCATCTCTCTCCATACTAATAGCATTTGAACTTGTGACAAGCAAACCTATGGGTTCCCCTACACTTCCCGCATATATTATAGCTCCCCTGACTTCCAATACCCATGGTCGCAACCTCGAACTCTTCGTCCATTGCTGAATGAGCCCTCCTTCTCTTTTCGAATCATGTCCCCACATCAAGATCTACCCCAATAGTCATCTCAGTAGTCCCTCTCAAAGTACACAAAGATGCAGTTACCAGTGATCTGATCCACAATACCAAACAATTCATCCTAGAATATCTGTAAAACCTCAACAGTAATAATCTCCCATATCTGATTAGCTGTCAATCCCGAAATATCTTGGCCATCAGCTCCAGATCCTAAACCAAATCCCTTTATGAACTCCATACTGAAAACAAACTAAAATGCATCAAAATTGGCACCATAGACATTGCTACCTCCGCATAATGAGACTACCCGTTGGGTTTGTGACTTCCTTGCTATGCGTTTGGGTCATATGCTTTCATAGTACGGGCACATACTGCCTTATATGCCTACCCATATTTCTCTCAAGGATCATCACAATCGTCCAAAAGACTTTCTGACCCCACCAAAATATGGTACTTATACCCGACCATACCGGGTCAATAGTCCAAGGTTGTCGGTAGTAAACTTGTAAATCTCTCTTATGATTCGCTCTTGCTTCCAATTCTCTTTCTTGACTCCCTCAGCATGAGCCTCCCTAATCATATCTAATAATGTCGAATCAATTGAAATCCTCATACAAAGGCTCCTAACAACAGGGCTAGTGGTCTTGCGGCTTATAGAGTCGGCGACCACATTCACTTTCCCCATATGGTACAAAATCTCGTAATCAATGGAGGTTCCCTTGTGGAAATTTGAGCATATTACCATGGATTTAATCACCAAGTTACCTCGGATAAATAAGGGGTTTGATGCAATTTGGGTGACAGTGAACCGGTTGACAAAGAGTGCCCACTTCTTAGCTATCTGTGAGAGCTTGTCGACCGAGAAATTGGCCAACGTTAAGATGACAGAGCTTATTTTGTAGATGAGGCAGATGTTATAGACAACTTAGAGCCTGTAGAAGATTTACACCGATAAACATCGATCAGAGTTGCCATTCCAAGTTGGTGACATTGTCTTGCTGAAGGTATCACCCTAGAAGGGTGTAATACTCTTTCAGGAAGAGAGGCAAGTTGGGGCCCTGACATATTGGGCCATTTCGGGTGATTGACAGGGTTGGAAAGGTAGCTTACGTACTAGATTATTTTGAGGATCTCAGTTAGATCTACAACACATTCCATGTTTTGCAGCTTCGAAAATATGCAGCTGATGATTCAGCAGTTGTCCCTTTGTAGGATATTCAGGTGGATGATAGCTTGTATTATGTTGAGAGACCGGTGGCGGTTTTGGATAGGAAGAAAAATATCTTACGTAACAAGGAGGTGCTTTTTGTAATGGTCCAGTTGTAGCATCGGAAGGGTGTGGAGTGGATGTGGGAACCTGAGACAGATATGTGTGAGCATTACCCTCAGTTATTCGTAGTTGAGGACTTCGAGCACAAAGTATGATTCAATTTGGGGAGAATCATAACACCAGCTTTAAGTACAAATATTTTTTTTACAAATGTCAATATGGTTATGGGTTGCTACAGCATGGTGGAACCTCACAACGGCGTGGCATTATTTTATTGGCCATGGGTTTTAATGAACCACCACAGCGTGACCATGAAGTGCCACAGCGTGGCAACCAGTTTTGGTGAAACCCTAATCCTTTGGGCTTTGATCCCTATTTAAAAGACATTATGGCTAGAGATACGAGGTCATTCAACCTCCATCACCCTCTCAAGCCCCAAAACTCTAATGTTAGCCTCCATTACTCTTGAAAGTTCATTTTTCATACTTTGTTGGGTGAGTGTTCAAGAATTAATCTTTTCTTTTCTAGGTTGTTAGCTCTTAGATTTTGGTACATTTTCTTCATGCTTGGTGGGTTTTGGATGGTCAGATCTCATAAAGCTTGCAAATTTAAGAATCTCTACGTCTGAAGTAGACTTGAGTTTTGAGGCCATGTATGGAATCTTAACCGTTTTTTTCCTTGTTAGCACTAAAAATGGAAAGCACAAAAATTGGACATGCATGTCCCTAAAGCTATGGTTGTTATGGTTGAGAAGGTGTTGGAAACCCTTCTAGAAACTTTGGAGAAGTAATTCTAAGTATTAAGTGCTTAATGACTAGCATGTGCTTTATACTTCCATTAAGGACTTAGTGTTTTGGATCTTGGCTTATTGGAAAGGCCTAAAAGATAAAGTTGGAAACTTTATCCATCAAGATTATGGTTTGGACCTAGTTTGAGCTTGAGAACTCCTGGAATGGACTGGAAATCAACTTAAGGAATTATGTCATTCTGACTGATCCCCACGGTGTGCCATATATATGGCTGCCACGACATGGTGGTTGGGCTGAGCATGCCTGTTTTGTCACATTGCAATCAAGTCATGGCCATGGATGGCCATGACATGGCAGTCAGATGTAGGTTAACTTTGACCGTTGACTTTGACAAAGTTTGACTCAGGGACGTTTTGGGTATTTTGAGTTATTTTTGAGATTGGTCACTATTTGAAATAGGTGACAGGTAGAGTTGATATTCGAAGAAGAGACCGATTCAGCTATATGTTTAGACTGAGATGTGAGTTTTCCTCACTATACTTGTAGGTTGAAGGCACCAATGTCGGCCACTAGGTTATGATATAGTGATCTGTTAGATCTATATCCTAGTTTATAGGGTGTTGTTATGCAATAATGATGTGTAGATCTGTCTGTTTGTCTGTTGATTGATTATTTGTTTATCTGTTATGTATATATCAACAAATTATGGATTTTGGTTAAGGTTGTACTGCTTTGTGCACGAGCCAGAAGACCGAGTGTCTTCCAGTCCAATGACTGAGTGAACCCAAGGGTATTCAGTCTGACGACTGAGCGGACCCGTGTATATAAGCATTCTGGTCCGATGACAGATTGAGCCAGGGGTATTCCAGTCTGATGACTGATTGGACCAAGTATGAAATGTTGTATATATTATGTTGGGTAGTGGTACATTGGGGGGAATTCACTAATCTTTAGCTAATGGTGTTAGTATATTGTTTCAGGTAGTTTTAATGACCATAGAAAGATGAAGGAATGATTGTACACATCCTTCGGAGATATATTTTGGGAGATTTTATGATGTTCTTGTAAGGTCCAAATATGGATCTGTACCAGTAGTTAAGCAACAATCAATCACACAAGAAGAATAAGAAGAAAAGAAACCAAGCTTGCACACGATTATATTTCAATAAATCGTCAGGTACAACTTGATGGACTCTGTGTAAACGCAATGGCATCAACAACCAACTAAAGACTAACACCTCCTCTATATATACAAGACCAGACCATAAACTGGGTTTGCGACCGTAAACATGGTTTACAGTCATAAACACACAAAATGTCCAACAAACTAACAAACAACCCTTAAACACAAATACAGAGTCATTCTAAACCAAATATACTGAAAGCCTAGACCAAACCATTTACTGGATCCTTCAATCTCCCCTTGGTTTGGTTCTAGCTTGGACTCAGTTCTTATCAACCACCAGTACGTCGGATTTTCCCATTGCTCCATTCCACATCTTCTTCTCAATAATTTCAGCCACCATTACCGTGTATTCTTTCGCAGCAAGTTCAAAGATAGTCTTAGCCACCTTATTCTGTTGAGTAGCAAAATGGTGTATGTCCTATTTGCGAAATTGAAGCAAGTCCCTCTTCTCATAGAGACAGATGCAATCTTCCTTGAGTTTGATGACCGCAACATTTGTGGTTTCATCATACACCCATTATAGCATTGATGCAAGAGAACCATCAGGGTAGTTTTGAAGAATGGGGACTTGCTTCACTTGTGCGGTAGCAGGCCACATCACTTGTCTAAGTGGTTGTTTTGTCGTGGGATCAAGAACTTTGGAGTGGACCTTGACAATTGACTAAGAAGTCTTCATTGAAGGAAATCCTTTAGCAACTTGATCCTCCAAAAACGATTTAAATTGGTTCGCCCTGGTATTAATTGTAGGATTGGAGAAAGGAGCCTTAGATGGCTCAATAAGATCAATCTTGGTAAAAGAGCTAAAGTCATGAGCGTATTTGTATAGTTTATTGTTTCCACTCTTTCTCCTCACCATGAACATATTCATTGTGTCATGGAATCCCATGACATGATTCCAGTCCTGTCACCATAAGTGTCTCTGAAGCGACGTACGCCCAGATCCGTAACAGTAACCTGTTGTTGATCCCAGGGTGCCTTATGATCTACGCTCCGTTTGAATAGAAGTTGACCCTTTTCAGTTTCCTGGGCCGACTTCTTGCGTTTTAAGGCCTTTCCACGAGGAGCTTGCTCCGGTTCTTTTTCGAAGCGGTTTACAACGATGGTGGTTCTGATAGTTGTAGGAGCAATGGGAGCATCTTGATTGGGAAGATAAATTTGTGGCTCTTCAACGGACGACTTGAATTCGTCTCCAAATTTATCTTCCATCCTTTTCTTCAAGTCATAGTAACTGGCGGTCAGAAGGCTAAAATGAGTCTGGAGATCTGTAATCTGTTTGGTCTTCGCAACATTTTCTTCAGTAAGTTCTGCCATTTGAATACTAAGCTGTGTGTTTTCAGCTTGAAGGTCTGCGACCTTAATGTCAAGCTCAATATTCCTCTGATCCAACTCGACATTCTTCTGACTCAGAGCATCGACTTGCTTCTGAAGTCCAGAGAGTGAAGGAATCTCTTCTCCTATGCTACCACCCCCGATAAAAATTCCTTTGCCGTGTGGGGGGGTGTTAAGAGTTGTTCTCTGGCCAAGAGCATGGCTAATTTAACAGAGGAGACATCGTTCTCTGGCCTAGGAGGGGAGAAGTCTGTTGGAAAAGATGAGCTACCAGATTCAAAGAAGGTACTAGGACCTTCAGTGAGTGGTTCAGTTGAGACTATAACTGGGGTTGTTGTTGGTGGAGCTGAGGCACTTTGAGTCACCATTCTTAGGTCAAGTTTGCGTCTTTTGCTTGAAGGAGGTGTGACTTGAGTGGTGGTGTGATCACTTTCCACTGGCTCAGAAGTAGGTGATACAACATCAAGGGGTGGAATCCCTGATACAGTCACCATAGGAGTTGCTATTTCCGCCGATGGATTGGTAGTAGGAGGTGTGGCTTCAAGAACATCTTCTTTTTCCCTTGTCTCTGTTGCTTGTTCAGCAGCTTCATCGACATTGTCAAGCAACTTGTCGAGACTTTCACCAGTCATAGAGTCTTAATTGCTACCGAAATTCAAGGGAATCTCATCATTATTGAATCATGAGAGGTCGAGATCTTCGTACAAATCAGTCTCAGTCCCCGACCTTTCATTGTAATCCCTTTGAACATGTACAGATTGTAGCTCGTGTTCCTCGGCGACTTGAGCAATTGTAGCTTAAGCTTCATCATCATCCCGATCTGAGACTGTGATGACATCTCTAGAAATAACTCTTTCAAAGGAAGTCGGCTCGGACAAAGTCTTTTCGGACGTTCCATGGGACTCGGAGGACTCGTTAATCTCAGCAAAATTCCCAAACATCAACAGGGGATGTAAACCTTGAAAGACAACCTTGCCCTTTCTATTTTGTTTGATAAGACCAACTGTGTGAGGGTCCAAGGATTTTATATCCAACCGGTCACCATCCTTGATCATTTCTGGAAACTGGTCATCAATGAATACTTGAATGAACCTTGGAAAAAGCAAGAATACATCTCTGGTTCCCCGGGTCATGGCGTTGATGTCCACCAGGAATTCATCGAGAATGAACATTGAGAAGTTAAACTTTATGCCAACAGCCAAGGAGACAATTGCCCCTGTGTTCCTGAGGGAGATCTCATCGGATCCTGATCTCCTGCCATAAATGTAGCTCACGAACACATGTGCCAAGAATCGCCAGTAAGGAGGCAGGAGCTTCTTCACTATGGGAGGGTAGACACCCTCATATGACATCCTTTGAAGGTTCCGTTGTACATCATCAATTCCAATTTTAGTAGGGAAATTGGATTCATCGTTGACCAGCAGAGTATCTCTGATGTACTGCTCTGTAATCTTGATCTTGCAACCTTTGACTACGGCTTCAATTGTAATTTCTCCATTAACAGTTGTCATTTTAGCTGTCTGCCAAAACTCCCGGATGATATTCTGATAGATGATGGGATTTACTGTGATAGCACAGGATAATCAGCACTCTCTCAGCCTGTAGATCATTGACTTGAATTCTGCATGAGTGGCCGGAGGATCATCCAACACGATCGCCAAGTTGTGCATGTCCGCAAACTTAAGATTCGCCATATTTCTGCACTAAACAAGCCAAGTAAAAAAACACAAAATTTTAACAATTTAAATCATTTAGTTTTCTTAATTAAACAATATAATTTTGGGCTTTAAGAATTAATTTGACTACAAATGATTAGAGTTTACGATCAAAATAGTCAAGCAATTGAGTTTACGGTAAAAGGTAGTCAAAATGGGGTTTATGGTCAAAATTGGTCAACTGACCGTAAACTGGGTTTACGGTCGTAAGACCAAAACCTGAGTTTCCGGTCGTAAGACCAAAACTTGAGTTTACGTTCGTCAAACCAAAACTGAGGTTTACGGTCGTAAGACCAAAACCTGAGTTTGCGGTCGTAAGACCAAACTGGGGTTTACGGTCGTATGACCAGATGGGGTTTACGGTTCTTGAATGTTCTTAAACCTTAAACTCCTCATGAACAGTAAAACGCCGACAGTTCTTTAAACTCCGATTACTCCTTCAATTTTGGTCGGAATGGCGAATAGAAAGCAGATTTTTGGTCGGTTTTGTCATACCTTCGAGATGTACTAGGCTGATTTCACAAAGATTCAAGAAAATTTTTTGATGAGAGAGAGTAGAGAGGGAAAGGCTATTTGCGGCAGTAAAGAGGATAGGAGGAAGTTGAAAAGGGTGTACGGAAGTAAACTCTTCCTTTTATACTCCTTTCGAAATTACTAGTCTCCCATACAGTGTAAAACCCAGTCTTTTATCCCGATAAATTTTTTAAGAATAAATCTTTTGAGGATTTTTTTAAAATAAAATTAGAATTAAAATTAAACTAAAAATAAAATAAACTAATTTCGAGAATTTAAGAATTAAAGGATTTAAAAAATAAATTTTTGACAATTATAAAAATAAAATAAAATTAAAATAAAATAAAAATAAAAATAAAAATAAAGGAAAATTTAAATTTTGAATAGACAAATTTTATTTCAACACTACTGACAAAATCTTGTGTCACTGGGATCAAAGTTGTTTGACAGCCTTAATCCACTTATCGGTACCTTTCATCTTCACATCTTTCTCTGGTCGATCGACGGTATTGTGGTCCACTTAAACACAAAAAATTGTGAAAGATTTAGGACATACTATTGTTACAAGACAAGGTGAACTTAAGTTCCTAGATACTATATCTGATCCTAAGTTCCTAGATACTATATCTTAAGGACCATTCAGCTGACGACGACCAGGGATACTGTTGTCCACTTAAATTGAGCAACGAGATCGATAGACAATCTTTGAGTGTTCAATTTTAATTGTACTGGAACATGTTTCCCGCTTCCTGATATGCTCCAGTAATCAAGGACTTCCAGAGTACTCCTTACATCGGGTGAGCAGACAATCATTAGGAGAGAAGATAGATTCAGATTATTATCACTTATAGTTTTAGAGGGATTGAAAAGTAGAAAGATGAATATGTTGTGTACCAGGTCAGATTGTTAGTCACGCAAAGGAGAGATCATATGGCTAACAGATAAGAAGAATTTCATAGATTTAATATGCAGAGAAATAGATTTGCATATGTTGCAGTCCAGGTCAGATCTCTGCCAATCACGCAAAGGGTGCAACATATGACTGACAGATAGGAAGAGAAAGAAAACAATTTTCTACAGACCTAACGCATCGGAATTTACCAGTCGCCCCATCAATACCGAAATTAAGGACATAATCCGCACATCGAGGAAAAGTTAATCCATGGTTCCAAGTACGGGTTCATTTAATGTGACGAGTGAATTCTCATATATATCTCCCAGCTCAACCTATCAGAGCGTTGTATTGTCATGCTGAACGGATCTAACTAGGTCAAGATTTGTCAAGACTAAGAATTCCTTAAGTTCAACTCTGCCTAGTCAAGTTCATTTAGAATCTTTCGTGCCTACCGACGCATCAAACCAGAGCAAAGACCCTTCAACTTTGGGTACGTTACGCAGACTCAGGTTGCCTATTATCACATGATCATATCACTTCCCAATACAATAATCACAAGAAGAACTATTAGCGACAATATTTTTGATTTTTCTGAATTTTTGATGTTTTTTGGATTTTTGAATGTTTTTCTGAAAAAAATAAAACAGAAACAAAATATTTTTGGATTTTTTAAATTTTTAATGTTTTTGGATTTTTGAATGTTTTTCTGAAAAAAATAAAACTGAAACAAAATATTTTTGGATTTTTTTTGAAATTTTTAATGTTTTTGGATTTTTGAATGTTTTTCTGAAAAAAATAAAACAGAAACAAAATATTTTTGGATTTTTGGTTATTTCTCCCCCTAAATTTGTGCATGGGAGAGAATGAAATGACTAAAATGCGCAAATTTAACCTAAGGCTAACCAAAAAGTTTAATCCTCAAAACAAATCATTTTTAAAAATCCCACAAGCACATCGAATCGAGCTTTGTGAAAAGGCTTTGGGAACAGGTCCGCCACATTATTGTCAGTGTGGACATGTTCTAGCCTAATGAGCGAGCGCTCATAAGAATCTCTAATAAAATAAATTTTGATGTCAATGTGCTTGGTTTTGGAATGTTGAACTGGATTTTAATGATTTGAATAGCAGCCTCATTATCACAATGAATTGGGGTTTCTAGATAATTCAAACCGTAGTCCAACAGCTAATGTTGGATCCATATGACTTGAGAACAACAGGCAGACGCAACGACATATTCCGCTTCTGCTATTGAGGTTGAGACCTATGCTGCTTCTTGCACTGCCATGAGACCAGTATATCTCCAAGAAATTGGCATCCTCCTGAAGTCGATTTTCTATCAAGCTCACACCCGCCACAGTTGCTGTCTGCAAAAGCATAAAGGTCAAATTCGGGATTTTTCGGATACCAAAGGCCTAGTTTTGGGCAACCTTTGACATACCGAAAAATCCGTTTAACAACAATAAGATGAGAAAATTTAGTATTGGCCTGGAAGCGTGCGCATTGACAGACCGTAAACATTATATCTGGGCGACTAGCAGTCAGATATATGAGCGATCCGATCATTGATCGATAATACATCTGATCTACGGATTCGCCTTCAAGATCAGGAGCCAGTAAAGGTCTCTCCGCCATGGGTGTAAGAGCAGGTTTCGCATCTCGGAACCCGAACTTCTCCAGCATATCATCCACATACTTTGCTTGGTGAATTAGGATTCCGGTAGAAGATTGTTTGACCTAAAGCCCCAGAAACATGGTCATCTCTCCTAGAGAACTCATCTCAAACCTTTTCTTCATCACGCCTTCAAATTCCTTGTAAAGCTGTGGACAAGTTAACCCGAAGATAATGTCGTCAACATAGATCTGAACTAGTATTTGATCATTAACCACATGCTTGATAAACAAAGTTTGATCAATGGTGTCGTGAGAGTTACCATGCTCGAGCAAATGCTTCGTTAGAGTCGCATACCATGCTCGAGGAGCTTGATGTAACCCATACAAAGCTTTGTCCAACATATAGACACGATTAGGGAACTTTGAGTCGACAAACCCAGGGGGTTGATCAACATAAATTTCTTCCTTCACCTTGCCATACAAGAAGGCAGTCTTGACATCCATTTGGTAGACCGTGAAATTCATGTAGGAAACATATGCGAGAAATATGCGAATAGCCTCCAACCGAGCCACGGGAGCAAATACCTCAGTATAGTCAAGACCCACAATTTGTCGATACCCGGGAACCACCAGCCTTGCTTTATTTCACACGATTACACCCGAATTATCCTGCTTATTACGATAGACCCAATGCGTGTCAAGAGCCCTTTTTCCCTTTGGTAAGTCAACCAATTTCCAAACCCTGAGCTTTTCAAACTGATTAAGCTCCTCATGCATTGCATCCACCCAGATAGGATCATTCAAAGTCATTTCTACATTCTTCGGCTCTATTTGAGATATAAAGCAAGAGTACAGACATGCATTAATGTCTCCACTCTGACTTCTGGTTTTAACTCCATCTCCCAACTGTCCAATGACGTTATCGATCGGATGATCACGTTGAATTCTTGAGGGTATGTCTTGGCTGATATCATTGATAGAAACAGGAAGAGTGTGAATATTGAAACCTCCATCATTTATTGATTGATTTACATTAGATTTATCTGCTACAAACTCATTAGCGATTTCTTTAGGAAAGAGTAGTTCCATAAAAGTTGAAGTGGTAGTGGAAGCATCTCTAGACATGAACTTTCTTTCAATAGTGGTAAGAGGTGTAGCATCAACATCAGGAGTTCCATCTTGAACTTTAGACTCTGGACTAGATGGTTGATCAGATGACTCCCCTCAGGTGTAGTAGAGGACTCCCCCTCACGTGGAGCATATGACTCCCCCTCAACCGTTGGAGGTCTGTAGACTACTTCTTCATCTTCGTCTTCATACACAATCTTCGAACCAGAGGAGGATCCACTTGAACCATCTGAAGACACATTGAGAGATTTGAAAAGTGATGTGTAATCAAATAACCAATCGGGACCCACTCGAGCGTCTGTTTCATTCTCCTCCAACCAGCGCACGTCATAGGATTCGACTATCTATTTAGTCTTCTTGTTGTAAACCCTATACGCGGTGCGCGCAGCATACCCTACAAAGTAACAATCATTAGCTTTGGCGTTGAATTTAGGGTTGGAATCCAAGTGAAGAAGGGTGCAAGGACAGCTAAATACGCAGAAATGGCTAACGGAAGGCTTCTGTCCATAGAGAATTTCGTATGCGGTCTTCATTTGCGCTTTGTTGATTAGAACACGATTTTGCACATAGCAAGCAGTGTTAATCGCCTCGGCCCAAAAGAAAACAGGTAGTTTGGAATCACAAAGCATTGTCCTTGCAGCGTCTTTCAATGTTCTATTTCTCCTTTTAGCAACATCGTTCTATCGAGGCGTGCGAGCAGAGCTCTATTGACGCACTATCCCTTTTTCTACGCAAAAGTGGTCAAGAACCGAATTCCTGAACTCAGTTCCATTGTCAGTACAGAGTGCGTTCACTAGGTTATTGGTTTGTTTCTCAATCATCACAACGAACTTCTTAATCATATTAGCAACTCCCACTTTGTTGGATAAGAAGAAGACCCACGTAAACCAAGAGAAATCATCGATCACAACTAGGTAGTACGAGCTTTTGTTGATGCTCAGGACGTTGACCGGACCAAATAAGTCCATATGCAATACTTGGAGCACTTGACTGATTGAGTTGACTTGCTTGGGCAGGTGTGGTTTCCTATGGTGTTTCCCTTGAGCACAGGAAACACACTTCTCAAATGTAATAAAATCTCTGACAGGTAGGCCTCGGTCCATCTCATTCTAAGCAAGGCGATTCAAGTTTTTCGCGTTAGCATGACCGAGCCTTTGGTGCCATAGCATTGCGTTTTGTTCGGAGACTTTTGAGAAAAGGCAAGTGACTTGTTCAGGTAGGTTGTTGTTCATGTCAATAATGTAAGCATTGTCATCCCGCTTAGATTTAACAAGAATCCACTCTTTCGGGATAACAATGCCTGGCTTGAGAATCATACATTCTTTTTCGGTAAAATGGATAGAATAGCCTTTGTCGCGAATTTGGGAAACGCTCAACAAGTTGTGCTTTAACTTAGGAGCGAAGTTGACATTCTCAAAGCTTAAAACTCCATTTGTCACAGTTCTTCTTTGTGTGATCTTGCCACCATCTCCGCCCGTAAAGGATACATAACCCCCATTAAAAGATTGAATTTCGCTGAATTGGGAGATCTCTCCAGTCATATGTCGGGAGCAGCCGCTGTCGACGTACCAAGGACGGACGACATTCCTCGGCAACCATCCCTGCAAAATGAGCAGAATCATTTAGATTTGGGAACCCAGGTCATCACTGTCCTGGGTTTCCTTTTCACTTTCTTTGAATTAACATTTAAAGATCTCAAACAAGGATCCTCATTCCTAATCACTTCAGAAGGTGGTAATGATGGATTGGAAATTGACTTGGGCACCCAATGAGATTTAGGTTTTAGCAAATTCTCTGATGGTTTTAAAATAGGTTTCCTTTTATGTGACAACCCAATTTGTTCCGTTACATTTCCCCCGTTACCGTTAACGGAATATTCCAGTTTATAAAAGTTCCGTTAATTAGAGGTCGTCAATTAAATAAACATTCCATTTGTTTACATCTTAATGTCGTTAAGTCGTGATAAGAGAAATAAAAAAACATAACACATATTTCCATTTAATTGGGAAAAGTTAGTTTTTATTATTACGACCATTAAATCGGGTGCGACCAAAAGCCTCGTATAACGACAGTATTGGGTAGAATTCCACTAAGCTCCAACTCCCACCCATATATAAGGGGGAGTAAACTCCATTTGAGCTCTTTCCACCCTCTCTCTCTATACTCTCTCTTTAGACCTGTTTTCGCCCCAAATCCGCAACCAAACGCTTCCAAATGGTAAGTCCACTTACCCTAGCTTACTCTAAATATTATGATTCGTGTTTATAGCTTAAAATTGGACCATTTAAGTTGTTGAAAAGGAGTTCACGGCCTAAGCTCCTCCTTAGGCCGTAAACACCCAAAATGTGGCCAAAATGACCCAAGCTTGCCCCTTTAAGCCTATGAACCAATTAAGGAACTTTTCTAGGAGTGGTTAATCATAAAAACACAAGGATTTGAGGCATAAAAGAGAGTTTACGGCCCAAGCACATGCTTAGGCCGTAAACATCTCTAAACCTTGCAAAAGTACCCCAAAATCACTCCTAAATCACTCTTAGGCTTCATACATAATTTAGGGACTTAGAATTTTGGGCTTAGCACAATAAAACACAATGAAATGAAGGCACAAAAGGAGTTTACGGCCCAGACATGTGTCAAGGCCGTAAACCCCCTCAAACATGCCTAAATATTGGTTTTAATTCCCCCAAATGGCCTCACACTTCATTGTAAATTACTAGCAAGGTATTAGGGGCTTGAAACTTCACAAAACTCAAGGAATGAGAGTTTACGGCCGTAAACTCCCTTAGGAGTTGTCCCTAGGCCGTAAACTCCCTAATGAAGCCCTTAAAGGCCGTAAACTCATGCCTTTTGGATTTGGACTTAGAAAAATTACACTAACAAGATAGAGCCTTAAAACACCAAAAGAAAGTGTGTATAAGAGTTTACAACCATAAGCTCCCTTGCTTAGGGCCGTAAACTCCTCAAAGGGGCTATTTAGTGCTTTAAACCCATTCACACATTTCATATTTGAGCCTAGCATAAATCTACAATTGATATGAGACACTTTAGCACACTAGATACCCTCACCATGAGTTTACGGCAGTAAACTCATGGTGAGTAGTCCCTGGGCCATAAACTAAGTAATAAGGGGTTACTCTCGGAGAGTAAACTCCATTCCTAAGCCGTACACACACTTAGACGCTACCCGGGACACCCCAGACACTTAACCAAAGTGTTTTCCGCTCCTTTGAGCGTGTATACTTGCTTAATTAGTATTAAATATACTAATTGTATGTGAACATATTGTTAAGTTATTAATAAACTTGATGATCGATTAGATCTTCTTAACAGGTAATGCGATGAAGTAAAAAACAGTAAATAACACAAGTATAGATCAAGATGTGTCGAATGATTAGATCAAACAATCCTCAGCAGAGCTCGACTAAGAACATCCACTGTAGAGGATTCTGGGGTTACAAGAACGATAACAATAAACTTGCTGAATAATAACTCTCTGATCGTTCTATTCTATCGTATCTTTCTAGGAGCATGCAAGCACCTATATATAAACAAAACCTTACTAAACTCACGGATGGACAAGCCCATACCGGAGATACATAATGGACTAGCTAACGAGCCCAATAGACGTAATACATAACACAAAACACGACCCAACAATCTCCCCCTTTGCGTCAAATTGGAGCGAGACTACTTGTTCTTCTTGCTTGGGCCAGCAGCGGGAGCCTTCTTGACAGTATCAAACAGACGTGTGATAAGAGCAAGAATAGTCTGTCTGAACCGAAGGTACCATTGAATCATATCATCAAAGTACTTGACATCGTCTGCTGTGTTCTGCTTGCATCTGTGGATGATCCCTAAAACGTGCTCCAAACAGGCAGTGGTGTATAGATGTTTGTCTGCCAAGGCGAAAAGACATTTTTGTCCTTCGTTCCTGGTAAACATGACCGAGTTCCTCTTCGAGTCAATCTTCCCCATCTGCATCAGGTTGAGATCACTGGCAGAGCCAACAGGAGATATTGTAGGTTTCTTCTTAAATACGCTCGCAATCTCCTGATCCATCAATGAAACTTCCATGATGTAGCACACGAGCATCCTCTTGAAATGGTCAATGATCGGACCGTATTCAGCTTCGTTGGTGAGGAGGATATTGTGCAAGATAATCCAATCATGGGGATTAAGGTTGGGAAGATCTGCAAGGGAAATAGCATGTTTGGTTTTGGCAGATCCCCGAAGTACCTTGAACCGAATGTTGATGAAGTTACCCTCACTGTACAGCTTCAAGACCCGAACGTTGACAATTTTCTGAGCACTCTAAGTCTGATATTGGGGTTGAGCAGCCTTCAGATAGAAATTGATTAAGTCCCGATCAACCTGTGGATGAGGATGAGGGAACTCTACAACGTTGTCAAAGGCATGAAAGATAAACGCCTTTCGGGTCAGTGGCACGTCGAACTGTGAGTCCACACTGTTGGAATGATCTAAAGAGATCACAGGTTCCAGCCACAAGATACTTGGTGTGTCGATGGCTTCCTTAATCAGCCTATCAAGAGTCCAGGAAGGAAACAAAGTTTTCTTGCTCTCAAGAAGGTCGTGGGCTTCCTTCTGTTTATGTTCAGCTTCTTCAGCCTCTCTTGCCACACAAGCACTGATGTCAGCCTCATTGTTTCGACTTTTCCGCTTGAGAATGTCGGCAATTGTCTCTTTATCATCATCTTCACTCTCCTCAGCAATTTTTTTGCTTTTGTCTTTCACACCAGAACCGGAGGCTTGGCCTACTGAAGGAGGTTCGGTTGTGTGAGTTGCTGAAGCAGGAGGTGGTTGAGACATTGTTTACTTCTCTCCCCCTTGTTTCGGAATGGACACGAAATCAAGGAGCCCTTCAATTTTGCTAAGTAGGGTGAGGGCGGGAGCGAGCTTCTCTACAAGGTCGCGCCTCACAGTGTAGATGAGAATTGGATCATGTGCTTCTAGGATGTTTGAGATAGTAGAGTGGACATCCGAAACACACGATTTTATTACTTCTCTTTCAAATCGAAGTGATTCAATCTCCTGTTGAGAGTTGGAGAGTTGAATGCTCTTGACCTTCAGAGCGGTAGTCTTCTTTGCAAGAACGTCCATGAGAGTGTTCTCGGCAACCAAATCTTCTTGAAGCTTGGAGAGACGCTCTTCGATGGTTGTGCGGAAAGCTGAGTTGTCGTCAGAAATTGTTTGACGAAGAGAAGCGAAGGACTTTAACTCAGTTGCAACTGATGTTGCCAGCTGGTGGACAATAGGTTCCAGCGTAGTCTTGGCGGCGTTGGCACTCTCCTGTAAAGACTTTAACAGGGAAGAAGTATCAGTAAATAGTTTATCGACTTTTTTGGTCGCAGCCTGACAGGCTTTGGTGGAGGCATCTATGGCGGTGCTGGCTGAATCAAGTGAAGCTTGCTGAGCTTTGGAGAAAGCATCAACAATTTTCTGAACTGCAGCTTCAGATAGGGATGACTGAGAAGTAGAAGAGGAGGCGATGAGTGAGTCAATTTTGTCATGGAGCTCCTGGAGATGCCTTTTGGTGACATGAGCGTCATCATCTTCATCACTTTGCACTTGAAACGGGCTATAGTAGACCGAGTCAAAAGTCATATTTCCCCCGCTAAGGAGTGGTTCGTCTTCCTCTGATGCGTGACCAGGAGAAGATGGTGGTGGTGAAGCTGGTGGTTCGGTAGTATGGGTAGGTTCAGGTTGGGTTGTTTGTTCGGGTGTAGGTGTGGATTCGGGTGCTGGGGTGGATTTTGGTGCATCAGTATGAACCCCCATATCAGATACGTTGGTTCTAACATCTGCAGTGGTGGTTGTGGTTGCTTCGGTGAAAATTGGTGATGGTATTGGGATAGAAGAAGGTGGTATTTGAGTAGTGGAAGTTATGGGGGGAATAGAAATAGGAATGGTTTTAGGTGGAGAGGAAATAGGAGAAGTAGAGACAGGAACTTCAGGTGTTGGAGATCGTGGTGGAGTGTTACCACGTTGAGAGCCTTCAGAATCAGAACTCTCACCCTCAGACTCACTTGAGGAGGAGGCGATAATCAGCTTTCGCCTTGGTTGGGTTTTTCTCCTCTTCTGCTGTGGAGACTGAGCAGCCCTGGTGGGTTTCCTCTTCTTTGGAGACGGGCCTTTTGCCCCCCTTGGCCACTTGTTTTCCCTTATCAGCCTTCTTGCCTCTTGGAGCAGGCTTGTCGGCGTCATGAATTGATTTCAACATCTCTAGAGTAAGATCCCTCGGACCAGAATGTCTAAACTCCTTATACGTTTGAATGATCCGGCTATCAGCAGGAACATCCCCATACATGGTTTCCCGGATAGAACCGTTGAAGGGAAACTTAGAAGCATCCGACACAATGATCTTCGTGGTATGGAAGGTACCAATCGAAGACATTGGAGCACCAGCGACAATGGGGACGTGGTACTTGTCCATCACCCATTTCGTGATAATGGTCCAGAACCGAGCATACGAGATCTCTGAGTGTCTGGAAATGGAGGAGAGACTCTGAATTAGTTGTTGCCAAAGAACTGACCCGTAGTCCATGTTGATGCCATTGTAGATCCCATACATGATGGAGAGAAATAAATGACTGGCTCCATCAGACCCGACACTTCGTTCAGATAAACCCTTGAACAAAACAGTGAACATACCATTCCACTGTGGAGGTAGGCACGACTTCTTGAATTTCGTCACCGTAGTAAGCACCTCCATGTATCCCATGTTGTAGAACATGTTGAACAGATGACCCATGGGGATTGATTCCGGATTGACCTTGGAAGAATCTGCGTCAAACCTTAACAACGAGCAAAACCGCTGCTTTGAAATCGAAGCCTTGTGCTGAAATACATCGAAGAATATTCTGTCGACGACCTTGTCGTAGTGAGCGGTGGCAAAGATTTGTGATAGGAACTCCATTGGAACTGATTCAACCCTGGTAAGTGCAGGATCGATTGGAGAAAACTTCAGGCATTCGATGATAGGGACCATGAATGCGTCATACGGATGAGGGTTTAAATCGATGATCAAGCTTTGCTGTGGGCGAATGGGCAAGATGTGGGATGTTGCGTGGACGGAAGAAGAATCTGCCATTGTTTTGAAGAAAGTAGAAGAGATGATGAACAGTGAAGGTTGAAGGATTTCTGGCTCTCTGGAAATATAGGCACGGTAAAGAGGTAAATGGTGGTTGACACTGCCTTTTATAGTGAGGGTAAAGGAGAGAGAAAAATCTTTCCAAATCTTCGATCGAAAAACTAAGAGTTTTCGGAAGTGACTGATGCGTGACAGTTGGCGCTGGCGATGATCACGCATGAGAGAGAGTGTCAGTCCCTAATTACACGCCTTCCCATCAGGCGCCGTTTGGATATGAAACGGTTCCTATTCGCACGCGGTTCCCTGTTGCGCCGTTTGAAATCAAATTGATTGGACTCCCGCCATTTAAAATCATTTCGTCATCTTATCCCTTTAGAATGAAACGGCATCTTTAAAATAAAATCTCCACGTGGATCAATATTAACCACAACTTTTGATAACAGCCAACCCAATTAAAATTCCTTAGAATTAATGAAACCAGAATTTTGGAAAATCAAAAAGATTTTTGTGCTGAGTGTGTAAAAGAAAAAGAAATAAAGCAACACTTTTGAGGGATGAGGTGATGTCAATAAAGACACGAAGCAGTGGATCCCGGGCACGAATCTCTTCCTTCAAAGTCAAGAGAGACTTTAAAGTGTTTGTGTGGTTTCCCGTTGAATAACGATCAGAAACTTATTAAGAAGTGTTGAAAGGCTTCTTTTAATTAGGCTTATGAGGGTAGCTTTCGCTTCGATTCAGAGTTTCTAATCTTGATATAAGACAGAAATCGAACGAAGTACTTGTGAGACCAATGTAGTCTGTTGAACAAGTAGGTTGGAGATAATTTAATTGGCAAGATAAACTAATATATGTGTGAAATCTCAAAAAAAAAATAAAACTGGATCCTAAGGGAAGAAATGTTATTGAACATAACAATTTCATAGGAATCACTCAGAAAAAACTAGAGATTTCATGTGGTACGTTCGTCAATTCATTAGTGAAAGCTTGAGCAAATTAATTGTTCACCGTCAATGCATAATGGGTATTGAATTTTGGGTTCCACTTAGCACGTAGTGACACGAAGCTAAGATCATGAACACAGAAATTGTGCAACCATAAACCTCAGTGGTAATGTCTGAGAGTCTCAAGGATTACGTTTGTGAAACGAGTGAGATGGAGAAAAATGATGTAGATGGTATAAAGAAACCAAAGTACCTCTGCTATAAAAAATAGGACCAAGCAGAAAACTCTTATCTCATGTGAGAAGAGAGTTAGGTAGCTCATGATTAGAATAAATATGGTAGCCTAATTGGGAAGACAAGGTTTGTTTGTACCAAGTCAGTAAGGCTATTATTCAGAATCAGATGAGGCTTTGGACACATACAGCAGCATGCTTCTAGGGACATTTAGCTAGTGAAATGATTTACCCACAAGTAGACAAAAAAAATAATAAAAAAAGATAAGAGCCAATAAAGAAATGTTTTGGAGTTTTTGAATTTATAAAAAAAAATTGAATAAAAAAAATTGGTTTTTGGAATTTTTGATAAAATAAAATAAAAAATAAGACATAAAAAAAATTATACAAAAAATTTTTGGAACCGAACCCGAGCGTTCGGTCTATTTCGTTTGAGAAAAACTTTGGAACCGAACCCGAGCGTTCGGTTTATTTCGGTTGCTAAAGAAAATAGGTTTGAAAAAGAAAATAACTTTGACAATAAGATAAATGAATTTGGAAAATTATACATAAGATCTACAACCAAAAGAAATTACCTTTGAGTGATAAGCGAAGATCAGATGATACAA
This sequence comes from Lactuca serriola, assembly GCF_051521515.1. Lineage (NCBI taxonomy): Eukaryota > Viridiplantae > Streptophyta > Magnoliopsida > Asterales > Asteraceae > Lactuca > Lactuca serriola. Next base: position 146,246,215 of record NC_136415.1, on the reverse strand, counting down.
CCGAACCCGAGCGTTCGGTTCATTTCGGTACATGAGCACAAGACCCGAACCCGAACGTTCGGTCTATTTCGCTTCTTACTTTTGATCTTGAGAGGTAATTTTTGGTACTGACTCCGATTTCGTCATACCTAGCCCTTCTAGTATTTTGTTAAAAGATGCTTCAGGAAAAGCTTTGGTGAAGATGTCAGCCAGTTGATCAGTGGTTCAAACAAAGTGAATTTTGACATTCCCATCTTCCACATGATCCTTAATGAAGTGATACCTCGGTGCTATGTGCTTGGTCTTCGAGTGTTGCACTGGGTTATGACAGATACTAATTGCACTTTCAGAGTCGCAATATAGTGGGATCTTTTTCATATTGAGTCCATAGTCCCGGAGCTGGCTTTGGATCCAGATCACTTGAGATGTACAGGAGGCAGTTGCGATGTATTCTGCTTCAACATTAGACAGAGATACACAGGTCTGTTTCGTTGATTGCCAACTAACCAACTTCCCGTCAAGGAATTGGCAGCCTCCAGTGGTGCTTTTCCTGTCTAGTCCATAACCTCCAAGGTTTGCATCTGAATAGGCTTGAACGAAGAAACCTGAGTTGGATGGATACCATAAGCCGAGAGAGGTAGTTCGCTTGAGATACCGGAGTATGTTCTTCACTGCAAGCATGTGAGGTTCACGAGGATTTGCCTGAAATCTAGCACAGTAACAAATAGAAAACATTATATCAGGCCTGCTAGCAGTAAGGTACATTAAAGAACCGATCATTTGGCGATATAGCGTAATATCGACTGCTGGCTTATCCAAGGATGGAGTGAGCTTGGTGCCCAACGCCATTGGAACTTTAACCTTTGAGTCTCCCATCGTGCCGAATTTCGCAAGGAGAGTCTTGGTGTAAGCTTCCTGGTTAATAAAGATGTTGTCGGGTCCCTGTCTAATATTTAAACCAAGAAAAAAGTTAATTGGACCCATTGAGCTCATTTCAAATTAAGTCTCCATCAGCTTTCTAAATTCATCCGTTAAGCTAGGATTCTTTGAGCTAAAGATGATATCATCGACATAGATTTGAACAATCATCAGGTGGTTACCTTCCTTCTTGCGAAAGAAGGTTGGGTCAACCGAACCTTGTTTGAATTTGGACATCTTTAAAAACTTGGTTAGCATTTCATATCAGGCCCTCGGTGCTTGTTTCAGTCCATATACCGCTTTGTCCAGAATATAACAGTGATTGGGATATTTTTCATTGACGAATCCAGGAGGTTTCTCCACGTACACCGTTTCTTTGAGTTCTCCATTTAGAAATGCACACTTTACGTCCATTTGGTAGACCTCAAAGTTCTTGTGTGCAGCATAGGCAAGAAATATTCGAACAGATTCCAACCTAGCCACAGGAGCAAAAGTTTCCTCATAGTCGATTCCTTCCTCCTGGCAGTATCCTTTCACCACTAGTCGAGCTTTGTTCCTTATCACATTGCCTTCCTTGTCCATCTTATTTCTAAAGACCCATTTGAGACCAACAACCGAGGCATCTTGAGGAGTTGGAATGAGGCGCCAAACTTTATTTCTTTCGAATTCATTAGGTTCGTCTTGCATAGCTTGAACCCAATCGGAGTGATCAAGAGAAGTGTTAACTATCTTTGGTTCAAATTTTGAGACAAAGGAGTTAAACATACAGAACTCTACTTTTGAAAATAAGGAGGTTTGCTTTGCCTTTAATTGAGATCGGGTCAGGACCTTTTCAGAGACATCACCGACAACCTATGAAATAGGATGATCTCTGGTCCATTTGACAAGAGGAGGGTAATTTGGATCATAGGATGGATCCAATTTAGCATTTACCATCTCTTCTAGTTCAGATTGACTATCATCGTCATAAGACATATCGGCATTCTCCCCCTCGACCGATGAGCTTTCAAGTTTATCTTGACTGTCCGGAGCTACAGGAGTTTCGGGTGGTGTTGAGCTTTCGGGTACCACAGGACTTTCAGGTGCAGATTGGATTTCGTGAGCAGCTGAAGAACAGTTCTCCCCCTCAACATGTGAGCCCGGCTGTGAAGAAGAAGGTGGATTCTCCCCCTCAACTGAAGCACCGTGTTGTGGCGGGTCGTTTGGACTTGATCCTCTTTCATTCATTTGCGTGGCAGCATCTTCGATGAGTTGCTTCAGATGATCTACTTTGTTGTCTGTTGCACTAGCTTCCGAGAGAATAGCCTTCTCTGGTTCATCGAATAACTCAACAAACTTCTCAAACCGATTTGCAATCGAGGCTGTGACTTGGCCTGTTTGAGAAAAAATTTCTCCAACTTTGTCTTCACAGGCCTTCAGCTTTTTGACATAGCTATCATCAAAAGTCACATAATAAGTTTCTTCTATCTTCCTCGAACGCTTGTTTAATACTCGATAGGCTTTCGAAGTGAGAGAATATCCCAGGAAAATCCCTTCATCGACTTTGACGTCGAACTTGTTACGATGTTCTTTAGAGTTGAAGATGAAACACCGTGAGCCGAATACGTGGAAGAATTTGACATTTGGCTTCCTGTTGTTGATGATCTCATAAGGAGTGAGATTAAAGCATTTATTGAGATAGGACCTGTTCTGCGTAAAACATGCTGTAGCAATAGCATCAGCCCAAAAGTATAAAGGTAAAGAAGCAAAACTTAGCATGGTTCGGGCCGCCTCACACAAAGATCGGTTTCGTCTTTCGACAATCCCGTTTTGTTGAGGGGTATAGGGAGCTGAGAAGTTGTGACTGGTTCCTTTTTCTGCCAAGAAGTCTTCGAATTCTTTATTTTTGAACTCCAGCCCATTGTCGCTCCTGATGTTGCGAACGACTTTCCTCAGCTACAATTCAACCTGCTTGATGAACATCTTTAGCTTGAGAGTTGCTTCAGATTTGTGCTTCAGAAAGAACACCCATGTAAAACATGAAAAGTCATCAACAATGACAAGAATATACTTGCTGCCACCGATGCTTTCGATAGATGATGGACCACACAAGTCAATGTGAATTAACTCTAGTGGTTCAACAACTTTAGTGTTTACAATTGATGGGTGACTTTGACGACTCTGCTTCCCCATTTCACACGTAGCACACAAATGTTCGCGATCGAACTTGAGCAACGGAAGACCTCTAACATGACCTCTTGTGACAAGTTTGTTGATATCCTTGAAGTTGAGATGAGAGAGCCTTCGGTGCCACAGCCAGCTTTCGTCAGATTGTGCTTTGGACAAAAGGCAGATAACTGGATTTCCTTTGATAGGTTTGAGATTGAGAGGAAACATTTTGCCTTTGCGCTCCAATTTGAGAATCACTCTTTTTGTTTTCTTCTCTATTATTTCCGAACCCTCATCGTCGAATGAGACCTTGAGACCGGTACCTCCAACGAGCGGAGATACACTGATGAGGTTGTGATGTAGTCCTTCAACGTATGCAACCTTTCTAATTGTGAAATCTCCATTTGTTATCATTCCATAACCTTTTATCGTGCCGAATGAGTTGTTCCCGAACTTGACATTTCCCCCGTTTGAAAGAGACCGAAATTCCCTCAGATCTTCCTTGCTTCCTGTCATGTGATGTGAGCAGCCACTGTCAATATACCATTCTTCGTCAAACTGCTCGTCACTGATAACCTGCCAAAATTAAGCAGATTTAGGAACCCAAAGTTTCTTGGGTCCACGTGAGCCTTTCACAGGAACAGGAATAGTAAGAGAGATGTCAACAAGATATGTTCTTTTTATTAAAGTTGTTTCATCTTTCTTTTTAATGGTGAAAACTTTAATTTTGTTGGGATTTGTTACAGTCGATTGCGATTAAGGTTTAGACATTTGGACTTTGGAATGATTTTGATCAGTCTTGACTGAGGAAACCTTCGATTTTCCTTTCAAATATGTTGAAGATTTTGGATTTTGAGTATGAACAGAATTGGATTTAGAATGAGGTTGAGAGGAATTAGAAGAATTAGAACGAGAGAAGTTAGACTGAGAAGTTTTATTGACTTGAGGTCCTGAGTGACACTTTTGTTTTTGGTCATTTGTGGGACCGAATCTCGAACTTTGGTCGCTTTTGCTCTTGGAATCGAACTTATGCTTTCGGTAGCTGGTGTTCTTTGAACCGAACCTTTCCCTTCGGTTGTTATAATCTTCAGAACCGAACCTTTCCTTTCGGTTATTATTACTTTCTTGCTGCCTAACAGCACTTTTCTCTGACTTTGAATTTCTGTCATGATAAGAGAAATGGGTGTTTTGAGATCGCCAAAAATGTTTTCGTTCAGAGATATTTTTCTTGTATCTCTGATTCCTTTGCTGCTTCTGATCCTTCACTTGCTTCGGCTGTCGATGGATATTGGCTTTTTTCTTTTGCTTCTTGTCAGCCGGTTCACTTTGAACTGATGATGTTTCGCTTGAAGGAGTGACTTCTTCTGCAGGAACTCCTTTTTCTTTAGGAACTTCTTTTGCACCACTAGTACTTGGCACGTCGAAGTTGTCAAGTTTGTTTAGTGGCTCTGGCACATATCTGCCTTTGGTTTTCCAGGACGTCCGCTCCGACATACCAACGGTTTCGTCAGCATTATCGATAGGAGTGGACTAGAAGAACTCGTCACAACCATCTGCATTATCCTCATTTACAATGGCTGTGAGTTCGGCTGTCTGATGTTCGGTTACTCCTGTGACCTTATACACCTGATTTGGAGTTGTCCTTACCTTTTGGTATACAACAGCTTTTTCTTCAAGGATCGGGGACTTTTGTTGGGACAGACGAGCAAACTCCACAGAATTTTCTGAAATAAGATTTTTGTGGTTTTCGGGTTCACTCTTGACAAACTCAGAACAGTCAACTTCATCCTCTACAGAAATTTCACTCAAATCATCATCCTCATTAAGCTCAGATGCATTTTTCAACATCAATTTTATTTTCTGAGCTCAAGTTGGCATTCAATGAGTCAAACTTTTGTATGGTTTCGGTCCTTAGTTTCAGTTTATCATTTTCATCCAAAAGATTTTTCAGCATGTCCTTATGGTCCTTGGACTTTATGAAAGATTCGATTTTGTCTAGACCATACATATAAGTCGGATTTACATCCTCAGATGAAACTACACTTTCACAATTATATGCTTCAACGTCAATTTCATCTTCCTTAAACTCAAGGAAGGGCAAAATCATGCGATGAATTTTCTGTCCTATTTCACAGTTAAGATGAAGTTGAGTGATGTTAGAATAAAGACTCTTAGCAATCAAACAAAACACATTTCTTTGTTTCAAAAGTTTTAAATTGTCTCTTTGTAAATAAATGTTTTCGTCTTTGGATTTGATCAACTCCAACTCCTTCAGCTCTATCCACATCCTCCGTTCCTCACTCTTTGAAGACACCCTGCTTATTTGTTCAGTTAGGTTAGAATTGGTGACCCGTGTTTGAGTTAAACAGCTGTCTAGATGAGAGATTCTTGAATTTACATTTTTTAATTCTTTTTCATATGAATTTTGTGGGACTTTGAATGAAAAAAAATGGATTGTACCTTCTTGATTAATTCATCAAGCTCATTAAACTGCACGCTGAGAGGTTTTGCTGTGAAGCACAAGTCCTCTCGCTCCATCGTGTCATCATTCCCACCGTCTGTATTGTATCCCCTCATTTGAGATACATCCGACACCATCAAACACTTTCCACCGCTTCCTTCTCCTTTCGCAACGTAAGCCTTTCCATGAGATGGCTTTCTGACTTCATCATCCTCAGAGTCGGTTGACCAGACCTCCACGCCACCGAACTCATCATCCGATGCCGAACCCTACACAATTAAAGCATTCATAGAAGGGTTAGCAGTAGTTTTCTTTCTCTTGATCTCTTCCAGCTTTTTCATCAACACAGCTTCTTCATCTTTTTCTTCATCCTTTTCTGCCATTTTCTTTAGGACACAGTCTTTGGCATAGTGGTTCTTTCCTCCACAGTAGTAGCAGTTCACACCCGAATCTCCTTCAGTTTTTGGCTCTTTCTTTGGTTCTTCTGCCTTCGGTTCCTCCCTCACTTTTTCAGAACTATAGCTTCCCTTCCAATTTATGTTCTTATTGGTAGGAAACCTTTTCTTAATAAACCTCTTTGGATTTGACACCATCATTGCATAATCTTCAGAGGTAAGATCATAGTCTTCTAAGTTAAGATCTTCATCTTCTACCACACTTTTTCTTTTAGATAGAAGGGCTAAGGAACCCAAGCTTGAAACCACATTTTTCTCCTGCAAGACAATCTTTTCTTGGGATTTCAAAATCCCTACCAGTTTAGCCAATGAATATGATTTGAATTGCTCATGAGCTTTAACAGTGGACACAACCGCTCTCCACTCAGATCTAATACCATTCAAAAAAGTAACTTTTTGTTCAATCAACTTCCTTTTAATATCGTGTTTAATCATCTTACTGAGAAGATGATTGAAGCGATCGAATATCTGAGTAACAGTTTCCTCAGGATTCTGCTTAAATTCGCCAAACTCAGATAAAAGTAAGGTCTGAATGGAATGCTCCAGATCTTCGTCTGTGGAATATAACTCTCGCAGCCTATCCCATATTTCTTTGGCAGTGCTGCATGAACTTACTAGCCTGAAAGTATCTGATTGAAGAGCGAATCTGATTAGTCTCAATGCTTTAATATTACACTGAAACTTATCCTTTTCGTCTTGAGCAATATCTTTTACGTCCTTCAACAGATCATTATACTCTTTCTTAGTTTTAATGATTTTAGACGTTGCTGAATGAGCGAATGGTCCAGACACAATTGCTTCCCAAATAAGATATCTATTGTCTTCAGATCCAATGACATAATCTTCAAAGTGATGTGCCCAGACTTCGTAATCCAGGGTGTAAAGGATGGGAATCTTCGTCGTTGATCCAATGCTGTTTGAGATGTTTATGGGATTTGATTGTGACTCATCCATGCTTGATCGTATAACCTGTTTGAAAGATCAGACTTGTAATATATAAGATTAGGGCAAAACAAATAAATGCTGAGTTACGTCAATTATGGGATGACGGCTCAATAAATATTAGTTAATGCGGAATAACCCTAATCGCAACCTTTTTCACAAAAAAGATGTGTATGAATTACATAGCCTCCTGCTCTGAAACCAGTTGTTAAGTTATTAATAAACTTGATGATCGATTATATCTTCTTAACAGGTAATGCGATGAAGTAAAAAACAGTAAATAACACAAGTATAGATCAAGATGTGTCGAATGATTAGATCAAACAATCCTCAGCAGAGCTCGACTAAGAACTTCCACTGTAGAGGATTCTAGGGTTACAAGAACGATAACAATAAACTTGTTGAATAATAATTCTCTGATCGTTCTATTCTATCGTATCTTTCTAGGAGCATGCAAGCACCTATATATAAACAAAACCCTACTAAACTCACGGATGGACAAGCCCATACCGGAGATACATAATGGACTAGCTAACGAGCCCAATAGACGCAATACATAACACAAAACACGACCCAACACATATGTTATCATATGTTAAATAGGTCATTGAGTGTGTTCAAGTCCTTACGTGACACCGAACGCCCAATCGGCACCTTCGTTGGACCTATTTACACCAGGTGAGTTCATACCCTAGAATAAACCTTTTTAAATGTTTTTACATGTTTTGTAGGGGGGGAATACAAGTTAAACATGCCAGTTATCATATCAATCACATGTGATTGATAACCCGCATGCACAAGGTTTTACCACACTTAACACTGTTTTTACGAGTACGACACTATAATGGTTTTCAAACTGTTTCGAACTCTTACTTATACTGTTTTTATTCAAAATCATTTCAAACTGGTTTATAAAGCTTCCAAGGATTTCTAAAGGTTTTCACACTGATTTTACCAAAGAATACAAAATGCGATTTTCCTAAATATAAAGGTTTTCCAAGGTTTTCGTCAAAGTTCTCTTTCACAATGTATATTTTTACTTGTTAGTTACTACTGCACTACTTTCATGTATTTTAAACTCCTACATGATAACGCTTTCATTTTGCGATACGTTTATACCGGTTATTGTCTCTATTTCACTTATACTTATAGTCGCTTACACCTGATAGACGCTCTTACTTTACTTATTGTCGTCTCTATTTCGTAACACGCTTATCCTTGTTCGACGCTCCTACTTCACTTACGACCGCTCCTACTTCACTTATTAGACGCTCCTACTTCACTTGTTAGACACTCCTACTTCACAATAATCACTTCTACTTGATACACACTCAAGCGTAGTTAGATGTATGTTTGTGCTTGTATAGATGCATATCAATAATGATTGAAGGACCTAGGAAGGCTTGTCCGCCCCATTTCCTTTTCTTCGTTGAGATGTGGTCTGGTGGGATCGGATGTCCATCCGAAGGTCGTTTGGTTCATTAGTTATATATTATGTACACAAGCATAGACATACGGGTTTACTTCATTCAATTCAGTTATGAGTCTCTACCTCTAGTCTACACTTACATTAGAAACACACTACCTACTATTTGGAAGTCTCTACCCACTATTTGGGATGCATCTTTAGGACACAGCCTTCTCCGTCATCTAGTTGGTAACCAGAATCTCCTGTAGGGAGAGCGGACATTGTGTGTATAGATCTATACGGGATTGACAACCCCGCACCCAGACTGCTAGCTACAGTCCCGGCCTACCAAGCCAACGGGTGACAAATGTCACATTTTATAGACACTTGTAGGGCGTCTGGAACTCTAGTCAGTATGGTTACGAGTATCCCAGGTTATCTTAAAATTCATTGGCCTTAAGGTAACGGTATTTCGCCAGCAATTTACACTGTATGCTGGTAATTCATTTTCAGAGTCACACTGTTTTGACCTTACAAGACGTATCTTTCATTTGATACTGTCTGGGGTCTGTTTTCTCTGTTTTAGACCTTACTAGACGCATCGTTCATTTGATACTGTCTGGGGTCTGTATCCACTGTATTCACTGTTTCCACTTTATTCACTGTATCCACTATTTCCACTGTATTCACTGTTTTGACGTTACAAGACGTATCTTTCATTTGATACTGTCTGGGGTCTGTATTCATTGTTTTAGACCATACTAGCTGTACCTTTCATTTGGTACCTTATGGGGTCTGAGTCTCTACTTGTTAGACTGAACCAGGCGTGTCGTTAGTTCGATACTCTCCTGGAGTCTATGATTCCTTTGCCTTAGTCAGCAGTCCTCACTGCTGAGGCATATGTTATTTCCCTGTTGTCTCTTGCTTTCTTTAATAATCAAATTCAGTATTTTGATAATGATAGAAATTTAGGGAAAACTACTTTTTACCACATAACACTGACCAACCATGGTAGAAGGCTGCTTTATTAAAGAAAATATAGGATTTTCTGGAAAGAACTCTAATACACTGTAAACATTTAAACTACTACTTTATAAAGTTATTTGAATGAAATGTCACTAAATATTTATGAACTCGCCAGCATTTGTAAAAATGCTGATACTCGCTTTTCAAACAACTTGTATTCTCAGGTCAGCAATTAGACAGGTACACCCCCGGAGCTATTGATGAAGATGGCTTAGTACCTTGCTGTACTGACTACATTTGTTTGTATACTTTGGTACATTGTAATGTAAACCTTGTAAAATTATTACTATTAATGCATTGTTTTGTTGTACTTTGATTACTATAATGCATGTGTTGTGATACTTAACATGACGTCATCCACCCCAGAACGTTTCTGCCGTTCCGGTTTTAGGGTGTGACAGATTGGTATCAGAGCATTGTTTATAGTGAGCTAAGTATATCAATTCATAAAAGATATACAACCTATAAACACAAAGGGATAAAATACTCTGAACAAGAATTATACTTTAAAATATAACCAAATTTTACCAAAGTATAATAACATCCAGAATCTAAACACTCGAACAAAGGTATCACAAGAAGAACAATAATAAATGTCTTCGGATGTTGAGCACTACAGTCAAACCTGGGCAGTTATGTAATCGTAAGCTGGGATAAATGTAACCTGATCAACTACATTTATCCGAGATGCGTTGAACGTGTGCTTGGGAGTGATAGTGGTGTACAACAGCCTGAAACTTACCAACTAGGAATGCTAGAGCCAAACATAAAGATAAAATACTATAGGAGTATTTTAGAACACTAAAAGATCCACACTAATCCCAGAATGATATTCAGAAGATAAGAAACAAACAAGAATTAAAATACCATAGGGGTATTTTAGGAAACATAAACAACCTTGCGTGAATAACTAAAAAGATCCTTATTGATATACCTACGACTACAGAGGGTGTACTCCCAAGGTTATATATAATAAGGATCCCATAGGCTAAGAATTTGTGGTTTCGCTCTATTTCCTTTTCCTTGTTTGGATGTGGATTCGAGTAGTATCACATATTCAAAGGCCTATCGGATCTAAGTTATATATGATTTGTATACCCTGTGTGATCGTAGCAGGACTCGATATGGATCATACAGTGAAATGTTAATAATCTCTTAGGATTCTTTAGACATTTCCATTCTCGCACGAACCCTGTAGACAATCCTATCCACTTCAGTGCATAACAGAAGAGTTGAATTCGACCCCGAAGAGGTTCATTGAGAAGATTTCCTGTTCGGAAATAAATGAACTGGGTTGAGACTATCGAATTCCCCAAGTGCCCATACCTCTTAGGGACAACGGTGAGGAATTCGCCTAAACTTCCGAGATTCCAGTCATCCATCATGAAGTGGTGACAACCAGAGTTAGAATCAGAAGGAAGGCGGAGTAGAAATTCAATATGTCCATACGAGAAGAGAACCCTAGGAAACTACCCGAAGGAACCAATGCCGATTCCAGTCAAAGATACGAGGCAGACCGAGGGAGCCAGTACATGGAACCCGGGAATTGTCTTTTCCTCGTGTTCGTCACACTAATACACCCTTAAAATAATACAATTTAGTGAGTTAGTGGTTACACTACTCACGCTATGTGTTAGGTAAATCGCCGTTTCCCGTTGCCAGATACACGATTAGGGCAGATCCCCGCATCTCTATTGAGAGAATTTTAGCCATCTGCCCTTGTGAGCCTCTCTTTCCGCAGTTTCGTTCCGAACTGTTCTCAAATCTCTCCAGGCCGGAGAGTGAAACCTTTCCCAGTATAAAGGTAACTTAGTAGGAACGACTCGCATCGTATGGCCTTTTTCCGATACTCATACACCTACCTCGATTACCAGGACTACATCATAGGGATGTAGGTCGACACTCAGACAACCAGTACCCGAGGCACGGGAAAGTTTATGCCTAATACGTTCAGGACAGAAATGTCCAGGGTTAACCATCGTCTCTCATTGCCTTGTATTCCTTTCCGTGTAGGAAAACCATGCCACCAAAGACGCGTAACCAATCCACAAGCAAGAAACCTGCTCTCTTATTCGATGAAGCTACGTTCCAAGCTGCAGTCTCAGCAGCCGTAGCAGCTGTCATGGCTCACCTGAATGCTAACACCGCCAATGTTAGCAGGGGTCCTGTCGGGATTTCCGATCCTGGCGATGGACAGCAGCAATCAACACTTTCATACCCAGTCACCCAAGAACCTCACTCAAACCCACTGAAGAGAAAGCTTAAGATGGAGGAGGGAAGTACCTCGACTGAAGGACCTTCGGAAAGGCGGCGAGCTGGGGCAGTCTATACCCCTGTTAATCCTTCCCTCCCGACTCTAAGCAGACCATACCTAGGAAACCTTCCCCACTGCAGCAAGTGCAGCTACCATCATCATGGTGCCTGCCGGGAACTCTATTGTGCTTGGTGCAACATGAAGGGGCATACTGCTCGTGTATGCAGAACTTCGGTGGAATGTATTGCATCAATCGCTAATGCGGCGACCAATCCCGTTTGTCACCTATGTGGTGAAATGGGACATTTCGAGAGGCATTGCCCAGCTGAGGGAAACAACAAAGACACAGGAGGAGTCTAACTCTAATGCTTAGGGAGAAGCATCAAGGAACCTGGTAGATTTTTGGTACGACTCTCGATCTCGGATAACTAAACTAAGAACAATAAAAGACTAACTCAAATGTAATTCTTCCCAGTAAGGCAAAAGTCGCAGCACTGTTATAAAATTTAAAATTCATTAGGTAAAACTATAATGTCTAAACATATACGTTACGGCCATGTATATTTAAGATGGACAAACCTAGAGTAAGCGAATGCCGCCTCATTTCCTGTTCCTCGTTTGGTTGTGGATTTAGGGCGAGGTCGCTCAGTCAACAGTCCTCCCCACCTTAAATATACATGACTAGTATATGTGAGGCGATTATATGCCTCGTGAGAATCCATTCATGAAAAGGTACTCTATTCGGAAACACTTAGGACTCTCTATAGCTCCGCGTCGACTCTATCGGTCCAAGTATCCGCGGTAGTGATACATAGGATGAAACACGAGACGCCTAGAACTTGTGTGCTTGTTCGGCACATGACTCTATCGATCTTCATTTTATATCATGTCGGAGTGTGCCAACTTCGACGACTCTATTGATCATGGTTCGACTTTGTGCAACCATGTGTACATTCTTAGTGTTGTGTAAAAAGAACTTTCTACGTAGCCATGCCGGCAATTAAAGGTTCTCCCGAACCTAAACCTAACACAAATAATCAAACCTAATGCGATCTGTCAATCGTCCCTCTTATCTCAAACCTTCCGAAGTACCCAAGAGAGGGTACCACGCGCCGTCGACCGACCCCTCGTAGTCAGATGAACATCGAAGCGAAGGACACTGTAGAAACTCCAGTAGACGACAACCAACCGAAGCATACTCCGTAGATTCCACCGGGAGACCCTTCGCACCTCGCGCATCCGGTTCGTGAACCCAGAGAATAGAACTCATGAGACTGACCACTATAAGTAGGTATATGCATAAAGGTGGCATATAATTGAGATCAAAAAGATTTAAGGTGTGTGTTTCCTCCCTATTCCCTATTCCTCGTTGGGTTGTGGGTTTGGGGTGGAGTCGCACAGCTGAACATCTTGCCGACCTCAATTGTATACTGCTTCCATACACCAAGTATTGGTGGTTAGGCTAAGCATGAGCTCTACCACGAACCTCTTAGAAAAGCCCTTCACCCTATTCCATAACATAGGATCCGGAGTCAACAAAATCACTGCGGGTTGAGCTAGTAAAGTTCCGAGTGATGAGACCCTATACCCACTAGATTTGACCGAGACCGAGAAAACTCAAAACCTTCGGAAGAGTAGTTGCAGTAGATGCTCGCACTACTTAGGCACCTCATCCACCCAGTTATAGACAAGTGGTGCTTATCATCCTCCACCCTCTCGCAAGGAGGAAATCGTCATCGCCCTGTAGACAATGAATTACACTTTCCGAAGTGAACTCTAGGATACCGAGAACCACAGGATAACCTTCACAGCCAAGAATACTTGGTCAAGTGCGAAAGTAGTTGCGTTAAGCCTCATGACCCGGATCCCGAAGAGATCATAGGCTTGACACCAGCCCTGGTGTTAGTCGAAGGGTTATGCAGGAACATGCGCTTTCCACACTAGAGTAAACCAAAGTCTTGGAAAATCCTTGGACTATTAGGTGTTCCACGAATACTATCTCACGCAAAGATAGTAGAACCACCTCCTGAGATAGTCCAACACTCGTCTGGTGAAACCCTATCTCCCCGACCCTCAGGGTTTCTGTGTCTCAAGATTCGTGGGTGCAGGTCCATTTTGCACAAGCTTGAGATAGACACTCTACAGCAAACCGAATAATCATAGTCAGGCAACCCACTTGGCGATCTAGAAAGTCTCTATCAGCCAGTTAACAGAAAACACGAAACCAAAGACCACTCGAGATTCCTAAGAACCAACCTGAAGGACTACACTACCAGTACGAGAGAGAACCTTAGAAACTTCAGAATGGCGATTATGCCAGTGATGATCTTGCCATAGAAGTACACTATGTTCTTAGTACTGAAAAGCTCTACCAATTCCGAGAGCCTAGGACCATCCGAGAATCCTCGCAGAAACTTGGTCCAACCCTTTTCAGGCCGCTACTTCTTTCGGATATACCACAAGATTCACACTCGATCGATCCACTTCTTAGACTTGATATGCAATTGCCCGACATCACTCTTCGGACCCCACTCATCTTGATAGAATCCATTGAGAACCCTAACTTTGTAGATACACCAGTCGGAACCCACTAGCTACACTAGACGGAATCCGCATCCCGTACGTGAAGGTCTGTCGGAATGACAAACACGGACTAGACTTCACTTGGGAATGCGAGGAAAACTGCATAGGAAGTACTCTCTTACCTCTACTTGGCCATTCATACCTACTTCCTTGCCTAGACCTGAATTTCGGGATGAAATTCCCTCTAACGGGGGGATGATGTGACAACCCAAGCCCCGTTACCGTTAACGGAATATTCCAGTTTATAAAAGTTCCGTTAATTAGAGGTCGTCAACTAAATAAACATTCCATTTGTTTACATCTTTATGTCGTTAAGTCGTGATAAGAGAAATAAAAGCACATCACACACATTTCCATTTAATTGGGAAAAGTTAGTTTTTATTATTACGACCACTAAATCGGGTGCGACCAAAAGCCCCGTATAACAACAGTATTGGGTAGAACTCCACTGAGCTCCAACTCCTACCCATATATAAGGGGGAGTAAACTCCATTTGAGCTCTTTCCACCCTCTCTCTCTATACTCTCTCTTTAGACCCGTTTTCGCCCCAAATCCGCAACCAAACACTTCCAAATCGTAAGTCCACTTACCCTAGCTTACTCTAAACATTATGATTCGTGTTTATAGCTTAAAATTGGAACATTTAAGTTTTTGAAAAGGAGTTCACGGCCTAAGATCCTCCTTAGGCCGTAAACACCCAAAATGTGGCCAAAATGACCCAAGCTTGTCCCTTTAAGCCTAGGAACCAATTAAGGAACTTGTCTAGGAGTGGTTAATCATAAAAACACAAGGATTTGAGGCATAAAAGAGAGTTTACAGCCCAAGCACATGCTTAGGCCGTAAACATCTCTAAACCTTGCAAAAGTGCCCCAAAATCACTCCTAAATCACCCTTAGGCTTCATACATAATTTAGGGACTTAGAATTTTGGGCTTGGCACAATTAAACACAATGAAATGAAGGCACAAAAGGAGTTTACGGCCCAGACATGTGTCAAGGCCGTAAACTCCCTCAAACATGCCTAAATGTTGGTTTTAATTCCCCCAAATGGCCTCACGCTTCATTGTAAATTATTAGCAAGGTATTAGGGGCTTGAAACTTCACAAAACTCAAGGAATGATAGTTTATGGTTGTAAACTCCCTTAGGAGTTTTCCCTAGGCCGTAAACTCCCTAATGAAGCCCTTAAAGACCTTAAACTCACTCATGCCTTTTGGATTTGGACTTAGAAAAATTACACTAACAAGATAGAGCCTTAAAACACCAAAAGAAAGTGTGTATAAGAGTTTACGGCCATAATCTCCCTTTCTTAGGGCCATAAACTTCTCAAAGGGGCCATTTAGTGCTTTAAACCCATTCACACATTTGATATTTCAGCCTAGCATAAATCTACAATTGATATGAGACACTTTAGCACACTAGATACCCTCACCATGACTTTATGGCCGTAAAATCATGGTGAGTAGTCCCTAGGCCGTAAACTAAGTAATAAGGGGTTACTCTCGGAGAGTAAACTCCATTCCTAAGCCATACACACCCTTAGACGCTACCCGGGACACCCCAAACACATAACCAAAGTGTTTTCCGCTCCTTTGAGCGTGTATACTTGCCTAATTATTGTATGTGAACATATGGTATCATATGTTAAATAGGCCATTGAGTGTGTTCAAGTCCTTACGTGACACCGAACGCCCAACCGGCACCTTCGTCGGACCTACTTACACCAGGTGAGTTCATACCCCTGAATGAACCTTTTTAAATGTTTTTACATGTTTTACAGGGGGGAATACAAGTTAAACATGCCAGTTATCATATCAATCACATGTGATTGATAACCCGCATGCACAAGGTTTTACCACACTTAACACTGTTTTTACGAGTACGACACTATAATGGTTTTCAAACTATTTCGAACTCTTACTTATATTGTTTTTATTCAAAATCATTTCAAACTGGTTTATAAAGGTTCCAAGGATTTCTAAAGGTTTTCACACTGATTTTACCAAAGAATACAAAATGCGATTTTCCTAAATATAAAGGTTTTCCAAGGTTTTCGTCAAAGTTCTCTTTCACAATGTATATTTTTACTTGTTAGTTACTACTGCTCTGCTTTCATGTATTTTAAACTCCTACTTGATAACGCTTTCATTTCGCGATACGTTTATACAGGTTATTGTCTCTATTTCACTTATACTTATAGTCGCTTACACCTGATAGACGCTCTTACTTCACTTATTGTCGTCTCTATTTCGTGACACGCTTATACTTGTTCGACACTCCTACTTCACTTACTAGACGCTCCTACTTCACTTGTTAGACACTCCTACTTCACAAGAATCAGTTCTACTTGATACACACTGAAGTGTAATTAGATGTATGTCTGTGCTTGTATAGATGCATATAAATAATGATTGAAGGACCTAGGAAGGCTTGTCCGCCCTATTTCCTTTTCTTCGTTGAGATGTGGTATGGTGGGATCGGATGTCCATCCGAAGGTCGTTTGGTTCATTACTTATATATTATGTACACAAGCATAGACATACGGGTTTACTTTAGTCAATTCAGTTATGAGTCTCTACCTCTAGTCTACACTTACATTAGAAACACACTACCCACCATTTGGAAGTCTCTACGGCCTTCTCCATCGTCTAGTTGGTAACCAGAATCTCCTGTAGGGAGAGCGGACATTGTGTGTATAGATCTATACGGGATTGACAACCCCGCACCCAGACTGTTAGCAACAGTCCCAGCCTACCAAGCCAACGGGTGAAAAATGTCACATTTTATAGACGCTTGTAGGGCGTCTGGAACTCTAGTCAGTATGGTTACGAGTATCCCGGGTTACCTTAAAATTCATTGGCCTTAAGGCAACGATATTTCGCCAGCAATTTACACTGTATGCTGGTAATTCATTTTCAGAGTCACACTGTTTTGACCTTACAAGACGTATCTTTCATTTGATACTGTCTGGGGTCTATTTTCTCTGTTTTAGACCTTACTAGACGCATCATTCATTTGATACTGTCTGGGGTCTGTATTCACTGTTTCCACTGTATTCACTGTATCCACTATTTCCACTGTATTCACTGTTTTGACGTTACAAGACGTATCTTTCATTTGATACTGTCTGGGGTCTGTATTCATTGTTTTAGACCATACTAGCTGTACCTTTCATTTGGTACCTTATGGGGTCTGAGTCTCTACTTGTTAGACTGAACCAGGCGTGTCGTTAGTTCGATACTCTCCTGGAGTCTATGATTCCTTTGCCTTAGTCAGCAGTCCTCACTGCTGAGGCATATGTTATTTCCCTGTTGTCTCTTGCTTTCTTTAATAATCAAATTCAGTATTTTGATAATGATAGCAATTTAGGGAAAACTACTTTTTACCACATAACTGATGGGTTTTGAGCATTCTAACACTTCCTAAGTGTACATGCAACCCTAATAACCTTGGATCTATGTTTGTCTAATTATCATGCAAAGTTGAATTCCAAGGTTATTTTCCTATCTAGCATACATGGGGAACAATTTTAACTTGAATCATAGATAGAATAACTTACCTTGTTGTTGCTTGAGTTCCTTGAAACCTTGTGAGCCTAGCACCCCAAGTGTGATGCCTCAAATGATTCACACAACACCAAATGCTCTTGGAAAGACTCTTGAGATAACACACACTTCTCAAAATCGGCCAAGCCCTCTAGTTTCTTAGTGTTCAATTTGTGTAGCCAATTTTGTGGAGAATGGGACTCTTATATAGTGTTGGCACATCTAGGGTTACATCATGTAAACCCTAATGTGTCATGACTCTTCATTTCCATGACCCATGGGTTTGTAGCTCCCATGG
This sequence comes from Lactuca serriola, assembly GCF_051521515.1. Classification (NCBI taxonomy): domain Eukaryota; kingdom Viridiplantae; phylum Streptophyta; class Magnoliopsida; order Asterales; family Asteraceae; genus Lactuca; species Lactuca serriola. The sequence goes on along the minus strand of NC_136415.1, from coordinate 146,228,201 downwards.
AGCATCCATGGAGCATCCTATGGGTAGAACCCAACTTGATAATCCATGGAGCCTCTTAGCCCACTATACAAGATATGGATGATTTACATAATCAACCCATATATTTAATTAGTTATCCTTTGATCACTTAATTAATTCCAAATTAATTCTTTGATCAACTAATCAAATAATATTATTAATATATTAGAACTTATAATATATTAATAATCTCCAAGTGTTATTTCTCTCATTTAGTCTATCCAATTGCATGGTGCCATGCAACCCAAATGGACCATGCCGGGTCGGGTCAAGTACAAGCCCGAAATAGTTATGGACTTAGACACCTTATCCAACAGTCTCCCACTTGGATAAGTTTAATAACTATATCTCTAGTACTTCAGGAACCGACCGGCAATCGTAGCTCTTTCAAGGTCTCTCGGAACTGAGAAGATGATGATACGCCATTTAAGATAAGTGATCATATAATCCTCTGTTCTAGATATCAGCCGGACAAATACATGGAACATGTCTTGCTTATTGTCCGACATAGAACTTAATTGAACACATCAACTTAGTTCTGACCGGGCCCGGTACATGGGTCAAAACAAAATCATCGAGGGGCCCAGATACCAGCTTCTAATCCAAGAAGGAACAGATAAACTTCGACTCATATGTTTGTTCTACCACTTATTGAATTACACACAAAAGTACGTTTTATAACATCGAGTTACCAATGCAGTTTCGTACAGTCAATGCATAACCAACTTGTAAGTAACAAATCATATCTCTAGGTTTGAAGACTTATATGATATTACCGTCTCACGATCACTCGAGATAAAATTCCATGAAGTGATTCCAGTGAGCGTGGGTTGTGTCCAATGCTCAGAACTTATGAGCACTCATGATTGTTGTAGCCTTGTCCAAGACCTCTACAACCAAACATGACAGTCTTGATTCATATCTACTTCCAACATATGACCGACTGTGGAGGTTTGAATAATATGTTATACCAAACAAAATTATTCTGGAAGTCAAAACATGCAAAAGAAATATAGTAAATGATTGACAAGAGATAGCAACACTTTATTCATAAATAAAACACCTTTTATTCATCATCAAATGTCAATTACACTTTACAAATTTCCGGGTTATCTAACTACTAAAACTTATATCATCCTTCAGCCCTATGCTCCGAGCATGCTGAAGATGCTTAACCCTACTCAGTCCCTTCGTGAGGGGATCTGCTGGGTTCTCATCCGATGATACCCTCTTTGCCACGAGGTGTCCTTCTTCGATCCGATGTCTAATGAAATGGTATTTTCTGTCGATGTGTCTGGATCTCCCATGATCCCTTGGTTCCTTGGCTAAGGCAACAGCACTTTCACTATCACAGAAAATCTCCATTGGCTCTTTAATAGCTGGTACAACTCCAAGGTCTCCAATGAAGTTCTTCAGCCATATCGCCTCCTTTGCTGCTTCACTAGCTGCAATATACTCTGATTCACAAGTAGAATCTGCCACTGTCTCTTGCTTGGAACTCTTCCAAGAAATTGCTCCTCCGTTTAGGGTAAAGACCCAGCCCGACTGAGAGCGGAAATTATCCCTATCAGTCTGGAAGCTAGCATCACTATACCCAACAACTCTCAAGTCATCACTCCCACCGAGGGTAAGGACCCAGTCCTTAGTCCTCCGTAGGTACTTGAGGATATTCTTTACCGCAGTCCAGTGTGCCTTGCCAGGGTTCGCCTGATACCTGCTAACCATGCTCAAGGCAAAAGCTACATCGGGTCGAGTACACGTCATAGCATACATGATCGATCCTACAGCCGAAGCGTAAGGTGTTCGACTCATTTCTGCTATCTCAGCCTCAGTGCTAGGGCTTTGTGTCTTACTCAATCTGGTGTTACTCTGGATGGGTAACTCTCCTTTCTTGGAATCCTGCATGCTGAATCTCTTCAGCACCTTATCCAAGTAGGTACTCTGACTAAGTCCAATTAGTCTTTTACTCCGATCTCTCAAGATTCTTATCCCTAGAATATAAGCAGCTTCACCAAGGTCCTTCATAGCGAAACACTTCCCAAGCCAGGACTTTACTTCCTGCAGGGTTGGAATGTCGTTTCCTATGAGTAGTATGTCATCCACATACAATACCAAAAGGCTAACTATACTCCCACTAGCCTTGACATACACACAAGATTCATCTTCACTCCTAGAAAAGCCAAATTCCTTGACCTTTTCATCAAAGCAAAGATTCCATCTGCGAGGTGCTTGCTTCAATCCATAAATGGATTTCTCAAGCTTACACACTCTATTAGGGTACTCGTTGCTGACAAAACCCTCTGGCTGACTCATGTAAACATCTTCAGCCAACATTCCATTAAGGAAAGCGGTTTTGACATCCATCTGCCATATTTCATAATCATGAAATGCAGCTATGGCTAACAGAACCCGAATAGACTTAATCTTGGCTACTGGAGAAAAGGTCTCATCATAATCCACTCCAGGAATTTGAGAGAAGCCCTTTGCAACCAGTCTAGCCTTATAAGTGTGTACTTTACCATCCATGTCGGTCTTCTTCTTGAAGACCCATTTGCACCCTACTGTCTTACGACCTGGTACATTTTCAACCAAGTTCCAAACTTGATTGTCATACATGGATTGTATCTCGCTATCCATAGCCTCTTTCCATTTAGCAGACTCGGGGCCTGCCATGGCTTCCTCGTAGCTGTTAGGGTCATCTTGACTTACTAGTGTCCCATCACTAATAAGTGTCTCACCTTCTGCAGTAATATGGAATCCATAGTAATGCTCAGGTGCACTCCTAACTCTCGTGGAACGTCTCAGAGGTACAGATTTGTCAATTGGCTCAACAGGAGTTTCCTCCTCAAGTTGAGGGCTAGAGTTTGAAGTTCCTTCACCGCTTGATTCTTGAATTTCTTCAAGATCAATTTGCCTCCCACTGTCTCCTTGGCTTATAAACTCTCTTTCTCGAAAGACTCCTCTTCTTGCTACAAAGACCACATTGTCACTAGGTCTGTAGAAGAGGTAACCAAAGGATCGCTGTGGGTAACCGATGAAAATACACCTCTCGCTTTGAGGTTCGAGCTTATCATGAGTCTCGTGTCTCACGAAAGCCTCGCAACCCCAAATCTTGATGTGGTCTAGTTTAGGTACTTTACCAGTCCACATCTCGTGAGGAGTTTTGGCAACTTTCTTTGTAGGGACTAGATTAAGAATATGGGCAGCAGTCTCTAAGGCATACCCCCAAAATGAGATTTGTAGCGTAGCTCGACTCATCATGGAACGAACCATATCTAGCAAGGTTCGATTATGCCTCTCAGCCACACCATTCAACTGTGGTGTCCTGGGAGGTGTCAATTGTGAGACTATCCCACATTCCCTTAGATAGTCGAGGAACTCTGAACTAAGATACTCACGACCACGATCGGATCGAAGCATCTTAATGTTCCTGGCCAATTGATTCTCGACTTCCTGTTTAAATTCCTTAAACCTCTCGAAAGTCTCTGACTTATGCTTGATCAAGTAGACATATCCATATTTACTATAATCATCAGTGAAAGTCAAATAATAACGATTAGCATCCCTTGTGGCATGTTTGAATGGTCCACACACATCCGTGTGTATAAGGTCCAACAAACCTTCACCCCTCTCACACGAACCTGTGAAGGGTGACTTTGTCATTTTTCCAAGTAAGCATGATTCGCAACTATCATCTGACTTTAGGTCAAACGACTCCAAGACTCCATCCTTTTGGAGTTGGCCTATGCGTCTCTTGCTTATATGTCCAAGACGACAATGCCATAAAGATGCTTTATCCAAGTTATTATTAGTAGAATCAATACACAAAACATTATTTCCTAAGTTATCTACAACAGATACAGCTTCATACACACCATCACAAGGTAATGCTTTAAAATAAAGAATATTATTAAAGAAAGCATCAATAGAACCAACTTCATTATTAAATGAAAAGGTAAACCCTTGTTTGTACAAAGCATGGAAGGAAATAATATTTCTTGCCATTCCTGGCGAATAACAACACTTATTCAGATCTAAACTAAACCCACTACTTAGCGATAAAGTATAAACTCCAATCTTGGTAACTGGTATAGCTTTCCTATTCCCCATGATCAAGTTTATCCTTCCTTGCTCCACATCCTCACTTCTTCTTAGTCCCTGCAAGTCACAACAAATGTGAATACCACACCCGGTATCAAGGACCCAAGAATTAGAATGGGGTGAGTTATTAGAAATGATAGTGTAAATACCTGCATGGTTGGGTTTAACTTTCCCATCCTTCACATCTTGCTGGTATTTTGGGCAGTTCCGCTTCCAATGAGCTTTTTCATGGCAATAGAAGCATTCAGCCTCTTTTGGGTCAGAAGAAGGAGTAATGAAACCTTTCTTGGTTCCACTTGAAGAAGAGCCATCAAGGGTCCGAGCCTTGGTACCCTTCGAGGATCTCTTTCTCTTCCTCCATCGATTCTTCCCAATTGCCAAAACCGGAGTAGAGTTTTGAGTAGGAGTGATAGCAACCGACTTCCCCTTAAGACCTGATTCTGCGGTCTTAAGAAGTCCCTGAAGTTTGCTGAGGGTGACTTCTTCCTTGTTCATGTGATATGTCATGCGGAATTGATCATAGCACGATGGTAAGGAATGCAAAATAATATCTATTGCAAGATCCTCCGGGAAGTTCACATTAAGCTTCAGCAAACGATCCACATACCTTTGCATTTTCTGCATGTGGCTCGTGACGGATTCCCCGTCCTTCATCATGGTTGTTATCATGGAGCAGATGATTTCATACCTCTCTTGTCTTGCACTTTGATGGTATCTTTCCATCAAACCTTGGTGCATGTCATAAGGGTAGAAATCCTCATAAGACTTTTGGAGTTCCGCTGTCATCGTGGCCGTCATGATGCAAGCCACTTTCGTAGCATCCCTTTCATGTGCCCGAAATTCAGCGATCTCCTGAGGAGTTGCAGTGGACTCATCAATCTCCTTAAGCTCCTTGTCAAGGACATATTCTTTGTCCTCGTAGCGGGTAATCATCCTGATGTTTCTGATCCACTCATTGAAGTTGGATCCATCAAAGGTGACTTTCCCACACAAGTTCATAAGGGTAAAGGAGCCATTAGGATTAGAGCCAGAAGCATTGTTGAAAGACATCTGAAGGAAAGAGGACAAGATTAGTTTAGATATAAGAGAGTCCTTAATAAAACACCCAAATGTAATATTAAGGCTAGGATCCAATCACAATATAATATAACTTAGAAGAGGTATGCCGTAATCTAAGCTATATCATATTTGAAAGGTAGGTGAATGACGATTCACCAATTTCCACCACGAAAACCGCAAAATTTTAGTATTAGGTTTTTGAATGGTTCTTAGAAATTCCTAGATTCTTTGAGATTCAATGAACTTTTCAAAGGCATGTTTCAATCTCGAGTGTGCCCTCCAAGTTTTGTGACTGGGATACCGAGGATCACAAAACGAGGTGTGAAGTAACCATGCAAATCACTTGGTACCCTTAAAGTTTATCACTCAATCGATGTGCCGGTTAACCACACACGCTCCATCGATACTATAATAAACCCTAAGTCACCCTTTACCTACCTTGTTAAGTCCAAGTTAGTGTGCCGGTTAACCACACACGCTCCACCAACGACTTAATGAAAGTGTAAAGTGTAATTTCATGGAATAGCACCTTATTCACATTTTTCCTAAAGTAACTAAGATTGGGAATTTAATAAAACATTTAGTTACTTTATAATATTCATCATACTTTGAATGAGAATTAATAAGTCCTTGTCTTACCCGTTCGGCTAACGACCCTCCACCGATCAAGCAAGCGGTGGGTGAGAGTGGACTCCCATTAAGTCACCATTTTATAGGCAACAACCTTATACCCACCTTATAGACCGGCTTCGTGAATGAGGCGTACTAGCGGTAAGACGACTTTGTTCTTATACATATATATATAATTATTAAATCATAATAATATAAGTATAAGGGTTGAATTTTAACTTTTAAAATTCTAGGGGTTGGAACTAAAGTTTTAACTTAACTTTACTTGTTCCAAAACTTGAGGGCAAGTTTTGTAAACTTTCAAAACTTTTCATTTCTTGTAACTTATGAGTTTAATAGAGTAATAAAATGAGGACTTTTCATTTTTCCTAACTCTTGTGTTCTTTTAATGGTTTTTAATCCAAGAGACTTTTGGTTTTCCATAACTTGAGGACAAGTTATGGACTCCATTAAAACACATTATGATCATGAATTAATCTACCACAAAGGTTACAAATAATTCCTATGATCATCTAAACATCATAAGAACAAGAATATGAATATGAACACTTTCAAGAATCAAAATCACATTTAATCTTTGTAATTTTGATAACTAGTTGTTGTAAATGAGTTAGAAAAGAGATTACACCTTCTAAAACAAGTTTTCAAGTACCAAAACATTTTAAGGTAATGATTCTAATCCATTTCCAGCAACTCAAGTCGAAATTCTGCACTCTGTCGACCCTACTCGCCGAGTGCATAAACCTACTCGCCGAGTAGGTTGAAGATACACATGAACTCGACGAGTCCTCCCCATGGACTCGCCGAGTCCATTAGTCAGACAGCAGAATTTTCGACTTTCTTCAACTTTTAAGCACAAATAACAAACAAACAAGCCTAGGCTCTGATACCACTGATGGATTTTGAGCATTCTAACACTTCCTAAGTGTACATGCAACCCTAATAACCTTGGATCTATGTTTGTCTAATTATCATGCAAAGTTGAATTCCAAGGTTATATTCCTATCTAGCATACATGGGGAACAATTTTAACTTGAATCATAGATAGAATAACTTACCTTGTTGCTGCTTGAGTTCCTTGAAACCTTGTGAGCCTAGCACCCCAAGTGTGATGCCTCAAATGCTTCACACAACACCAAATGCTCTTGGAAAGACTCTTGAGATAACACACACTTCTCAAATTCGGCCAAGCCCTCTGGTTTCTTAGTGTTCAATTTGTGTAGCCAATTTTGTGGAGAATGGGACTCTTATATAGTGTTGGCACATCTAGGGTTACATCATGTAAACCCTAATGTGTCATGACTCTTCATTTCCATGACCCATGGGTTTGTAACTCCCATGGAGCATCCATGGAGCATCCTATGGGTAGAACCCAACTTGTTAATCCATGGAGCCTCTTAGCCCACTATACAAGATATGGATGATTTACATAATCAACCCATATATTTAATTAGTTATCCTTTGATCACTTAATTAATTCCAAATTAATTCTTTGATCAACTAATCAAATAATATTATTAATATATTATAACTTATAATATATTAATAATCTCCAAGTGTTATTTCTCTCATTTAGTCTATCCAATTGCATGGTGCCATGCAACCCAAATGGACCATGCCGGGTCGGGTCAAGTACAAGCCCGAAATAGTTATGGACTTAGACACCTTATCCAACAATAACACTGACCAACCTTGGTAGAAGGCTGCTTTATTAAAGAAAATATAGGATTTTCTGGAAAGAACTCTAATACACAGTAAACATTTAAACTACTACTTTATAAAGTTATTTGAATAAAATGTCACTAAATACTTATGAACTCACCACCATTTGTAAAAATGCTGATACTTGCTTTTCAAACAACTTGTATTATCAGGTCAGCAATTAGACAGGTACACCCCCGGAGCTATTGATGAAGATGGATTAGTACCTTGTTGTACTTACTACATTTGTTTGTATACTTTGATACATTGTAATGTAAACCTTGTAAAATTATTACTATTAATGCAATGTTTTGTTGTACTTTGATTACTATAATGCATGTGTTGTGATACTTGACATGACGTCATCCACCCCAGAACGTTTCCGCCGTTCCGGTTTTGGGGTGTGACATTTTAGGTTGCACTGAGCCTCTGGATGTTCTACCAGAATTGGTTGAAGATCCAGAATGGCCTTTTGACGAAACCGATCTTGGCGGAGCCTTATTCGGTTTTGGTAAACTATTTTGAGTTTTGTTGATAAAAATCTTTTTATTTTTTTTGAAAAACAGCCCTTTTTTTACTTCGGTCATCTTTCCAATCATCATTTCGAGAACGATTTCTGGAGGATTTTCTAATTAAAGACCTTCCTCAAGCTTTGTTCTCTCCTCTTGGTGACAAATAGTTTACAAAGATTCTGTTTTGAGAATTCCTAGCTATGTGACCACCAACACCACAATTAAAACAAATTTGTTTATTATTTGAACTTGTACTACATTTCTCAGATTTGTTTTCTTTATGGACACTCTTACTTTTCTCAGAAGAACATGAATGAGAACTAGATTGAGATATAAGAGAGGGTGTCTCAATTGTTGTGACTTGTGGAGTTGATGGTGTTTCATGATTATCACAAGCATTAGAATTACCAAATAGTTCATCAAAAATATCAAATAAATTAAATTCAACTGAATCAGAATTAGAAACATCACACAAAACATCATCAGTCTTAACATTTGAATCAAAAAAAGAAACAGAAATATCAGAATTAGGAACAGAAACAGAAACAAAAACTCCAACTCCATGCTTCGCCTGATCTAAGGGTTGATCTGCAGAGGAAGTAGAAGCGTTAGTACTTTCAACATTTATAAACCCTCCTGAGATGAAACCAGATGGTTTTCCATAAACCATGAATGGTTCTTTCGCAATCTCATCTTTAGACAAGGGTTGATACAGATATGTGTGATTATAAGGAGGAGGCACACTATCGTATCCCAAACCCTTTTGCTGGTTTCGTTTAAAATCCATGCAGTGATCGATCATGTTGGTAACTATCTCGCTTCATCCATCAAATTTTTGAAAAGCAAAGTTTGCAGAATCAAATCTTTTCTTCAATGTATCAAGCTCGACAGTCAGCGCATCATTTTGCCTTCTAACATAATTGTACAGTTCACATTTCTCACTGTACTCTGCCTGGACTCTTCTAAAATCATTTATCTTAGCTTCTAATTGGGCTTTAAGGGGCTTTTGTCCTTTCCTATGTTGGTAGCCCTCATATCTAAGGTCCTCTACTTCTCTACGCAATAATTGGATTTCATCACGAAGAACTTTAACATATTCTTTACATGCATAAGAACAATATGGTAGGGTTACTTCGCTTTTCTTGGAGTCGGAATAGGTAGACGCCATGAAAGCAAACTGCAGCTCCATCATTTCTGCCTCGGGATCAGCTTCATCAGTCTTCAAGGAAGCATCATCGATCTGAGCTAGGTGAGCATTTTCTGGCCCTGAAATGTTCAAAGCCTGAATCTGGTCCTCCCAGTCAAAAGACTGTGCGACCATAGCAGTCTGACCATTAGCTGCAACACCTGCACGGATGTTTCCCACTGCTACCATCGTTCTGTTGTTGTTGACCCTGCGATCTGGCTTTGGATAATCACGAGCAAAGTGACCCGACTCATGGCAGTTGAAACATCTCAGCGTGCCCTTGTTGAATCCCACCTTCTTGTCAGCATTCATGCCCCGGTTGCTCTTTCCATTCTTCTTAGCAAACTGCTTGGCCCTGAAAACAGCCATAGCAATCTGCCACGTGATGTCCATCTCTTCTACGTCTTTAGGATGAATCTGGTCCAAATCAGCAAATGACAGCTGAGGTAGAAGATCTCCAGCTACAAAAGAATTGTAGCAGTTAACAAGCCCAGTAGCTAGACCTAGATTTTCATCAGTATCCTTAGGGTTTGAGGAAGAGGCTACAACAGGCACATTTGGAGATGAAACAACATGTAGGGACACAAATGGTTGATTCTGAGGATGAGGAATAGGTGATGCAGTAGCGAAGGTCTGAATCTGAGGTGGTTTAGCAGCAAACCCTTGACCTGAAGAGCACATGATTGAGGATAGAGTATTGTGGGATGAGATCCCAATATTTGCAGTAGAGTATGAGATCACGTGATTGATCTCTCTCTGTTTATCATCAATATCTCAAGCTTTGATGATTTCCATGGTTTCAGCAAGAGTGACGCGGTTTAGATCCTTAGTCTTCTTGATCACAGCGACATTCATATCTCATGATCTGGGAAGAGCATTGAGAAGCTTCTTGTTGATTTCTGACTTGGTTAAGTAAATCCCAGATATGTTCATGTTCCTTGTGAGAGTTGTGAACCTATGCAATTGAGCCTCAAGAGTCTCTCCTGGAATGTAGTTGAACATGTTGAACTTTTGTCTCAATATGTCCTGGCGACTCTCCTTCATATCCTCATTGCCCTCATAAACTTCAATTAGGGCTTCCCATAGATCTTTAGCTTAAGTGTACTCACGAATACCTTGAGCGATGTCGGGAGATAATGCCATAGTTAAGGTGGCTAAAGCCCTTTCTTGCTCCTCAATTTTCTCAAAATCCTCATCAGTGTAGTTTTCAACCTCTTTTTCAATCAATTGGCCTCCGATTGTCGTGGTGATTCTAACAGGGCCTCTAAGAATGCTTCTCCATACCTTAAAGTCCTTCATTTTGATGTACTTTTCAATTCTATACTTCCATTCGGGGAAACCATCTGCAGACATCAATCTTGGAATTCGTGTGGCGGTGCCCATAACAGTGTCAAGTTCATGGAAATGATTTTGACCTTGAGAATCCATTTGAAATCAAGCAAATTAAGCAAATTAAGTTCAAAATTTGAGTTTACGGTTGAAAGTGTATACGACCGTAAACTAGGTTTACGGTTCAGGGGATTACGACCATAAACAGGGTTTACGGTATATGAATTTACGGTTTGTGAGTTTCCGGTTTATAAGTTTACGGTCCTTGAAAGTTAGTTTACTGTTTATGATGATTTTGAGATTACGGTTCTTGATGTTCTTGATTCAACAACCGTAAATGGAGTTTACGGTTGACAACAAACTCCCAGAAAGCCCTTATAAACACGATTTTTCAGTAGAAACGATTCCCTTCACCACGTAAACACTAACAGCAGGTTCGAACTTCAAAGATATCGGTTGAAATAGCCCAAAAATAGCCCAAAAATCGATTGAAAGAAGCCTTAACACCGGTTTCTGCTTTGATACCAATTGTAAGGTCCAAATATGGATCTATACCAGTAGTTAAGCAACAATCAATCACACAAGAAGAATAAGATGAAAAGAAACCAAGCTTGCACACGATTATATTTCAATAAAGCGTCAGGTACAACTTGATGGACTCTGTGTAAACGCAATGGCATCAACAACCAACTAAACACTAACACCTCCTCTATATATACAAGACCAGACCGTAAACTGGGTTTGCGACCATAAACATGGTTTACGGTCGTAAACGTGTTTACGGCCGTAAACACAGTTTATGGTCGTAAACACACAAAATGTCCAACAAACTAACAAACAACCCTTAAACACAATTACAGACTCATTCTAAACCAAATATACTGAAAGCCTAGAGCAAACCATTTACTGGATCTTTCAGTTCTGATCTTGAGGATTATTTGTGTTTGACACTTGATTTGATTTGGTTGGGAATGAAAACAATGGTTTCTTTCAATTTATAAATGAAGAATTTTCTTGTATTTTTTTATTGTTACACTTTTTTTAAAAAACTTCTATTTTCTTTGATATCATTATAAGATTGAGTAGAAGATGATTGTGAATAAATTCTTTATGAAGCTTGCTGGGGGAAATTCAACTTTAGCTCTTGCAATGATTCTATTTTCAAGTTTGTTAAGAATTCTGATTGTAAATGAATGACTTGCTATAAATAGTTAATTCTCTTTCTTAGCTCTATGTATGACTTCCAGGCGATTTATTGAATCGCATATTTCTTTCACATGCTATGTATGGTTTAAAAATTATTCTATCGAATTCTTTATTGTTTCATTTATAGTTTTAACTCTAAGCTTTGTTAGTAGAATTGAAAGTATCTTTGCTTTCAGGGAATGAATCATGGTAACTTGATGGTTTTGTGAAGGTGCTGCAAACCAAAGAAGAAAAATAATCTTCACATCTTTTATAAAGGAAATCAAAACTAAAAAAAATCAAAATTACTATTGTAACGTCTAATAAGCTAATTATATAAAAAACCATGGCATTTTACATGTTAAAAAAAATTGATCTATAAGTAATATTGATATGTTATAATTATGGATTCGTGAATAAGATGAATGGGTATTATACGATTCTAGACCATTTAAAGAGAATATGATAATTAGCGATGTAAACCTCGTTTGGAGCCGGTGTGAATCGATTCCGATCGGAATGGAAAGAACCAAAACCCGATTAAAACGTAAATAGGGAACCGAAAATTCCACCAAATACTATTAAACGGTTCCAACCAGTTACAACTCACTGCTACTAGAAATTGTGTTATCTAAGGAGATGTTCAGTACTGAAACCGGTTGCAACCGAACAAGAACCGAAAAAAACAAAAATGAAAATTATATATTGGGGTCACCGGGAATCAAGTTGAATACCACTAAACGGTTCCAACCATTTTTGGTTCAGTTTTTCGATTAAAAAACTCATCCTTAATGATAGTTATATGTATGTGTCATCAATGCATTGCCCGAGTACTATCATAATGTGTAAAAAGTATTGACCAAACACCTACCCAAACTTTAATCAGTAAAACAAGTTTATGAAAAACTATTTGGACATGTTAGATGGCGTGGATAACTGCTAGTGTATGTGTATGTATATATATATATATATATATATATATATATATACACACATACTGATGCTTCAATAGAGAACTATTATTAACCATAGAATCAAAAAACAAATCTTTTTTTCAACTTTTAAAACTTATTTTCTTAGGAAAAAAAATTAAAAAAAAAATAAACATATAGAAATTCATAATTTTTTATCCTTTTCCAATGAAAAGAAATTCAATAAAAAAAATTATTTTTTTTCGACAAATTCACACTATGAATTTTTTGAAGATTCACAAGATGAATCTGAATGCACACGATAAATGCGAAAAAATATGTAATTTATTTTTTAGTATTCATAATGTAAAGTTATGAACTTATATATATTTTTACGATAAAGAATAAACTCTAAAATTTAAAAAGCTATTTGGTTCTTTGGAGAAAAATATTAATAATGGTTCTCTATTGAAATTATATATATATATATATATATATATATATATATATATATATATATATATGTATATATATATAGACACACACACACACACACAAACAGAGAACCAACAGAAGCATCAAAAGGCATGTTGATTCCTCTTTTCTTAATTCACAACACCCAAAACAAAATGCATCAATTCAAAATACACCGTCGATTAGCTTAGTAATCAATCCTACGATATTGTAAAAAATAAATGTTAACTAAAATCAATGATGCAAAGTCAGGTGGGCCTTCCAAATTTATAGAATTAAAATTAAGAAAATAGGATGTGTGCATACCGATGACTAGAAGGACGGTGGAATAGGTCTGATAGATGGCGAACCTTGGGTGTGGGAAGATTTTGACGAATGGTGAGTCACAAAAAACCCTAGTTCCTCAATTATTTTCTGATTGCCATTAAGGAGAAAGGAACATTTTATCACTGTGATTAAATGCGTTGGGGTGATACACACACCACCATGGTGCGATGGTCTAAATAGGACTGCGAAAAATGATGGCTGAGGGAGGAGGAGATCATGGTATGTAATCGATGGCTAGAGCAAAATCGATGCACGACCAAAAAAGCTGATAAAACCACAAACCCTTGAGTTGGAGAGTTATGATGGTCTGATTAGGGGTGTGACACATGATGGTGCGATAGAGGAAGGCTGTGAGAAGAAGAAAATGTGGAATGCAGACGATGAGGCAGATTATTGATCGAACCCTAGTTATAGAGAGAAAGAGAGGTGGAGAAAGGGGAAGTAATTTGAACAACATTATGAGAGAGATTTGAGAAATTATATGAATGAGTTAAAGTTGCAATTACCATTATAGCCTCATGACATTTTACAAGTTACACTTTAATATCGGTTGTTTCCACATTTTACACAAATGATCCGTTTGATAATAGCCTCATCTGAATATTTACATTATCCATATCCATTCTCGCATTCTCAACATTTAGGTGTTCTCATTTGATCTCACTCATATATATATATATATATATATATATATATATATATATATATATATATATATATATATATATGTAGGTGAGATCGGTTGAGAACAAATAGTTTCCCGAGAACCTGACAACTAAAAGTGGAGCGTTAGATCAAAATGAACTCATTAAAGACATGATCGTCATCTTACCGATCTCATTTAATATTTAATTTATTTTGGTATTGGAAATAATAATAAAATGATCTAAAAATTAACATAATAAATGAATTTTCAATTTTTTTAAATAATTTTCGATTTTATAAAAAAATGGATATTTTTTACTTTTTTCAAAAAAACTTGAATTTAAAAAAAAAATAGAAAAAACTGCAACCTTTTTTTTTTTTCAAAAAACAACATTTTAGAAAAAAAAAACTGTATTTTTTCCAAAAAAAACTGTATTTTTTCCAAAAAAACTGCAATTTTTTTCAAAAAAAAACTGTATTTTTTAAAAAAAAAAAAAAAAAAAAAACTGCAGTTTTTTAAAAGTAAATATATAAAAATCAGTAAATTAAAAAAAATAGAATATTTAAAAAAAAACTCTAATTTTTTAACAAAAAAAAAATCAAAGTTTTAGGTGCATATGTGCATATAATTTTTTCAAATGCATATATGCATATTTCTTATACTCTAATATTCATAAGTAAATCATAAAAAATATAATTTCTATTAATCAATCTATAAACATAATAATACAAGAAATTTCTTTGTTACAAATAAAAGATAAAAAATAAAAAATACTACAAAGATTCACAATGTTGTCATTTCTTCATATCAAAATTTCCAAATATTTTTTCAATGTATCACTTTTCACCTCTTCAATATTTTCCATAAATTCTTCAAAATCTACAATAAAATATAAAAAATTTGATTAATGCAAGAACACTTACAAAAATGCACATGTATATATATATCATGTAAGATTCACATGTGATTATATCATGTAATATTCACATATTGATTATATAATATGCTATTCACATGTGATTGTATATTTTTAGATTCAAATGTGAAATTGACAAGAAAATTTTTAAAAAATAATTAACGAAGAACACACACAAAAAATGCATGTGTGCATATAGACGTAATTCATATGTGATTCACTTGTGATTTACATGTGAATCACATGTAATTCATATGTTATTTACTTATGATTTACATGTGAATCACATTTAATTGATATGTGATTCACTTGTGATTTACATGTGAGTTACATGTGATTAATATGTGAATTACATGTGAATCACATGTAATTCATATGTGATTTACATGTGATTCATATATGAATTACATGTGAATCACAGTAATTCATATGCGATTCACTTGTGATTTACATGTGATTCATATGTGAATTATATGTGATTTACATGTGAATCATATGTAATTCATAGGTGATTCACTTGTGATTTACATGTGAATTATATATTATTCATATATGAATTACATGCGATTTACATGTGAATCACACGTAATTCATATGTGAATTATATGTGAATCACATGTAATTCATATGTGATTCACTTGTAATTAGTAGGAGTCATGCAATGAGAACTTATACACAAAGCAATAGCAATTGTACATTTCATGGAACATAAAGTTTCAAGCAATTTAATTGAAAGTTATTTATTTAAATTATGAGATTTTACATGAAGGTGTTTCGTTAGGAAATGTGCAAGTCAAAACCTCAAACAAAGCCGACATTTTCAGCCGGAATTCACGGCCCGAAAAAATTACTCATCCAATTCTTTAATAATCTCCAAAAGGTCTTATTAGAAAACAAGATAAAATAAACATAAAGAAAAATCATCTTGCATTAGCCATTCAAATCAATAATAATTAAGCTATCTCACGATTAATAGATCCACTAATGTCTCATGTCAATTCTCACTCAAAACTTCCAAACAAAAATCTTAAATTTTGTTACATGGATGAAATATATGATTTTTATATACTTTCAAATTGCACGACAATTATAAAATACCAAATTGCTCATAATCTCTTTCAGAAATGTACTTCTAAAATGAAAAAAAAAAATAAGATTAATGGTGTTGGGT
This sequence comes from Lactuca serriola, assembly GCF_051521515.1. Classification (NCBI taxonomy): domain Eukaryota; kingdom Viridiplantae; phylum Streptophyta; class Magnoliopsida; order Asterales; family Asteraceae; genus Lactuca; species Lactuca serriola. The sequence goes on along the minus strand of NC_136415.1, from coordinate 146,212,035 downwards.
TTTGAGCATTCTAACACTCCTAAGTGTACATGCAACCCTAAATACCTTGGATCTATGTTTTCTCTATTATACATGCAAATATGAACATCCAAGGGATTATCCTAATCTAGCATACATAACAATGAATATAACAAGATAGAGTACATACCTCTTTGATGTAGAATGTCTTCATGAAGCTTGAGTGCCTAGTGCCCCAAGTGTGACACCTCAAATGGTTCACACAACATCATATGCACTTGGAAGACTTAGAGAGAAACATCACACTTCATAAAATCGGCTAGCCCTTTCTATCACCCACATAGTGCCGATTTTGTCAAAGAATATGATCTTATATAGTTGTTACAATTAGGGTAAACCCTAATTGTCATGGCTTTCCATTTCCTTGGATCCATGGGTTCAAATACACCATGGAGCATCCATGGAGCATCTTATGGGTTTTAGCCCAACTTGACAATCCATGGAGCATTAGCCCACTATACAAGTATGGATGATATACACAATCAACCCATATATTTAATTAGTCTTCTTTTGATCACTTAATTAATTCTAGATTAATTCTTGATCAATACTAATTAAATAATCTTATTAATATATTATAACTTATAATATATTAACAAACCTTAAGTGTTATTTCTCTCATTATAGTCTATCCAAATGCATGATGCCATACAACCCAAATGGACCATGTCGGGTCGGGTCAAGTCTTACCAATTATAGTTATGGACTTAGACATTAATCCAACAGTCTCCCACTTGGATAAGTCTAAAACTATTATTGCGTATGACTTCAAGAACCGAATGGCAATCGTAGCTCTCAAAAGCTTCCGTCGAACTCTGACCTCGTAGATGAACTCTGAACTTTGTCAATGACTTTTCCATTAGATAAGGAATCATATATTCCTCCATTCTAGATATCGAATGGACTGAGACATGGACTATTAATCATTCTCTCTGTCCATTTGGTGTTTCCTGATTTCCGATTCATGATGAGTGACTGATTGAACAGATCAAATCAGTCCTGGCTTGGCCAAGCACTCACACGTACCATCATTAAATCATCGAGGGGCCCACATATATCGCTTTTATCCTGAAATTAAAAGGAATGGATAAACTTCGACTCATATGGCTTGTTCTACTACTTGTTGAATCATACACAAACACACGTTTTATAACATCGAATTACCAATGCGGCTTCGTGCAATCAATGTATAACCAACTCATAGTAACAACTCATATCTCTAGGTTTGAAGAATATAAGATATTATCGTCTCATGATCACTCGTGATAAAATCCATGAAGTGATTCAAATGAGCGCGGATTGAATCTAATACTCAGAACTTATGAGCACTCATGAGCATTGTAGCACAACTTTGTCCACCAACATTGACCTCTACAAGCCAACCCATGACAGTCTCGATTCATATCTACTTCCAACATATGACCGACTGTGGATGGTTTAAATAACTTAGTCATTCCAGAAGAATAAACTAGTTATTATGGAAGTCAAAACATGCAAAGTGAAACACAAGAATAAATGAATCTAATATGGTATCAAACCCTATGAATATAAATAGACCACTTCTATTTATCACCATACTAATTACTCATTATTCATTGTTTCGGTTTTATCAACTTTATACTTGAATTAAAAAACACTAGTTGTCCCATGGTCCAAGCATGTACACTATGTTTTTCTAAACAATAGCTTTGCCATACACCAAGTATGCACTCTATGTTTATCTATGATCCTTACTTTGTGAAATAAACCAATTGACCAAACTTTCAATGATTCTAATTTCACACTCCCAAATCGAAATCTTGTTAGGATTTAAACTTAAATGCCCTACCCTCTTGAAATGAATGTGTACAAAGTTACAAAGACTTGTCAACAACCATTACAGGGTATTCCAATGAAGACGTACTCCATGGACACAAAGCCTTATGTTCATAGTATGCATTGCTTTGAACATGCTTCTTGCACTAAGTTCTTTCTAATCTTACACAGATTGCTTCTATCTATAGAGACAACTCTATATTCCTATTTTGACTACTACTTCTGAACAAGAGTTGCCTCTTTTCAGACTATGTCAATATGGTCCTTCCAATATTAACAGTATACTTCCAATTGTCCTTGAGCAACCAATCTTTGGTAAACGTTAGATTGTCCTCGACAATTGCTTAATCACTTTAGTCATATCCAATTCTAGACATTTTCCTCCTTAATGCCCCAAGGCATTTGGAAAATTCATAAAGAATAAATATTATAGCACATGTAATCGATCTTGTACCCAAAGTAAATGGGACAAGATTCATGATGTTTCACATAAAGACATGGTTCTAAACCAGTCTTTTGTCATAATAATTTTTGTTTGTCATATTCTCAAAATTTTACTGTGAAAAGGGATGCCGTAATCATAATCGAATTTTGAGAACGCAATATATAAAATTTTCTTAAGTTGAACCAATCCAACATGAAATTCATATATATATTCTTGACTAAAGGTGATTAAAATTCACAATATAAGCTCTTTAGAATGATTATAAACTCAATCTAAGCTTTTCATAATTGAAATGAAGTATAATTTCCTCTCCCTTAATTATAGCAAAACAACTTTTCCAACCCCTGCAACCTCACGAATTGAAACTTTTGTTTTCTATAATTAACATTGCTAACTTGCAATACTTATCATAATTATCATGCTCCCACTGACATGATGATTATTAGCATAACACATATGCTCCCACTAGTTTTGACATGTACTCAGAAATCAGCTAGTGACTTTCTGGCCAAAGTTCAGATTTCTGATACTAGATTACTTTGATAAGACTTTATTAAAATCATACACCTTATCTTAGATAGCTCATAGGTGTGTCTAAATAATTTCAGAACTATGAAAAGGGATTCCGTAATCATAGTCTTAATTGTTTAGACCTTTGCTATTTCTCATAAGTCCATGTTAGTGTGCCTACTAACAACTTTGAGAATGCAAAGATTACTATCTACTTACAAATCTACTTAGTGGAAGTGTTTCCTCACCATCATTTTCATGAATCGGAGAGAAACCTTATGACACTTAGATTTTTATGGTGTATGGGTTCCTACCCATATGAATTTGTCAAAACCATAATCACAAGACAAGGTTAGTGACAAATCCAAACTCATATGGATTGAACTTGTGCAATCTTAATTTCTTGCCATTTGGCAGCACAAAGGCCTGCCATAGCTTCCAAGTAGCTGTGCAACCAATTGAGAACTCTAAGAATTCATATGTAGAGCCAACTTTAACTGGAATGGGCACAGAATATGTCAACACGATAGGTTATACACCTGAAGTCGTGTGCTAGTGAATAATTCCAGGTTTTATTAGACCTTGAGATTTTCAAGACCTTTAAGACTCCCACTGTCCTCTTGACATATAAGACTCTCTTGTCACATATTCAAGGGATAGTGCGGATTCTTTATCAAGACAAACACTTCACACAATTGGTCTAAGTTGGTCTCTGTTTTATCCAAAATATCACAACTTACTAATTTCAAATGTACAAGAGTAGATAACCTTTTACTCTTACATTTGACTAGTGTTAATAAATCTTCATTAAGATATGTCACTCAAGTTACAATCTTGGAGTATGACTCTAAGAATTGTTTTGGAACGTAGTATGACTCATCTTCTTGATTTGACCACTTCAAATAGCTCCTCTTCTTAGCTATCAGAATGCACTTAGAGGATGAACTGTGATAAGGTCTTTTAATCATTAAGATGATCATATAACATGATACTAAAGTACTCTCCCATCTTTTCAGATTTGAGAAACTTTTATCCTTCTACATAATTTGATTCTTCTTATTCGTTCTGCCATACATCGAGACTTTTCCAATGCTTCAGAATTATACTTAGACTTATAAGTATAACCATATTTACTAAACTTTAGTAAATCATGACGAATAGTCTTATCGATTATTTGTGGTGGGCTTGATCAGTGCACATGACTGTGTACTCGATCCCTTAGTCCTTTACTTGACTCACACATCCATGTGAACAAGTAATTAGTCTTAATTTTCCAATGCTTGAAAGTTCTCATTCATCATACTATACAACTTGCATGATTCCAAGTTTCGGTCCAATTGAAACTTAGGTGATGAGAAATTTTCTGTATTTGGTAAATTTAGACACTACCACAAATGAAAGAATCAAAACCATTTTCCATTATTGCCATCAATGGAATCATATAAACAACAATTTCTTTCACAAATGCCATTGTAAGGATACTTAAAATAAATAAAATCAAAAATTTCCTTTTATTTTAAAAACTTTGCGGAAAAAGTTATCCTTAAAATCCATATGAAAACCTTGTTGTTATATATTCCTAAGCAATGTGTCATTACTCCTGAGTAACAACTTCAAAATTCTGATGCGATTGAAGTCCATCTTCGCGATCAGAAGCAACATATACTTTTCTTAAGCTTTCTCTTTTTTTTTCCTTTGATTCTTATAACTTCATCATGTGACTTAGTCACATTATGTAATAAGAATCTCCAAATTGGAGCTTAACAGATTTAGACAATGGACTTTACCTGAAGTAAAGTCAAACTCATTGACTTTACCATCCTTAGGTAAGTTTGGCAGCTTCGTAACCAAAGCCCCTTACTTTGGCAATAGAAACATATGGACCCTTAGGTAATAGTACATGGGACTATCTCAGACTTAGCCTTTCTCTTTACCATTTGGTCAACCGAGTTGACTATGACCGATCCTTTTCCATTGGGAAGAGAATGCATTTATGGATTTCCTATGTCACTAATGTCCCTGTCCATAAAGTTTTGGGAAGTTGATCTCCTAATCAAACTTGCTTTACTAGTACACTAAATCATTTCTGATTTAGCAGCACCAAACAACTAGATAGGATGATTAAGGGTCTTGTCGTAGTCTATTTCATAGAAGTCCTAAAGGAACTCACTATGTGACTTAGAAGGTGATTGAACCACTAACTTTCTCAAGACTTTGACACCCAACTCTCCCGGATTGTCAGTATGTGACTTCATCTCCAAGATGTGATCACACCTAGACCATGCCTTGCCAATAGGGCTTGAGTGACCTTGAACTTGTGGGTTAGGGAGAACAATTGGAGGAGGTGGAGGAAGTGAAGTTCCAAGATATTTGGGAAGATCATAGATGTCTGAACATAGACATCTTTTGGGAGATATTCAAGTTTAGTTGATTTAAGTCCTTAATATAACACCCAATATGAAATATTAAGGCTAGGACCCAACAAACTATTTTTATAACTTAGAAGAGGGATGCCGTAATCCAAGCTATAAAATATTTGAAGGTAGGTAAATGACGATTTACCAATTTCCACCATGAAAAATGAAATATAATTAAGTTTTAATTAGATTTGAAACTCCTAGATCTTTTGAGATTCATTGAACTTTCCAATGGCATGTTTCAATCTCGAGTGTTCCCTTCAGGTTTTGTGACTGGGATGCCGAGGATCACAAAACAAGGTGTGAAGTAACCATGCAAATTACTTGGTACTCTTAAATGTTTATCACCCAACCGATGTGCCGGTAAACCACACACACTCCACCGGCCTATGATTAAACTTTAAGAAACCCTTTGCCCACCTTGTTAAATCAAGCTAGTGTGTCGGTAAACCACACACGCTCCACCAACCGACTTAAGCAAAGTGCCAAGTGTAATTTCATGGGTTAGCACCTTGTTCACATTTTCCTAAGTAACTATGATTGGGAATTATAAGTGTTTAGTTACTTAGTATTTATCATTAATACTTTTAATGAAGGGAGAACTTATAGTCTTTGTCCTACCCGTTCGGCTAACGACCCTCCACCAGTAAAGGAAGCGGTGGGTGAGAGTGGACACCCATTAAACTACCATTTTATAGGCAGTAACCTTATACCCCCCCTTGTAGACCAGCTTCGTGAATGAGGCCTACTTGCGGTAAGACTGACTTTACTCTTATATATATATATATATATATATATATATATATATATATTATTAACTTATAATATTATAAAGTATAAGGGTTGAATTTTAACTTTTAAAATTCTAAGGGATAACTTGGAATTAAAGTATTCATAAGAGAAAACTTTTCAAATTCTAAAACTTAAGGGCAAGTTTTGAAACTATTCAAAACTAATTAATTCCATAACTTATGTGTTTAAAGTAGTTTTAATTAAAAGACTCTTCAAGTTCCATAACTTGAGGACAAGTTATGTAAGACTTAAAACTAATAGAAGAATGTAACTTTTTTTTTATTTTGTAACTTATGGAATTAATTAAAGTTACATATTTTATTACTTAATGAAGTGACTCTTGACTCTCCACAACTTGAGGACAAGTTATGGAGTCATAAAACCATTTAATGAAAACAAGACTCTTCATATTTGTAACCTTTGCCAACTTTTATGAGTTTTAAGAAACTTTAATGTGACTTTTCATGTAACTTGAGGACAATTTACACAAACACATTTTAGAATCATCTCTTAGATTAAAATGGATCAAAGACACATAATCAATCAACATTTTCTATTAATCTAAGCAGCTAATATGAACATGATAATTGGAATCAATCTTTTTCATGTAATTAGCATAACACTTAAACTAATACAAAACATAAATCTATTGACAATTATCTTAGAAATTCGATTAGCATGAACATTACCACATCAAAAACAAGTTTATAAATCCAAAAACAGCTTAGGGTAATGTTTCTAGTCCAATTCCAGCCAAAACAATCGAATATAAGCTGTCAGGGGGTCCAACTCATCGAGTGCCCGAACCAACTCGGCGAGTTGGATGCATTTTGCCTTGGACTCGGCGAGTCTGCTGGGCAGACAACATCAACACTCGATTTTTTCAGCTACTTTTGCAAGTATAACAAGAAAACAAGCCTAGGCTCTGATACCACTGTTGGGTTTTGAGCATTCTAACACTCCTAAATGTACATGCAACCCTAAATACGTTGGATCTATGTTTTCTCTATTATACATGCAAATATGAACATCCAAGGGATTATCCTAATCTAGCATACATAACAATGAATATAACAAGATAGAGTACATACCTCTTTGATGTAGAATGTCTTCATGAAGCTTGAGTGCCTAGTGCCCCAAGTGTGACACCTCAAATGGTTCACACAACATCATATGCACTTGGAAGACTTAGAGAGAAACATCACACTTCATAAAATCGGCTAGCCCTTTCTATCACCCACATAGTGCCGATTTTGTCAAAGAATATGATCTTATATAGTTGTTACAATTAGGGTAAACCCTAATTGTCATGGCTTTCCATTTCCTTGGATCCATGGGTTCAAATACACCATGGAGCATCCATGGAGCATCTTATGGGTTTTAGCCCAACTTGACAATCCATGGAGCATTAGCCCACTATACAAGTATGGATGATTTACACAATCAACTCATATATTTAATTAGTCTTCTTTTGATCACTTAATTAATTGTAGATTAATTCTTGATCAATACTAATTAAATAATCTTATTAATATATTATAACTTATAATATATTAACAAACCTTAAGTGTTACTTCTCTCATTATAGTCTATCCAAATGCATGATGCCATGCAACCCAAATGGACCATGCCGGGTCAGGTCAAGTCTTACGAATTATAGTTATGAACTTAGACATTAATCTAACAAATGGATCATGAAATATTTTTGTATAACAAAACAACACAAAAAGGTTATATTTCTTTACCAACATAATTTTTTCTAATTTTTATGTAACCAAAGATACAACTTTTTACATTCCAATATAACACAAACTTAGAAAAATATATATAAAAGAGCACTAAGATCAATTACAACTGCCCTAAATTGGAAAAGTATGTATTTTTTATTCCAATTCTAAAATGAAAAAAAAATTGCAAAAGTTCTTACTGTTGTTCCAAATGATGTCAAGAGCATAAATCCAGATATTGTTCCAGAATGATAAGAACTTGCTAAATATCTATGATCAACATTTTAATAATTGCTTGAATCTATTACATCAAAAAGCTAAAGAAATATCAGATTTTGTTGGACAACATAGTACTAGAGTTTCTCCATTGGTGTCAATACCTCAATATGCTGCAACTATAACCATTTCAAACATTTACAGGATATCTCTTTTTTACTAAGTTTCAATGATTTAGGATCCTTTTTTTTTTAACTCAATCAATCCAGACCACTATTATGACTTTCTTTTTTACTTAATCTTAATCTGGACACAGTGTATTAATAAGTTAAGTAAAAAAAACTAGGATTAATGTATCAAGACACTAACCTTTAAACTATTTGATGAATATCATGAAGATTTATCCAGTCATGCAGCATTATACAAAACAATAACTCAAATTTCAGCCACTTTAGGTAGAATGATATAGTTAGTACCCGTGTAATGACTTTATTGGCAACGAGTTCATCGACATTTCCGATGTTGACTTGGACAAAATCCTAAACTGGAATTGGTTCATCATTCATGAAGTCAAAGTGAAGTTAACATGTGATATTTCTCATTGAGGCATTTCATCGAACATGTTGAGTGCAAAAAAATATCTATATTTTTCAATAACACATGTGTCAATTTTTATACCTACAATCAACACAAGGATTTAACTCTTTTTAAAAACATATTGACTAAATAGGTTCAAATTAATGATTAGGCAAAAACAATTTATAAAGGTCAAACAAAGATAAGGAATGAACAATAGAAACAGATGATACCTAAATTTTCATCAGCATATACCAAATTTAGAGTGAGATTCAAGCTCATAAAAATTTGAACTCGGAGGTTAGGCAGATAGATACCCTTGCCAGATCGAAGTGATCTACAAATGTGATTTGACGATTACTATTGCAATCGAAGATGAAAATGAACGACGTCGATCTCTTAGCTTGTGGATTCGCTGTCGATGAAATGACAGATAAGGAAAAAGGATCTGTAAGTCGTTGTTCATCGTCGGAAGAGGTAGAAGTGGTAGATGGAAGGTGGATGTAGTAGACCTGGAGAGTGAAAAGGCGATTGTTTGAACGGAGAAACTTCGTTCAGATCTTCAGTCGACAGAGGACGCAGAGGTGAGGTCGACGATGGCAATGAACTCCAGCGAACTGATGATGGAGACGCATAAGGACGTGAGAGTTAGAGAGAGGGAAAGAGAGATCTGATGAGGAATAGAGAGAGAATTATTATGTGTTTGTGTGTGTTTGGTATATAAACTAAATTAATTATTAATTGGTAGGAAGTGATATTTTTAATTCCCAATATACCCGTATAATTCCTTATAAAATGTCTTTGATGCCATTAAAACAAGTGATAATTACAATTATGCCATGATCAATCCAAGTCATTCAAAATTTTGATCTAACGCTCCACCTTTAGTTCTCAGGTTCTCGGAAAACTATGAGTTCTTAAATGATCCTTCCTATATATATATATATATATATATATATATATATATATATATATATATATATATATATATATATATATATATATATATATATATAACATTCAGCTATACAATAATGAATTTGGCCCGTTTGGCATGTGATTATTTCAAAAAAAATGGTTACTTAAGAAATTGTAAATATTTAAAAGAAAAAAGCTCGAAAATATGATTAGATTGCTTAATTTCCTATAACATTATTGTAATGTTACTTTAAGTGTAAGGTAAAATTCATTATAAACCAAGTATGCCCTTAAAATTCAGTATCAATTTATTGGAAATCTACTTTTATGTTTTGAACCAACTTTAATAAAAGTAGTATGAATTAATAAAAGTAGTATGAATCTAGATTAGATTTCTCTTCAGGAGGACAAAAAATGATCATGATCGCTTAATCAGTCTCATAATTATTAGAATTGATTTTGATTTTGAATTTTAAGGCTGGAAATTTTTGAATTCAAGTGTTCCCTCGATGTTCATTAACTTTTGCATAAAATATTTTCCTTTTTAATAGAAATTTTGGGTTATATATAATTTACGCCTACGGAAGTTTCTTTAAATTTAAATTAAAAATGCTCAAGCTATTTTCTTTACGAATTTCTTATAAATTTAAATTTATTTTGTATTCAATAGAACTACGTTTCGATCATTACGTCACGAATTACAAGAAATACTTTAAATAGATGCATGACCTTAAAATGGCTATTATAATTATGACAAAGAGTGACCATGTAATACTTCAAATTAAAAATAAAATTTATTTTTCAAACATAGTTAAATATTTGTTTAAATCTGTATATAAATACAAACACCTTTTACCATTCTATCTTTTTTGGTTTAACTTTATGCCTAACTTATCATTAATTATGAAGATCACCTCGACTTTTCCCATGCCAAAGCAATGGGTGAATTGTTTAAGTTTTGCCAGAGAGTGAAAAAGGTTTTACTATAATTTACTTTGCTCTTTACTTATTGTAATGTAACCCAACAAACAGGATCGTAAAAACTTATCCAAAATAAAATCCCATTATTCATTATTCTTTGTTGAATTTGTCACAACATTTCTTCCGAAATTATGACATTTTGAACTAATACTTTGATTCAACTAAACTTATCTCAAAATGAGAATGAATAAAGTTTGGTCATTATAATGGAGCGTATGCATCATATATAGGAAGTTAGTATGAACTTGTCATGCATGTATGTACGATTCGATATATATATATATATATATATATATATATATATATATATATATATATATATATATATATATATATATATGAAGTACAAGTAGTGTTACTTTTCTATTTATATTATTTAGAACCATTTGATTTTTCTTAGGGTTCTAATTATTTAAGTAGAATTGAATTGGCACGACCTTTTTTCGCTGCCCTACTTTGATGATAAAGCAAAAGCAAAGAAAAAAGTAAAAATATATAAAACAGAAAAAAAAATAAAGAAAGAAAAGAGAAAGCTAATAAAGAAAGGAGAGAAAGGAGAGAATACAAATACAAAAAAGGTTCTCAATACCCCATCATTCAAAACCACACTCCTCTCTTTCTCTCTCTCACTACTTAATCAAGTATCGGAAGACCTCTGAAAGTTTCTACAAAGAGTGGAGTGTTAGCTTGGGGGAGATTCAAGAAAAAAACAAATTGAGAGCGAGTGATCGAGCAAGAAAAAAAATATTAAAGTTAAAAAAAAGGGAAAGCTAATCTTTTGTATGCTTGTTTCTTTTGAGAGGGGAAATGAATAGAGGAAATATGTTGCAAAGTTCACCGGTGCAACAAATGCTTGCCGGCGGTCCAAACAACTGGTGGAGTATGATGGCTACCACCAGACCTTCCCCGCCACCCGCTCCTCCTCAAGCTCCCTTCTTTGCTGCTTCTCCACAACCCCACTTCTTTCATCACCAATATGCACCACCACCACCAGTTTCACTTTCTCCATGGCATGATAATCATCACGACTTTCCTGATTCCTTAAGCCAATTACTCATGTAAACAAATCTCTCTCTCTCTCTCTCTCTCTCTCTCTCTCTCATCTCTCCAGTCTTTTTAGTTTAGGGTACATGGGTTTCTTCATAATTAAGTCCTTGGGTACAAATGTTTTAAGTCTTTTTGTGCTTCTTTATGGACAACAAAAAGATAGATCGAACACTCATACACATGCACAGTTTGACTGATACTCCGATCTTTGTACAAAATTTAATAGGAGCGGATTAGTGGGAGAAGACGACAAGTCAACTTTGAGTCATATGCAACAAGTCAAGAAACTGGAGAATTGGGAAGAACAACTACTACATGATCATCATACTCATCATCATCATCAGCAACAGCAGCAGCAGATTAATCCCATGGTAGAATCCGGAGTGAAGCAAGAAAACTCACTTAATTACGGATCATCATATGGCCACAGCAACGTCGACTTTCATGGCGTTAAACCAAATACTTGGTCTAATCCAATGATCCCCGTTTCATCTCCTAATTCTTGTATCTCGAGTTTGAGCAACAACATGCTTGATTTTTCTACCACGATGAGCAACAAAACAGATGGAAGACACCCTCCTCCAGATCGCTCATCTGAGGTAACTCTCTCTCTCTTTTTTTTAATGATTTCAATCAAGATTTCTTTCGACTACTTGATCGTACCATATTTTTCTGTTAAGTCACATGATATCGATCTCTTCTAGCCATGGATTCCTACTTATTGGTTGTCACTTATGGTTCAAGTACTATATATAGCATTTAATTGGTAAACGACTAGTTAATCTGTTCATGGCAGAAGTACATGAACTTGCGTAATTTTGATAGCTCATACCTTCTCATTCTTTCCTTTTTTTTCAATTTATGAAGTGTAATAGCACTGCTACTGGTGGGGTATCCAAGAAAGCTAAAATTCAACCTTCGTCAAACCAATCTACCTTCAAGGTAATTTACCTTAGCTCAAGTTAGATCTCTCTCGATCCTTTTCTTTGTTTCACAATCACACAAATACAGAAGGTGGAAAACCCAAATACAGGAAGAAGTACTTTTTGGAAGATAACTGTTGTCCTTCTTGATTGTCGGTTTCTTTAGTCCATAACGATTCTTTAGTTCATCTGTGCTAATTATATCCACACAAAGAGATGATAAAAAGTCTTTAAAAAATATATGTAAAAGAGGTGTATATATGTTAATCATTGCAAAAATACAATTTGTTATTTTGATTCTTCTATTTGTTTTTTGATGTCAAAAATAGGTGAGGAAAGAAAAATTAGGAGACAGAATAACAGCACTTCACCAGCTTGTTTCTCCGTTTGGAAAGGTATATATATATATATACATATTTACATAGTATGCTGTAAATTTTCACATACTTAAGCATGAATTAACGTAATCATTAACGAAGCTTAATCTGAATATTTAAGAAAGCATCTATCCATTGGAGATTAATGCGAGAGATCGAGAAAAGGATGAAACAAGAGGATGACATGACATAATTCTTTTTTATTTTCCGTAGTAAAATTATTGATGGTCTTATCAAATGAAAATTAATGAGGTAAAATATATCAAAATAATTACGTCAAATCCATTCAATAGGAAGTATTGCTAAAAAAATAATGAAACTGTTTGCTAAAACAAACGATCAATATTCTGTCGTCTATATTTCTTATTCCAGTTTTTCTTGCATGGTGTGCATTTATATGGATAATGAGAAGAAAACAAAACTACGTCAATAAGATTTTTGTACATAATAAAAAAATATCCACGAACAAAATATCTTCTGTATAAACTAGTCACGATCTGTTTGCCAATACTAACATTTTCTGTCGTAAGTTTTTTTGAAATGTATGGAGTACTGAAGTTTCCATTTGAGAACATAAGAAGAACCCGTGACGAGTTAATACGATTCCATAAAAGTTATGACACGAAAAAACCTAAAACCATAACCAAATTTACAACTAAAAAATTTATTTTTGCTTTATAAAGAACGTAAATCTTTGACAAACAATGTTTTATATATCTCATTCACACTTATTTTTCTATAAACATGAAAAGGTAAACAAAAAATTAATAACGAAAATTATATTTCAAACTTTTTACAGTAACTTATATATAAAATTAATAAAGAAATTAGGAACAATTATTTTTTCGAAACATTCCTCTCTCTCTCTCTCTCTCTCTCTCTCTCTCTCTCTCTCTCTCTCTCTCTCTCTCTCTCTCTCTCTAAATTAAGAACAATTATTTTTTCAAAACATTCTTTTCTCTCTCTCTCTATCTATCTCTCTCTCTCCTCTTTCCAGAAATAGTATAGGAGTGAATAAAGCATCGTTTTTTTAGAAGACTATGGTGGTTTCAGCTTTGAAAAACTTTTTATGCCCAGTCTTGTCCTTGTAGATGAAATTTTTCTGTACAATCTTGAGAACGATGTCTTTTAGTAACTTAAAATGTTTGGCTAGTTAAAAACAAAAAAATAGTTTACTCGAATATGATGTTTGGTATCTTTAATTATGAGAAAACACTTACATGAATTTTCATTTTATTTAATTTTGGTGCAGACTGACACAGCTTCTGTGCTGTTAGAAGCTATTGGTTACATAAGATTCCTTCAGAGTCAAATTGAGGTGATGCTACTTTCCTTTCTTCTGTGCTTCTTCTTCTTCTTTTATTCATCTTTCACAAACTACCATGAGGGACAGTCATGCCACATACAAACACAAAAACACACACACACACTAGCTAAAAGCTTCACTTCCTTAATATTCCATCAAGATTACTTTGCATTTTTATAATGTTATATAAACATACTGTGCCTAAATCCCATATTAAACTATATCTCTCTGTCAAATGCATGTTTTTAATTTCTAAAAAATTATTCCCTCTGTCCGAATGAGTATAAGTCGTTTTTTTATTCTCAAGAGTCAAGTGAAAAAGTTTATAATTATGACATGAGTGTGTATAACTTTCTGAATTATTTAAGTTGCTTTTAATTTTATATGATAAATAACATTCTATATATATGGAAAATACAGAAAAACAACTAAACATTACATGGATTAGAATTTTTCTAAAATAATGTTATATGTGACGGTTTTGTTTAAATAATGTTGTGGTAATTCATAAATTGCTCACAATCCATTTTTAAAGTTAATTTTCTTATATAGAAATAATCATGAGAAATTAAATTAGCTCCTACCTTTAATGTTTATAATTATTCATATCCACTAAAATTATGACAAATCATCATTCAATTTAATTTTATTTGATATATTTCTAATATAACTTTAACGAGTTAGTTAAAAAAATATAGAATAATAACATTTGTCATAATTTGATTGGGTAGAAACATTTATAGACATAAAAAATAGAAATCAATTTAATTTTTCAAAAATCATATTTAAATAAAATTCAATTAACTAAAATCGATTTCAGATTACGCTGCCAATTAGATTGATCTATATACGAAAAGATCACTAAACATTTGACTTAAAGGAATAAAATATTCATATCGACTAAACTTGATAGTAATTAATATATGATGGTGGAGTTAATTTGTGTACGGCTTTGAATGATTTAGGCCCTCAGCTTACCGTACCTGGGCAGTGGATCAGGAAGCGTGAGAAACCACCAACACTCTGTAAGTATACCATACTTTATACACAATCTTTTATACGAATCTATATGTATTCATATACGTATAATAGTTCTAAAGGAAGATTCTTCCTGCAAAGATAGAGTCGACTATATAAATTTCTACGGAAGGATAATGTTAAAGATGTAAAATACAATGAATGACGATTAAAGAAGAGATTTACTTTCATGTATAGTAAATACATACATACATACCTTATGTATGTATGTATTCATCTTCCCTAAGCAACAAAACACAGACACATCACCTTTTCTCACTCTGCCGCAATGCATGTGAGTGTTCACACGTGAGCATGTGGGGAAGGTGTAAAAGATTTAGATAATTGTTTTATTATTTAATAATTCTTTGTTTTTTTTTTTTTTTTATATTTAGGTTCATCAAGGGGAGAGAAATTGTTTATTTCCTGAAGACCCAGGTCAGGTATATATATATTTCTACCTTTATACTCTGAATAATTAACTTTTCCATTAACATTCATTTCACTAAAAGCTGACACATATTATTGTAATCATATTGGTAATTATCGCTAATCTTGTTCCTTACACAGCTTCTGAATGATAGCTGCATGAAGATGAAAGGATCTGCTCTTGACCAGGTATTTATTTCCTTTATTAATTTATTAAATCCCATCATTAGGATAAAAACCCTGATTTTTCAGAATGTTACTTTTAAAATCAACGTACTTTATTAGTATGAATTTTGCTTTTCAAGATTAATTTTGGTACTGATAATTGGTTAAAAATGAATTAATTTAGGATCCTCATGATGAACCAAAGAAAGATTTGAGGAGTAGAGGGTTGTGCCTTGTTCCGGTTTCATGCACAATGCAAGTTGGGAGTGACAATGGGGCGGATTATTGGGCTCCTGCTCTAAATGGAGGATTCCGATGAATGGATGATGGGTTTAGGTCTAACATATTTCATGGGCCGGGTTTATGATTTCACACATGAGGAAGAAGATCCATCAAGAAATGAGATAACATCATGAGCAGTCACTCTGCTAAAAAATATTTCCAAGGCTGATTGCTCATGATGCTATGCATCTCTTGGTGCTTTACATATGATCTTGTGACAAAACTTATGGTTGGGGCTTTGGATCAAAAGTCCCTCCAACTATCTAGCTAATTTTTATGCACTTCTTTATCTTTTCCCTTCCACTTCTTTTGTGTTAGTATGTATCATGTAGAATTTCAAATATTTGACATTCTAGTATGGTTAAAAAAATAGTTATTTAATCGCGTTCACTTTAGCTAACATTTAGTCATGTGTAAACTAGAAACATCAATGAACGTAACATTTTAAGTTGATCACAAATGCAACGACTCTCTTCACACAGAAACGATAATGAGAAAGAGACAACCTAGCGTTAAAAAGATTGTATGATCATATTAGTAAGACAATACAACACTTCTAGATAAGTTTTTCTCCAAAAATGGAATAACACATGAGACATAGACAAACATATTTAAGTACACGTGAACCAGGACATGATCACATGTTTCTTATATCATAGTATGTCACTAGATTAGATGTTTTAATTTACATATGGCTTCTATGCACGTGTAGTCATTGTACTTTATGTGTTTTTAATTATTAAAAGATAAAACTAAACTTATGAAAAAGTCATTGTTATAGTCGTTTAAAAACTATTATAAGGTGGATATTAATTTATTTGGAGAAAAATAGAGTGTTAGCGAGATGCTAGGAGGAAACAAAATACAATGCATGCGAGCTTTTCTCCTTAGTATCAAACAAGATGCCATTATTTTGTTTCCATGTGACCATAAGTAAGCCAACATATATAAAGACATCAAGCCTATGAGACTCCCCCCTCACACACCAAACAGCCACCTCTCTAGCTGGTCCTCCACCAAGCTAGAACTAACAGGAACGCTCAACCATTAGTTGTGGAGAAGAGCTCCAACCTCTATCCCTCGAGAGCAATCCACAAACAAATGATGATCTGTTTTAGGAGTAACATTACACACAGGAGAAAGTTCGCAAGCCAAGTTTACTCCTCTTGCCAGGTTCCTCCTCGTGAGAAGTCTACTTAATTGGGTCCACCAAATGAAGATATTGACTTTACGTGGCACCTTTCCACACCACCTCGAGGCGACATTGGACCCAAGGGAGGGACCAATAGGTTGTACGGGGTAAGACATCATTAGTTTTAAGCTTTTTAATGTGATAGTCGATATTTCATTGAATATTAATTATGAAGTTGCTGAATTTTATGTGTTTAACAAGTAATATGGAAGACTAAAATTCTTCACTAAGATTACTTTTAGGGATGTAGAATGTTAGGATGACCATATTCTATTTATTATTTTATTCCAATCAATTTCTATATTGTTCTTCAAGTAATCATTAATTAACATTCATTAGCATTGATTTTCATTTATGTGTTTGATATTATAACTAAGATATTGTATTTTTAATTCACTGGTCGTTCTGAGTTCAAGTACTTTACGAATTAAGATGGCTAGTTGAATCAAGATATATTTTGCTAAATATTTGGTATTGATGATTAGCATTGTAATTGATAATTATAATACATAATATTTGTCAAATCACTCATTCTTCCTAATCCAAGTACACGTATCGCGTAATACAATTAATCGGCTAAACATAATATATCCCAAAGATTATTTGTTGCATGTTAATCAGCTTTATTTATAACTATATAATTAAGTTAGAATTTAAGGGAAGATAGATATAGGAATAGGAATCATCCAAACAACTAAATTAGAAATATGTTTTTTGTCTCCCAAACAATTGATCGTTTTAAGTATAACATAAAATTCTCATAACCTAAACAATTTTTTAGTAAAACTAAATTCAAAATAATTTCCCTTATTAGTTGTCTCATTGACTATATGAATACAAGCTTTGCCCAAGAACTTCCTGCGGAATCACTGGATGTACCCTAAGTATCTAGGTGTGGTTGGTTATTCATAGTCATATTGAGGACACTCATATTTTGGCCCCGTTGTTGGGGAGATTGTCGGATTAAACTAATATCTAAGACCTGGATCCTTGAGGTATGTAAATTAAAGTAAATTATGAGTTTTGTGTTGGCCACGACATGATGAAGGTAATATCACGACGTGGAATGGAAATATAAGGCGTTGTAACACCGTAAATTTTTAATCAAATTTTTTCACTTTAAAATCACAAAATTCTCATAACACATTTCTTAAAAATCTCATTTATTTAATTTACAGAACGCGACTCTATAATTGTTTGATTAATAATTCAAGATCCTCAAAACATAACTCTTTCTCTGGTATGTACAATCAAGTCGGTGTCTTCCCGCGATCCTAAGAAAAACTTGAAACACATATCACATAACACGGTAAGCACGAAGCTTAGTGAGTTCCCCAAAATACAACACATATCTCAATAGCCTCTCATGCTTATACTCAGATAAAACCCTCCGGTCAATGTGCCTCAGTGGAACCTTCAGGTCCTAAAACTCGGGTGGACCCTCCGGTCCTAACTCTATAAGCTCATAATAATAATACTCAACATAAATCACAAACACATAATGAAAAATATCGCAACATACAGGTAAGCGCATAATACATCTGAGACACACAAGGATACCACTCATGGTAAGTATAGTGAGAAGACTCACCTCAGATGATGGATAACCCCTATAAATGTTGTTGTTGCACACCAACCTCTATCTCTGAGCTAAACCCACAAATAACTCAATTAGAAACTAAGTCCAAACTCTCAATCATTAGGTCTAAAGGTAGATCACAAGAACATGTCACGTGGCACCACCAGAACATTACAATAATGTGCCATGTGGCACCTGCAGACCCCTAGTCTCCCACTTACCAAAGATGACTAGGCACCGACCAAGATGCAACACATGGCAACATAAAGCGCGATACAACTATAGATGGGCACGAGATGCCTCCCATAAGACACTTTAAATAGGAGACTAGCTCCTCATTTATTTTTATCCTCTTCTCTCTTAAGAACTTTGTTACTTACTCCTGAGCATTTCGGTCTCTCGTGATATGACTTCTCATTCTATACTTTCTGTAATAATAGTAGCGAAGCATTGGAAGTTTCGAAAAGATAGAAAGTAAACACTAACATTCTGCTCGCAGATGTTTAGACTTTCTTGTTATTATGAACTTGTAAGTAACAGATTAGTCATTAGCTATAGTTAAATGTTCTGATTGGTCTACATAAGGGAGAGGAATCTAGGACAGACACGTGATGGGTTTTGAGCATTCTAACACTTCCTAAGTGTACATGCAACCCTAATAACCTTGAATCTATGTTTTCACTATATACATGCACGTTTCTTTTTCAAGGTTATTTCCTAACTAGCATGGCATGGGGATTACATAAAACATAAAACTAGTAGAAATACATACCTTGAGTTGCTTGGATTCCTTCAAGACTTTGTGAGCCTAGCACCCCAAATGTTGTGCCTCAAATGCTTCACACAAGACCACAAAACTTGGAATAACTTGAGAGAATACTTGTAGCACTCAAGAATCGGTTATGCCCTCTCTAGTAATACTAGGTGCCGATTTTGCTAGCCAAAGGGTCCCTTTTATAGTGGTGTCACAATTAGGGTTTCATCATGAAGACCCGTAATTGTCATGACTCTTCATTTCTCATGACCCATGGATTTATAACTCCCATGGACTATCCATGGAGCTCCAAATGGTTACATCCATAACCCATAAACCATGGATCATTAATCCACCATAAAAGAATTGATGATTGTCATAATCAACCCTTATATATTTAATTAGTCTCACTTTGATCACCAAATTAATACTAGATTAATACTTGATCAATACTAATTAAATAATACTATTATTAATATATTAGAACTTATAATATATTAATAATCATAAGTGCCTTATTCTCTCATTTAGTCTATCCAAGTATTGCAATGTCATGCAACCCAAATGGACCATGCCGGGTCGGGTCAAGTACATACCAAATAAAGTTATGGACTTAGACACTATATCCAACAGTCTCCCACTTGGATAAGTCTAATAACTATATTTACAAATATGACTTCAAAATCCGACTAGCAATCGTAGCTCTTTCAAAGTCTCTCGGAACTGAGATGATGATGATACGCCATTTAAGATAAGTGATCATATAATCCTCTCATGATATCAGCTGGACAAACACATGGAACATGGTCTTACTTATTGTCCAGCATTTGCTTCTCGATCTCTGATTTGTTTCGACATTGAACTAAATTGAAAACATCAATTAGGTTCTGACCGGGCCAGGTACATAAGTCTAAACTAAATCATCGAGGGTCCCAGATATCGCTTCTATTTCTAGAAGGAACAGATAAACTTCGACTGATATGCTTGTACTAACTACTTGTTGAATTACTCACAAAGGCACGTTTTATAACATCAAGTTACCAATGCGTTTTCGTACAATCAATGAATAACCAACTCATAGTCAACAACTCATATCTCTAGGTTTAAAGATTTATATGATATTACCGTCTCACGATCACTCGAGATAAATTCCATGAAGTGATGCAAGTGAGCGTGGGTTGAATCCAATACTCAGCCCTTATGAGTACTCATTAGTGTTCTAGCAACCATTGCATTGTCTAAAGCACTTTAGACAAATCATACAAGCCAAATTCATGACAGTCTTAAATCAATACTTACTTCCAAAGTTTGGCTGACTGTGGATGGTTTGAATAATAACTTAGTTATTCTGGAAGTAAAAACATGCAAAACTGAAACATAGTAAACAATCAACACAAGATTGTAACACCTTACTCATAAATAAATAACAACTTTTATTTATCATCAAATGTCAATTACATTTTACAAGTTTCCAGAATCTAATTATTGAAACTAATATCATCCTTCAACCCAATGCGCCTCGCATGCTGTAAATGCTTAACCCTGCTCAGTCCCTTCGTGAGGGGATTTGTCGGGTTCTCATCTGATGATACCCTCTTTGCCACGAGGATTCCTTCTTCTATTCTATGTATGATGAAATGGTATTTTCTGTCAATGTGCCTAGATCTCCCGTGATCTCTTGGTTCTTTCGCCAAAGCAACCGCACTTTCACTGTCACAAAAAATTTCCATTGGCTCCTTTATAGCTGGTACAACTCCAAGGTCTCCGATGAAGTTCTTTAGCCATATCGCCTCTTTTGCTGCTATGTACTCTGATTCACAAGTTGAATCAGTTACTGTCTCCTGCTTGGAACTTTTCCAAGTAATTGCTCCTCCATTTAGGATAAAGACCCAGCCTGACTGAGAGCGGAAATTATCCCTATCAGTTTGAAAGCTAGCATCACTATATCCTTCCACTCTCAAGTCATCACTGCCTTCGAGAGTAAGGACCCAGTCCTTAGTCCTCCGCAAATACTTGAGTATGTTCTTTACCGCTGTCTAGTGTGCCTTGCCAGGGTTCCCTTGATATCTACTGACCATGCTCAAAGCAAAGGCCACATCAGGGCGAGTACAAGTCATAACATACATGATCGAGCCCAAAACGGAAGCATATGGTATTTGACTCATCTCAGCTATCTCAGCCTCTGTACTCGGACTCTGAGTCTTACCTATCTTGGCATTACTCTGGATTGGTAATTCTCCTTTCTTGGAATCATGCATATTGAACCTCTTCAGTACCATATCCACATAAGTACTTTGACTAAGTCAATTAGTCTCTTACTCCTATCCCTCAACATCCTTATCCCTAGGATATAGGCGGCTTCCCCAAGGTCCATCATAGCAAAACACTTCCCAAGCCATGCCTTAACCTCCTGCAAGGTTGGAACGTCGTTTCCTATGAGAAGTATGTCATTCACATACAACACCAAGAAGCTAACTATGCTCCCACTAGCCCTGACATACACACAAGACTCATCCTCACTCCTAGAAAAGCCAAACTCTTTGACTTTCTCATCAAAGCAAAGATTCCACCTGCGAGATGCTTGTTTCAATCTGTAATTGGATTTTTCAATCTTACACACTCTATTAGGGTATTTTGGATCAACAAAACCCTCTGGCTGAGCCATGTAATCATCCTCAGCCAACTTCCCATTAAGGAAAGCGGTTTTGACATCCATTTGCCATATTTCATAATCATGAAATGCAGCTATGGCTAACAACACTCTAATAGACTTAATCTTATCTACCGGTGAGAAGGTCTCATCATAGTCAACTCCCGTAGTTTGAGTAAAGCCCTTCGCAACCAGTCGTGCTTTATAAGTGTGTACTTTTCCATCCATGTTGGTATTCTTCTTGAAGATCCATTTGCACCCAACTGTCTTACAACCTAGTACATTGTCAACCAAGTTCCAAACTTGATTGTCATACATGGACTGAATCTCGTTGTCCATAGCCTCGTTCCATTTCGCAGACTCAGGGCCTGCCATGGCTTCCTTATAATTATTAGGTTCATCCAAATCTATCAGTGTACTATCACTGATAAATGTATCACCTTCAGTGGTGATGTGATAACCATAATAAAAATCAGGTGTGTTCCTCATCCTAGTGGAACGTCTTGGAGGTACAAACTCATCTATCGGCTCAACAGGAGTTTCCTCCTCAGGTTGGCTGACAGCATTTGAGGTTCCTTCACCACTTAACTCTTGAAGCTCTTCAAGGTCAATTTGCCTCCCACTATCCCCTTGGCTTATGAATTCTCTCTCACGAAAGACTCCTCTTCTTGCTACAAAGACCACATTATCATTGGGCCTTTAGAAGAGGTAACCAAAGGATCTCTGTGGGTAGCCGATGAAAATACACCTCTCGCTTCGGGGTTCAAGCTTGTCATTAGTCTCACACCTCATAGAAGCTTCACAACCCCAAAATCTTGATGTGGTCCAAATTGGGCACTTTCCCAGTCCACATCTCGTGAGGTGTTTTGGCAACCTTTTTAGTAGGGACTAGGTTAAGGATATGGGCGGCAATCTCTAAGGCATACCCCCAGAAAGAGATTGGTAACGAAGCTCGACTCATCATGGAACGAACCATATCCAACAAGGTTCGATTGCACCTCTCAGCCACACCATTCAATTGTGGTGTCTTGGGAGGTGTCAATTATGAGACAATCCCACATTCCTTAAGATAGTCAAGGAACTCAATGCTAAGATACTCTCCTCCCCGATCGGATTGGAGCATCTTGATGTTCCTGCCTAATTGATTATCAACTTCCTGCTTAAACTCTTTGAACTTTTCAAAGGTTTCTGACTTATGCTTGATTAAGTAAATATATCCATATCTACTGTAATCATCAGTAAAAGTCACATAATAACGATTAGCATCCCTTGTAGCAACTCTGAAGGGCCCACACACATCCGTGTGTACAAGGTCCAACAAACCTTCACCCCTATCACAAGTACCTATGAAGGGTGACTTTGTCATTTTTCCAAGTAAACAAGACTCGCAACTATCATCTGACTTGAGGTCAAATGATTCCAAGACTCCAACCTTTTGGAGTTGGCCTATGCGCTTCTTGTTAACATGTCAAAGACGACAATGCCACAAGGATGCTTTATCCAAGCTATCAGAAGAATCAATACACAACACATTATTTCCTAACTTGTCTACAACTTTCACAGCTTCATATACACCATCACAAGGTATTGATTTAAAGTAAAATACATCATTGTAATAAACATTAATAGCACCATTTTTATTATCAAATGAAAATGAAAAACCTTGTTTGTACAAGCCATGAAAAGAAATAATATTTCTCGCCATTTCGGGCGAGTAACAACACTTATTCAAATATAACACTAACCCATTATTAAGCAATAAAGAATAAACTCCTATCTTGGTAACAGGTGATGCTTTCCTGTTGCCCATGACTAAGTTTATCTTCTCGTGCTCCACTTGCTTACTTCTTCTTAGTGCCTGCAAATCAGTACAAATGTAAATACCACAATCTGTATCAAGCACCCAAGAATTAGCATAGGATGAGTTGTTAGACAATATTGTGTAAATACCTGCATGGGTGGGTTTAACCTTCCCATCCTTTAGATCTTGCAGATATTTGGCGCAATTTCGCTTGAAGTGTCCCTTATCCTGGCAGTAGAAGCATTGTTCTTCCTTTGGGTTTGAAGAAGGAGCAATGGGACCTTTCTTTCTCCCACTTGAAGAGGAACCATCAGGAGTCTTACCCTTGGTACCCTTCGAAGGGCTTTTCCTCTTCTTACCCTTTCTCTGCCTAATAGCCAGAACAGGGGTTGTTGTAAGAGTAGAAGTAGCAACCGCTTTACCCTTAAGGCCATTTTCAGCTGCCCTTAAGAGTCCTTGAAGTTTGATAAGTGTGACTTCCTCCTTCTTAATATGATAAGTCATACAAAACTGATCATAACTTGAAGGTAACGAATGGAGAATGATGTCAATCGCCAATTCCTCAGGGAAGTCAACACTGGGCTTTTGCAACCGGTCAACGAACCTCTGTATCTTCTGCAAGTGACCGGTGATGGGTTCACCATCCTTCATCCTTGCGATTATCATGGAGGAAATGATTTCATACCTCTCTTGACGCACACTCTGATGGTACCTTTCCATCAGATCCAGGTGCATCTCATAGGGGTAGAAATCTTCATAAGACTTTTGGAGTTTCGGAGTCATTGTGGCCATCATGATGCAGGACACCTTGGTGGCATCCTTCTCATGTGCAATGAACTCCGCAAGCTCTTCTGGAGTAGCAGTGGCTTCATTAACAACCTTAAGCTCCCTGTCAATGACATATTCTTTGTCCTCATAGCGGGTAATCATCCTGATGTTTCTGATCCACTCATTGAAGTTGGATCCATCAAAGATGACCTTACCACACAAGTTCATTAGGGAAAAGGAGCATGTAGGGTTTAAGCTGGTAGCATTATTGGAAGACATTTGGAATAAAAGGAAGATAAGTTTCATTAGATTAAGAATCCTTAATAAGTCACCCAAATGAAATATTAAGGCTAGGATCCAACAAACTATTTATTGGTGGAAGAGGGATGCTGTAATCCACACTATAAAATATTTGAAGGTAGGTAAATGACGATTTACCAATTTCCACCATAAGAACGAAATATTTTATTATTAGGTTTTATTGGTTTTGAAACTCCTAGACCTTTTGAGATACATTGAACTTTTCAATGGCATGTTTGAATCTCGATTGTGCCCTCTCAAGTTTGTGACTGGGATGCCGAGGATCACAAACAATGTGTGAATAACCATACAAATTGACTTGGTACCCTTAACAATATTACCTAATCGATGTGCCGGTTAACCACACACGCTCCACCGATCTATAATAAAGTCAAGTTACCCTTTTCCACTTTTACTAGTCCATGTTAGTGTGCCGGTTAACCACACACGCTCCACTAACGACTTGGTAAGGTATAAAGTGTAATTTTATGGGCTAGCACCAATTCCACATTTTCCTAAAGTAACTAAGATTGGGAATTTATAATGTATAGTTACTTTATAACTCATTATACTTTTAATGAGAATTTAAAGTTGTATCCTACCCGTTCGGCTAACGACCCTCCACCGATCAAGGAAGCGGTGGGTGAGAGTGGACACCCAATAAGTCACCATTTTATAGGCAACAACCTTATACCCCCCTTATAGACCGGCTTCGTGAATGAGGCCTACTAATGGTAAGAATGACATATTCTTATACATATCTTTATAATAAAATTATAATAATAGTATAAGTGTTGATTTTTAAACTTTTTAAAAATCTAAGGTTTAATTTGGAATTAAAGTATTAGCGTCTAAGACATTTCAAATTCCAAAACTTGAGGGCAAGAATTGAAACTATTCCAAGTCTCTTCAATTTGTAACTTATGAGTTTTTAATGGTTCATAAAAATGAAGACTCTTCATTTTATGAAACCTCTTTAGTTCTTTAATCACAATTTAAAGAAGTGACTTTTGGTTATCCATAACTTGAGGACAAGTTATGGACACCATCATTGCCATTAAGATCATGAATTAAACATACATGGTGGTTACATATAATTCCTATGATCTTCTAAAAACTCATAAGAACACAAATTCATGTCAAGCAATTTCAAGAAATCATATAAACATATAAAATACTTGAAAATTGATAAAAGTCATGCAAAAATGGGTTAACATAATCATTATCATTTTGAAAAACAGGTTTTACAAGTCCAAAACAGATTGGGATAATGATTTTAATCCATTTCTAGCAACAAAACACGAAAAGCTGCCCAGCACGCTCCTACTCGTCGAGTGCATTATCCTACTCGACGAATAGGATGAATTTGATCATGGACTCGGCGAGTCCTCCCCATGAAATCGGCGAGTCCAGTCATCAGTGAGCAGAATTTTCGATTTTCAAGTAGTTTTGCGTCAAGTATACAGAAAACAATCCTAGGCTCTGATATCACTGATGGGTTTTGAGCATTCTAACACTTCCTAAGTGTACATGCAACCCTAATAACCTTGAATCTATGTTTTCACTATATACATGCAAGTTTCTTTTTAAAAGTTATTTCCTAACTAGCATGGAATGGGGATTACATAAAACATAAAACTAGTAGAAATACATACCTTGTTGTTGCTTGGATTCCTTCAAGAATTTGTGAGCCTAGCACCCCAAATGTTGTGCCTCAAATGCTTCACACGACACCACAAAACTAGGAATAACTTGAGAGAATACTTGTAGCACTCAATAAATTGTTATGCCATCTCAAGTAATACTAGGTGCCGATTTTGCTAGCCAAAGGGTCCCTTTTATAGTGGTGTCACAATTAGGGTTTCATCATGAAGACCCATAATTGTCATGACTCTTCATTTCTCATGACCCATGGGTTTGTAACTCCCATGGACTATCCATGGAGCTCCAAATGGTTATATCCATAACCCATAAACCATGGATCATTAATCCACCATAAAAGAATTGATGATTGTCATAATCAACCCTTATATATTTAATTAGTCTCACTTTGATCACCAAATTAATACTAGATTAATACTTGATCAATAATAATTAAATAATACTATTATTAATATATTAGAACTTATAATATATTAATAATCATAAGTGCCTTATTCTCTCATTTATTCTATCCAAGTATTGCAATGCCATGCAACCCAAATGGACCATGCCGGGTCGGGTCAAGTACATACCAAATAAAGTTATGGACTTAGACACTATATCCAACAACACGTTGGTTTGCAAGTTTAGTCCCAAGGAGAATTTTCAAAATTTTGGGGCATGGCTTGCATATGTTGGGTGTACGTCTTGGACGTTGGGCGTACGTGGACATGGTGCAAACCCTAAATTTTAGGGTTTGGACCCTATTTAAGCATCATTATAGTTGCATACCCTTCCTTAACTCTAGCCTCCATCCCTATCTCGAAACCCTAAGTGTGTGAGTATCTTTTGAAGATTAGAGAGCCATTTTGGTGCTACTTTGGTGCTCTTGGTAGTGAAGGAGGATCCTATAAGTTGTGGTGTTTCACTCAAGACTTGCAATCCAACAACTACTCTCACTTGTGAATCTTCTGGAGGTATAAAGCTCTAGTCTTGATGAATATTTCGTTAAGATCTAGTTTAGCTTAAATTTGGCAAGTTTTTGTCCTAAATCTTGATCATTGTGAGTATGGCATACACCAGGACCTTTGAGTTGTCCTTTTAGATGCTTTAGGGTGTGTTAAGTCATAAAAATGTGATCTTGTACATTAATTTCTTTCCATGCGTGATCTAGGTTGTATTAATGGGTCAAGAAGCTAGGGTTTTGATGTTTGGTCAAGCTTGCAATACGTCTCACATACGTGTTGAGTATGCCCAACATACTCACCGATTTGAAGCGATTAACTCGGTTAACTTTGACTTGGATTTTGACCAAACTTAACCTAAGGGTATTTTCGGTATTTTGATATATATATTCTCAGATTTGGTCACTGTATTCATAAATGTGTCTGGTAGAGTTGATTTCAGAGCAGCGTGTTGTTTCATTTTCTTATTTGTCTATGAGGTTAGTCTTCTCACTGTATACATTGGTCGAAGGCACCAATGTCGGCCCATTATTATGTTAATTAGGATGCGAGTTGTTATGTGACTTATATGAGTTCGTATGATGGGTTGAAATAAACCCCAGGGAAGGGCCCCCTATTGTATGTTCAGGTTGAAATAGACCCCAGGGTGGGGCGTACTATTGTATAATTGGGTTGAAAAATAACCCAGGGTGAGGCCCCAGGGCGGGGACCATATATGATGATCGGGTTGAAATATACCTCATGGTGAGGCCCTAGAGCGGGGCCCATATATATATATATATATATATATATATATATATATATATATATATATATATATATATATATCGGGTTTGTTTATACCCCAGGGTTAAGACAGTTGTATGTTTTGGTATATGGTACTTTAGGGAACTCACTAAGCTTTGTGCTTACAATTTTTGTTTATGGTTTCAGGTACTTCTTATTCGAAAGGGAAGGATCCGATGTGATGGCACAACATCTTCCAGTCATGATTTCCGCATTTTGAATAATTGTACTACAATGTTTTGGATAGTACATTTTGGTGATGGATTTTGAAACATTTAATGAATCAATCAATAGTTTTTCAATGAAAAATTTTATCATTGTTTTTGGGATGTTACAAGTTGCTATCAGTGGCATGGTTTGATGGATTCAGATACACTTTTGGGTGTGTCAGAACTCAAATAGTAGAAATGAAATTTTTTAGAAAAAACGAAATTGAATTTCTAAAATGATTCTTATTAAGTAAAAGGGATGCAATGTGCGCAATCAACCAAGCTCAAGTAAGTAGTTCCTAAAATTACCCATACCTATGTGTTATGATTAGTATGCTTAATATGAGAATTTCATGTTAGCATGGGCTAACGATACCTTCAAGAACTATATGATAGAGTTGCATGATTTGTGTAATGTCGTATAGGCTAGTAGGATTTGATGTTATGTATTACTCAGAATTGATATCATCTCAGTTAATTGCTAAGTGTAAGCTTTCAAAGTTGTATACGACTAGGATCATATAGCCCTAGAATGATTGATTTTTCCTTATTTCTTGTTCCTTGCTTGGTTGTGGACATAGGGAGTAATCATTATTTGATAGTCTATATGATTCCATTTGTGTATAACATGCATGCATAAGGCAACCAACGGTGTTGATTGAGGTTCTCGATATTACAAGCGACGGGGGTTAAGGATTCCTAGTAAAACTAAGGACATATATGTTGTTTAGCATAGGCTTCATATATGGTTCTAGTGTGATGAATTAGAGGAATCATGAAGGATCTTGAGGAAGGTAGAGATAGGTGTGAAAGGTAGTATTGGGCCCGTAATACTACATGCACAAGATCTATACTAGAGATAAAGGCAGCCCTAGAGACTCTAAGGAGACCTGTGGAGTGAGATTTTCCTCGAGTATTATGTTGATTGTTAATGTTTTTATGTTTCAATCTGAGTATGGTAATAAGTACTCGAGGAGGCTCTAGTTCTGGTTCGGGTTCTGGTTCAGGCACATAACCGATTGATGAGAGGTTGTGCGGGTTTATTGTGGTTGAGGTTACTCGCAACATATTGGATGCAACTCCTGTGATGTTCAATACCATAAAGGAGTGGATTATGGATCTGATGGATGGGAGACTCAGGTCTAGCTAAGATTGTTGCGGGACAAATATGAGCTTGAACTCCCTCATTCCAGGAGTTCAAGGCTTATGGAGCTCCCAAGTTCTTTCAGGTTATGGACCACATCGCTACTCGACACTAGATCACTGACATGGAGAATGCTCAGTGGATGAGTTTTTTCCCTAAGGGGGGAAATATGGGATTTGCATCCGGCCTACAGAGGGACCGAGCATTAGATTTGTATGAGGAGGTTAACCAATCTCTAGGGTTAGCAAAAGTGGCAGTCATGACCTAGAAGGATTTTGTTTCAAGGTTATAGTGGGAGTTTGCACCAGGTATCGAGTGAAGCAGCTGGCGAGGGAGTTCTAGGACCTTCTCCAGACTACTGAGACTGTAGCAGAGATTACCGCCAAATTTAGGGTGAGGGATTTGTTGGTTTCACAGTACGTTGTAGATGAGGACATGTGTAACGACGTAAATTTTCAAAACAATTTTTCATTTCTTTAAAACATAATTTCATTCAAGACAAACCATAAAATCCAATGTAACATGGTCATAATACAAAACATATCAAATCCCAAGATCAACATATCCAAATCCGCCTGTGTGTGTACGAGTCACGCCGGCGCCTTCGCACGGTCCTCACTAGTACCTGAAACACATTACACATAAACACTGTAAAAAGCTTAGTGACTTCCCCAAAATACCACTTACACATATACGCCTTTCTAGGCCATACTCCACATGACCTTCTGGTCCATGTGTCTCAGGGGACTTCCGTCCCAACCCGGTAAACCTTCCTGTCCTACCCGTGTCGACCTTCTGGTCCATAACTCCATGACCTTCCGGTCCACATCATAATGCCTTCTGGCCATATAATAACGCCTTCTGTCCCATATCAAGCATAGCATACATATCACATACATAACGCATACAAAACAGGCAACTCATAGCATACAATGCATATATCTCATAGTATACCAGACCTTCCGGTCACACATATGTACCCTTCCAGGTACAGTATAGTGAGAAGACTCACCTCGTATGATGTTTAGTATCTCACGTGCTCAATATATCTGAATCTTGAAACAACGACCTAGCCTCGCCTAATCACAACAAGTAATTATTCCAAATCATTAACGGCTCTCAAGGCTATACTACATCCCTTTCTACAATCCCACAGAAGGGTAAAAGACCATTTTACCCCTCCCTAACTCAAAAGTCCACACGTTGACCAAAACCCTAAAACTCAACAAAAGTCAACAGTAAGCAGTACGCGGGGTGTACCAACTCCTGTACGCGGGGCGTACCCTTGCACTCCAGAATAGGGGAACGCGACCCCCTAGGCGGCGCGTATTGGGATTACGCTCAGCGTAAATCCCAGTTTCTTACTTTCTTCAGTTTAGGTGTTAAACAGTTAAGACATAACCTCACATTCCATATTTGGCCATTCTAATACCTCTTAATCCATAAAGTCGAAACCTTTAAGCCTTTGCATGGCTATAAAGGTTCCCACACCCTCTAACACCTTTCCTTTCTCCTCCAAAAGTCTAGATCTCATGCATGGCTCAACATTTACATCCAAGATTGCATTTTTATGAACATACAACTCATATAGTCCTGAAATATGATAGATCTAGGCCAATGGAGACTATTTGCTCATAAAGTCTCCATTTTTGGGACACAAAACCCTAAAATTTGGTCCAAGAAGCACACAACATAAATAACAAGGCAAGTTATGAACTTGATACCTCAGGAAGAAGCTCCAACCTCTGTAGACCTCAGATCTACTCTTTTCCAGCAACTTCTAGCTCCTACAATGGCATCCTCTTCTCTTTCACCACCTTGAAATGGCACTTTGAAGCTTAGAACACTCACACACAAGCTAAAGATGAAGGGAATACTCTCTTAAGGTTTCTTTCTGTGAGATGGTGGCTGAGGGACAAGGCCATCTCATTCCTTTTATAGCCTTCAAGTCATATTAGGGTTTTGCATCTGGGCCGGTTACGCCCGGCGTAACCTTGGGTACGCCCGGCGTACCCGGATGAATCCGCGTATAAACTAAGCGCGCGAGTACGCACAACGTACTCACAAGCCTAGCATTTACATAAAGGGACCTAACATGACAAGTTGGACAAGAAGAAGGGTTAAATGGTTGAACCTGAATTTCGGGATGTTACAACATGAAGAAGTCGAGATACCATGATATGTTGAGAGAGGCAATCAAAGGAGTTTGTGAGTTTCTTGCGCAACGAGACCCAGAATGATATGATCGAAAAGGTCCATAAGTGGGAGATTGAGTTGGAGCTTCGGAAAAAGCGGAATCCAAAGCAGGTATAGACAGCGGTGGGCCAGCTTAAGAGGCCCAAGACTTCCGATTCAGGCACTAGAGACCCTTAGGGAAGGAGCTGCTCTGGTAAGTATGGCAAGATGCACGGTGGGGCGTGTCGATCGATGGGTTCAATATGTTTTTGTTATGGTCAGTCGGGCTACATGAGTCGGGACTGCCCCAGGAGTGCTCCGATTTGCATCCATTGCAATCAGACCATCCATAAAAAATTTGATTGCTCGAGATTGTCAGGAGGAGCAGTGGCGGCGCCTGCGCTAGCCACCAGAAGGATTATTGATGGCCACCTGGGCAAGGTGGAGGTACCTGTGGTGAAAAGAAAGGTTTTGCAGCTGACCACCGACGAAACACATGCAACACTAGATTTGGTTACACGTATGTGCCTTATTTCTATATGTTATTGCTTTCTTTATTTTTTTGCTCATGATCATGTTTGATCTTGTATTATGACCCTTTTAGTCAATGGTACGACTGCCCATGTTCTGTTTGATTCGGGTGCTACCTGATCCTTTGTATATCATGCCCTTAGCAATGAGTTTTTTGATGCTCCTGGGACTATGGATTTCCCATTGGAGGTTGAGATTGCAGATCACTGTATTGTGAGAGCTTTGAGGGTCCATCATGGGTGTGTCCTGAATCTGTTTAGTGAGAGATACTCTATTGACTTAGTTCTGATAGCTCTACGAGGATCAAAGGTTATTATCATGATGGATCGGTTCGGCCCCAATGGGGTCATGATTAATTGTGAGCACCAGCTACTGAGAGTTTGAACCCCAAGTGCAGGAGAACTTGTTATTCATAGTGAGGGGGCTTCACATGGGTCGGCTTTATGTTCAGCTGTGAGAGCCAGGAGATATCTTCAGCAGGGTTGTTCGGGATTTTTGGCTTACATGGAGGATATTCGAGTTGAGGGGGCATTTATGTTGAGTGAGATGCCCATTGTACGCGATTTCCCAGATGTGTTTCATGAGGATTTAACCGAAGTACCTCCTAAGAGGCAAATTGAGTTCCATATTGATTTAAATCCTGAAACGGCTCCAATAGCCAATGCACCGTATCGTTTGGCACCAGTAGAGATGAAGGAGTTGTCTACATAGCTTTTGGAACTGATAGACAAGGGATTTAATCGGCCGAGTAGCTTACCATAGGTAGCACTGATCCTATTCATGAAGAAGAAGGAAGGTTCACACGGTATGTGCATTCAGTTTCAGAAGTTGAATAATCTAACAGTGAAAAACCGTTACGCACTCCAGAGGATGGATGGCTTATTTAACTAGCTTCGGTGTGCGTCTTGGTTTTCCAAGATTGATTTGCGATCAGGTTACCATCAAATGAGGGCCATGGATAATGATGTGCAGAAGAAACGTTCAACACTCATTATGGTCATTACGAGTTCGTGGTGATGCCTTTCCGGCTCACCAATACATTGGCTGTGTTCATGGATCTCATGAACAGTTTTGTAGGCCGATGCTGGATCGGTCAATAATAGTATTCATAGATGATATCATGGTCTGCTCGAAGACTAAGGAGTAGCATGAGGAGCACTTGTGAGAGTTGTTGGAGACCCTGAGTAGGGAGAGGCTTTATGCAAAATACTACAAATGTAAGTTATGGTTGCGCGAGGTGTAGTTCTTGGGGAACATCGTCAACCAAAGGGGTATATTGTTCGAACCACCAAGATTGAGTTCCTGATGTGATGGGAGGTCCCGAGGACCCCATATGAGATTTAGATCTTCCTAGGTCTCGTAGGGTATTATCGGAGATTTATTTAGGATTTCTCCAAGACTGCAGTGCATTTGAATCGCTTCACGAAGAAGAAAGTAACTTTTCGGTGGGGGTCTAATCAACAGTTGTCTTTTAAGACTCTGAGGCTGAGATTATGCGAGGCCCTGATTCTCATGCTTGCTGAGGGTTTGGATGATTTCTTGGTCTATTGTGACGACTTTATTTCAGGTTTGCGAGTTGTCCTGATGAAGAGGGGTCATGTGATTGCTTACGCTTCAAGGCAGTTGAAACTTCATGATGTTGTTTATCCTACGCATGATTTGGAGTAGGGGTTGTGGCTTTTGCCCTCAAGATTTGGAGGCACTATTTGTATGCGGCAGCGGTGATGGTTGGATGTAGTAAAGGATTGTGATTGTGATATCATGTATCACCCTAGGAAGGCCAATGTCGTGGTTAAAGCTTTGAATCGTAAGGTTGTGAGTTCTCCTATCAAGGATATTTTTTTGAGGTTGGTTGTTACTTTGCCTTTGATGGATTTGATAAAAAATGCTCAGGTGAAGGGATTTAAAACGGAGAACTAGAAGGATGAGCGAATCATAGGGCATATTCCATTATTTTTAAGAGACAGTTGGAGGTTGTTGACTTAGTGTGGTAGATTTTGGGTTTCGAAAACTAGTGGTGTGAGACAGCCAATTCTGGAAGAAGCATATAAGTGAAAGTTTTCAATCCATTCGGGAGCGACAAAGATGTATATGGATCTGAAGTTGACTTATCGGTGGCCCTGTATGAAAAGGGAAATAGCATGGTTGTCGAGCGATGCCTGACTTGTAGAAAAGTCAATGTTGAACATCAGAGACCCAACGTCAAGTTGTAGCCATTACCCATACCCATGTGGAAGTGGGAAGAGATTACCATGAATTTCATTACAAAGACGACAAGGATGTTACGTGGAGTTGATTCTATCTAGGTCATTGTTGATAGATTGACCAAGAGTTCACATTTCATACCGATTGTCGAGTATATGTCTACTAGGTAATTGGCTGAAATCTACATTCGAGAAGTGGTGGTTCGACACGAGATGCGAGTTTTAGTGGTTTCAGACCGGTATGTTCGTTTCACCTCCAGGTTTTGGAGGAAGTTTTTGATGGGTTTGAGCCAAAAGAACATCCTATGTACTCATGCAAACCCTAATGCTTGGATCTAGGTTTCTCTATTATACATGAAATTCATCCAAGACTTTCAAACCCTAGATCTAGTGTATATAATTCGAAAATAACATAACAAAACAGATCTAGATGATTACCTTTTCTTCAAAGCTTGAATATTCTTGTCCTTGGAGCTAAGAGTCACAAATGCCACTCCTCTAATGGCTTACAAACACCACAAGAAAGAGGATGATCTTGGAGAGAGGTTTGAAGCTTTTGAAGTCGTCTCTAGTACTCTTAGGAATAGGTTTTGCCAATTTTTGTAGCCTAACGGGTCTATTTATACTTGTGCTGCTAGGGTTTCAGTCAAAACCCTAATTTGATAGCTTAGGCCTTAAGCAGTCCAAAAATCTTCCAAAATAAAGGCCTTGGAGAAAAATTAGATTGGCTCCCACTCTAATTTCGTCAACCCCTTAATTCCAAAGAATTCTCAGCCCAAATCAACTATCACACAATTGACAGTTCCAATCCCCTTTATTTAATTAATCTCTTTTAGCCATAGAATTAATTTTTAATTGATTCTTGTAATATTAATTAATCTATATGATTTCTCCTTTAATATATTTTTCATATAACATATTAATAAATCATAATAACCTCTTTATTCATAAATCATCCTATCATGTTGTTTTGGTGAAGGCAACCCAAAAGGACCATGCACAACCGGGTCAAGTACCTACCAAATGTAGTTACGGGCTTAGACACTAATCCAACAGTTTTATGAATAGTTGGGTACTTAGATGCATTTTAGTACAACATACCGCCCCTAGAACGACGGCCAGAGGGAGCAGACGATTCAGACGCTTGAAGATATGTTCTGGACTTATGTATTAGATTTTAGAGGAAGTTGGGATACTTACCTTCCACTGCACAAGTTCTCCTAAATACCGGCATCATACCTTTTGTTGTAGGAGAACTCGACAAGTGGAAGGTAATAATCCTAACTCCCTAACAAATCTAACACACATACCTGGAGCATATCTACGAGCGTCTGAGTTGTTTTCTCGCTCTGAACATCGGTTTTGGTGGTATGCAATACTGAAATGCAGTTGAGTACCTAACTCCCCATGAAACTTCCTCTAAAACCTTGAAGTGAATCGAAAATCCCGATTTGAAAAATGTAACACTTGAATTCCTGGTATGTTTTTTATGGTCCTCATGCATTTACTAATTTACAATTTGGTCCCTATGTTGTACGCAGGGCATACCACAAGGTACTCTTAGCATACAAGTTGTACAGAGCTGTACATTGGGTGTACCAAGTGCTACGCTTAGCGTACTCATGCGAAGGCTTGTTCGGGGTTCCGGATGAGTATGTGAGGCGTACATGTAACGCCCGTAGATCCGGGCTAGTTAATTTAAAGATAATAGGGGTCGAAAATGACTTTTTGACGAAAGATTATTTAGAATAAATAAACTAAACCAAGTTGTATTATATGTCACAAGGTTTCCATGCATATAAAGAACGCCGAAATCTGAGTTATAACGAAGAAGTTATGACCCGTCGAAGTTTTGCGACGGAACCGGCACGACAACAGGGAGCGTAAATAGTAAATTTACGATAGAGCGATATTTAGCCTTAGCAATCTAAACGAAAGTCATAGAGTATGTTAAACTAAGAACATCGATAAAAAGAACGCCCAAATCTGACTTCGTATGAAGAAGTTATGATTTTTCGAAGTTTCGGATTAGCGGTGTACAACCCGAAATTCGAATATTATATTGAGTGATTTTTAGCCGACACGACCTAAACGAGAATCGAAGATCTCGATAAGAGTAGTGTAACGAGAAAAAGATGGGCGAAAACGGACATCGGATGAAGAAGTTATGAGGATTTAACGGACCAATCCTGTCCCGGCCTGTTAATAATATATAATTTAAAATCGATTCAAAATTAGCCGACGAAGTCTAGACGAAAGTTGTAGAGTACGTTCCCACCTTCGCGTGGATATAAAGAACGTCTAAATTGGAGCTCGTACGCAAAAGTTACGATTTTTTAAAGTTGAAGCATGAAATTGCGAGACCTAATGAAGGATCGATGACGTGGCGCGTTCTGAACCGTCCATCGCTGAAGAATGCCTCGCTTCGGATCTTGACACATCGCCCCTCGCTTTATGCCCCACGTCCGAGTTCGGTACGCCCAGCATACCTGGGTTCTTATCCATCCGAGTCCGAAGTGCGAGCCAGCTGGTGCGAGCTGGCAACCCTATCCGAACTACGCCCGGCGTAGCTACTGAACACGCAGCATAGTCCGAGCTACTGAGCGCCTATAAAAGCCTGCGAAGATTTCTGAGTTTTTCACA
The DNA here is from genome assembly GCF_051521515.1 of Lactuca serriola. Lineage (NCBI taxonomy): Eukaryota > Viridiplantae > Streptophyta > Magnoliopsida > Asterales > Asteraceae > Lactuca > Lactuca serriola. Next base: position 146,174,732 of record NC_136415.1, on the reverse strand, counting down.
ACATTTCCTTTCTCTCTCTAGATTTCTTTCTCTCTCTAGCCTATTTTGAGCCCCCAAAACCCTAGATAAAATCCCTAGCACCCGAAGGAAGCCCCGAGGCTCCCGGAGTCCCGAGAAAAAGGGTCTTTCGGTTTCGAAACGCTGCTCCAAATAATTATAGGAATGTTATTAGGTCCTTAAAATAATTATTTGGGCTATTATTATGAGTTATATTGAGTGTTATTTAACGCTTGTATAATAATAATAATAGTCAGACTATTAATTTCTCGCAGTTATCGTTAGACTAAACCCTAGTGGTATTGGTACTAGGTTTTATCGAAGGAAATTGTTTTGAGAGTATCGAAGCGCTGTCCGAGTGCTGAGTCACCACCTTTCAGGTGAGTGCATGGTCCCCTTCAACTTACTCATAGATATGAAGTATTTACTACGTGCTATGTGTGCATATTGTCTGTTTACTTGCTGTCTATGCTCGGTGAAAGATTTTATACATGTTTTAAATGATTTAAACTATATACGTATTTTATATCTACGAAAATGTTGGGGTAAAACATGGGTAGATATAATAGATGAAATATGAGTTGGACGATGAGTTGAGAGGTGATATAGACCATGAGGTATGGGTGAGAGGTGTACGATGTGAGAAGCCTTTTTCCCAAACGATGTCCCAATCATTCAGCAGAGTATGGATGAAAACCACGGACTATCTAGACAGTCTAGTGGAACACTAGCAGGCTCGCAACCTGTAGGTGTTGTGAACGATGTGTTCACTCGGTGTACTCTAAACCTTGGTGATCATGAAGACTTGATGCCTAGACCCTGGTGATCATGCAGACTTGGTGCCAAAACCCTGGCGACTATGCAGACTTAGTGCCTATTGTATAAATTCTGGCGACTATGTAGACTTAGTGCCTAAACCCCGGTGACGATGGACATCGTGCCGATTCCTTAGGATGATCCTTAGGAATGTATGAACGAGGAACGGTTGATTCTTAGGGCAGACCCTTAAGAATAAAGAATATAATAAGGAGGGGTAATGGGGTTTAATTGCTTGATTGTTTAAACCTAATAATTATATTATTGTGGTTTGAAAACCCTATGTACTCACCAGGTTTCCCAACCTGACCCACTCAGTTTATTTATATCACAGGTGTTGATATGAAGTCACATTACACTGAGAGATTTAAAGAGATGTAGATCACTAGTGTAAATAAACGTAAGTTCTGTCTATGCTTATGTTTATGTATTAACGATGACATCCCAAACGTTTTTAAATGAATAAAATACGTTTCTTCGAAAATGTTTTGATAACGTATTTATCGTATTTTTTTGGGAACAAATTCCGCAACATTTTTATGAAAAGAAGTACTCTTATTTTTATAAAGCATAAACAAAATCGGTCTTTTCTGGCCGTAAAAATAGGGATGTCACAGCACATCCTTGTATGCGCGGTGTATGCAAGGTTTAATGAAAACCCTAATTTTCAAGTGTGGACACTATATACGCATCCTTATGGATTTTAAACCCTCATTTCTCAGCCTCCTCAAACCCTTAAGCATCACAATAGAAACACTAAGCCTCTCTCTTTATTTTTGAGCTTATAGTGTCCATTTTGTTGTGTTTTGTCCCATTTTCAAAAAGCAGAAGGTTGGAGAAAGGCGGTGGTTCTTTTGAGGCTTAGATCTCCTTTGTTTTTGGTCCCATAAATGAGATCTTATGGTTTAATATCACTTCTGAAGCTTAGAGTTGCCATTATTGGTGTTTTTTTGGCCCTAGATTCATAAAGTTGTCATCTTTGAAGCTTAGCATACTCATGCGGAGGCTTGGTCGGGGTTCCGGATATGTACGCGAGGCGTATAGCCTTGTATGCGGGGCGTATGCAAGGTTTAATGAAAACCCAAATTTTCAAGTGTGGAGACTATATAAGCATTCTTATTGATTTTAAACCCTCATTTCTCAGCCTCCTCTGACCCACAAGCATCATAATCGAAACCCTAAGCCTCTCTCTTGCATTTTGAGCTTATAGTGTCCATTTTGGTGTGTTTTGTCCCATTTTCAAAAAGGAGAAAGTTGGAGAAAGGCGGTGGTTCTTTAGAAGCTTAGATCTCCTTTGTTTTTGGTCCCATAAATGAGATCTTGTGGTTTAATATTACTTCTGAAGCTTAGAGTTGCCACTCTTGGTGTTCTTTTGGCCCTAGATTCATAAAGTTGTCATCTTTGAAGCTTAGTTCCATCCATGCATGACTTATGGCCATTTTTATGAAAGTAGAATGTTATAAATCGAAGTTGGGATCTTTTAAGGCATGCAAAGTCACCAAGTTAGTGAATTTATGGTTTTAGATACACTTTGGGACTAAGATTTATGTTTGGACTGTTGGACTTAAGCATTAAGAGCTTAACGGAAAAGTTGGATTAATGGAGGAGTACGTTGGGCGTACAAGTCAGTATGTGCAGCGTACAATCCATGTAGTGAGTACGCTTAGCATACATCTAAGTACACCCTACAGACTTAGTCTGATTGGGCTTCACATCTTTCGGGCCTCAGTTGGGCCACTTCTTTGGACGTTGTTGTTTTGGCCCTTATTGGTCCATATAAAATCAAGCTTTTGGACTAAGGAAAATTATTGGGCTTTAGGGTAAGGCCCATATGGCGTATTTGGGCCCAATTTGGAAAATTAGGCCATAAGTGGGCGTTGGAGGAGCAATTGGTTTTGGGCCTTAGAGGAGCAATTGGTTATGGGCCTTTTTGGTTTGTGGATTTGGGCCTCAATTTTGGTTTAAACTATGTCAAGGGTAAAATGGTCATTTTACCCAAGTATGGATTATTAGTTATAGACTGGAACCTAAGGGGTTGTTTGGCATTGGAAAAGGAATATGGCAGGAATATGAATCCAATTCCATATCCTGTTTGGATGGTAGGAAATGGAATTGGAATTAATTCCAGATTTTGTTTGGTTCGTAGGAATTGGAATTGGAATCCATGTAAAATGACAAAATTTCTCTTTTTGTCTATTTTGCTTAATTTTACTTTCTTTTTTAACTTATATTTAAAGATACATTATATGAATTATAAAAATAGTAAAATTTAATTTAATTTATTGAATGTTCATGTCAACATAATGCGAAAATCATGCAAATAGCTTCATAACTTATAAAATCCTTTAAATACACGTCGTAATTTTTAAAACACTTCCATCTTTGATCAGTTAAGTTATTGGGAACAGGTTCGGGTTTCTTAAGCAAATAAGTCGAGACATTTTCCTGTAAAACAGAAAAACGGTATACATATTCCATTGATAGCAAAACAACAAAATGGTATATTCTGATATCATGTACAACAATTATTTTCACATAAAAAATGAAACCACAACAGAGTTTTTGTTCTATTGATTCCAAAAGAATGTTATTAGCAACAGTAATTGATACAATGCATTAGAAAAATAAGTGAGTATGATCAAGAACTCCATAAATCAGTATTTAAATTATGATAAACTTGGAAGATTTACAAAAAGGGATACTTCTGGTAAGGGTAAACATCAGACTACTTTTTGTTATGTCAAATAATCAAATTATGCATATTAACCAATCAATCACGATCAAGAGCAAGAACAAAGTGAGAATTCGATCAGTTTTCACTATCTCATTGGTAAGTATGGATGTATGGTTCATATTCTATCAGAACCAAAAAACACTCGATTCATTACAACAAAAAAGCATCCCGAAATCACATCCACTATAAATCAAGTTCAACTAATAAAACTATTGAAGAGAAAGACAAGGATTTTTTTCCAGATTCTGATATCATGATATCAGAGGGGTCACAATAGCGAATGAAGAAAAAAACCCTCCATCGATGTCACAGTAGCTCTGTTTGGGGTCGACTTCATAGGGGGTTGTGTGGTTCGAATGTATAAAATGCGATTAAGGAGAGAGGAAGAGAGAGAGAGAGAGAGAGAGAGAGGTAGAGAGAAATAGATTACCTACGATGAAGCATCTATGACAAAGTGGAGAAGACGCAATGGAGAGGTTGCGGCTGAACGAGAATGAGACGATGTCTCTAGGTTTACCTGATGAAGGATAATTAGTCGGAGCAAAATGGTAATCTGCTACTTTCCATGTTATGATGGAATTAATTCCATTAGAATGGTGAAGGAATGAACTGTCCTTCATTTGAAGGAAAAATATTTCATTTAGAATTCCTTTTCCTTCCCTTAAAGCTGAACCAAACACATGAATTCAAGGGAATTGGAATCCTTTTCCCTTGAATTCCATTCCATTCCTGCCAAACAAACAGCCCCTAAGTGTTAATTGGGTGTTGTTTGGATTGTCTAGCTCGGGGGTTGTCAGGGCAGCACCTAGGGTTTTCTTTCAATGAGATTCAACCTTCGAGGTGAGTTTCCTCACTAGATTTAGCGGGTCTAAGGCACCAATGTTGGCCCTTATTGATTATACTTGAATGCTAGGATTTTTTGTTACACTTGCATGTGTTATGTGCTACTATGTATACCAAGTGGGGCTCGATGTCGGGTGTAACGCCCATAGATTCGGGATAGTCAATTTAGAGACAATAAGCATCAAAAATGACTTTTTGATAGAAGATTATTTAGAATAAATAATCTTAACAAAGTTATAGTATATGTCACAAGGGTTCCTTACATATAAAGAACGCTAAAATCCGAGTTATAACAAAGAGGTTATGACCTGTCGAAGATTTACAGCAAAACCAGCATGACACCGGGAATCATAAAAAGTGAGTTTGTGATGAAATCATTTTTAGCTTTAGAGATATAAACAAAAGTCGTAGTGTATGTTAAACCGAGAACATACATAAAAAGAGCATAGTAGTGCACGTCCCGGAGTTCGAATATTAGATCGACCGATTTTTAGCCGACAGAACCTAAACGAGAATTGAAGATCACCTTAATAGTAACTCAACGATAAAAAGACAACCGAAAACGAACGTCGGATGACAAAGTTATGAATTTTTAACGGACTTTACCTGTCCAAGCAAGTTAAAATATAATTTTAAAAATAAATTCAAAATTAGCTGACGGAGTCTAAACGAAAGTCGTAGAGTACAATGCCACTTACATGTGGATATAAATAACATCGAAAATGGAGCTCGTGTGTGAAAGTTACAAAATTTAGAATTCGGAAGTGAGCTATTGCGAGGAGGGTAACGTGGTGCAATCCTGACCCTTGCTTTCTCCCCACAGCCTCGCATCTGGAGGTGACACCTGTCCCCTCGTGCGTGCAACCTAACCGTCGTAAGAATAGTGTACCGAGAACGCGCAGCGTACCGAGGATCAGGCTGCCTATAAATAACATATGAATTTCACCACTTTTCCTCACACCTTATCCCTTCTCTCTCTCTCTCTCTAAATTCTCTGTAAACCTCTCCCAACCCTTAGTACTTCCTAAGTGCTAAGAGGCAAGTCCCGGAGGGCCAGAAGGCTCCAAGAAAAAGAGCTTTTCAGCTTGTAAGTCTACCCCCGCAGAGCCCAGTTCCTAGCCAAACCTCCTGATAAGTGAGTTATGCTTACCCTACTTTAAGTATTGCTTATGTTTAAGTTCAATATCGTTATATTGAGCTTATAGACAATATGTAAATTATAAAACATAATATACAAAGTGTTATTATAACACCTTTTAACTACTCGTAGTACGGGGAATCTGGTTTGAAGGGCCACATAGGGTTGTTGGATTTCATAAGTGCTATTATGCCAAAATGGTCCTGCCCTCCGGTGTTTCATGTCTGGCCCCTTTCTATACATAGTGGTTGAAAAGTATTGTTTAACACTTATAAAACAATATCGCTCGTAAATAGTTGCTATAAATGTTACACTAAAATCTAGCGGTAATGATATTAGGTTTCGTCGAAGGAAAATAAAATTGTTAGAAGCAAAGCGCTACCCGAGTTTGGAATCATCACTTTAACAAGTGAGTGCATAGTTACTTTCATCTTACACATAGATATGAAGTATTTAATATAAATTACATGCTATGTGTGCATATTATCTGTGTTCTTGATATCTATGTTGGATGAACAAAATATACATGTTTTATTTGTTTTAAACTGTATACGTATTTTATACCTACAGTTATGATGGGTAAAGATGGGTAGATTAAAGATGACATGAGTTGAGAGATGAAATATTATATAGATGATGAGAAGAAATGAACCAAGCAATGGCCCAGTCATCTAGCAGAGTATAGATGACAACCACAGACTATTCTAGACAGTCAAGTGGAACACTAGCAAGCTAACAACCAGTAGGTATTGGTAACGATGTGTTCACCAGATGTACTCTAAAAACCCATTGACATGTATTGTTGGTGGACTCCCTAAAATATTACTATCAATAAAAGAGATAAACCCTTTCAACTATGGATTTAGTGCCCTAACAGATAATATCGGCAACTATGGACTTAGTGCCTGTTTAATAAACCTTGGAAGCGATGGACTTCATACCTATTCGTTAGGACGATCCTTAGGAATGAATGAGTGAATGATATATGATTCTTAGGGTAGATACTTATGAAATAAAGAAGATAATGGGGATGGGTAAGTGGGTTAATTGTTTTACGATCAAACATAATAACTTTATTATTGTGGGTTGAAAACCATATACTCACCAGGTTTCACAACATGACCCACTTAGTTTATTTTTATCACAGGTATTGATACAAAGCTACATTAGACTGAGAGCTTAAAGGAGATGTAAATCACTAGTGTAAATAAACGAAAAGTCTGTTTTTGCTTATGTTTCTGTATTGACGATGACATCCCAAAGTTTTAATAAAATACATTTCTTTGGAAATGCTTTGATAACATCATTATAATGTTTTCTGGGAACAAATTCTACAATGCTACTTTTGAAAAAGGATACATTGATTTTTAAATAAGCATAAATAAGTTTTTTTAAAATGACCGTAAATTTGGGGATGTCACGTTGGGCGAGGCCTGAGGACTGGAACATATGCTAGGGTTGATGATCATTATATGTGTTATCATGATCATGTAATATAAATTGTATGAGTATAGTGGGCGAGGCCCAGTGATAGACGAGGCCTGAGAATAACATATTTGTAAACCAAGTGGGGCTCGATGTCGGGCAGGGCCCGATATCGGGCGAGGACCAATGTATGGCGGGGGACCAATATGTGATTTATTATGTATTGTATGAGGTAGTTTGGGGATATCCCTAAGCTTTGTTTACGGTTTTCAGTTTATGTATCAGGTACTTCCGAATCCAATAGGAAAAGCTTGGGATGACTGCATTGCACACACCACATGGATTCCACTTTTGAGAAATGACATTGTTTGTTATGTTATTGAGATACTTAGTTTCATTTGAGATGTATGGATAATGTTTTTGGAATACTGTTTTATTTAAATTAAAAATGAAAATTTTGGATCATATTTTTGGGACGTTACAAGTTGGTATCGGAGCCTTGGTTTGAGGGATTTGGGCACACTCTTGGGTGTGTCTGATCTCAAACTAAGGATTTGGTAAAGTTTTTCAAATAGAAAAATATTTTAAGAAAAGGTTTTTTCTAAAATAAGAAAGGTTGTGGTGCATGCAATCAGCCGAGCTCAAGTAAGTTTTCTCAAATTACCTATACATGTTATTTGATATGCTTTGATCTGTTAATTTGTAAACCGCATGCTAGTTAGGGCTAAGGATCTACTTAGTTTTTTCATGATAGAATGCCAGGAGAGATGGCTTTGTATGCCTGTTGTATGAGCTTGTAGACTTGTGGGCTACTACTGATCAGTCAGTGATAGGATGGCATGTTTAGGTTATGCTTGGTTCTGAATTCTTGATGCTCTAATGTTGCTTGCTTTGTGCTTTTAGGAGTTCTAACTAGCTTCAGATAACTATTAAATGAATATGTTAAGTTACATATTATGGGAACTAAATAATTTTATAGGGTTAGGTTTTAACTCTATTGCACAGATCTTGTTTGAGTCCAACCATTGTAGTGTGAGACCTATCATTCGAAGAATTATCTAGTTTTAGTGATATGTAATTGTATTCGTGAGCTAGTTAGAGGAAGTTAGCGAGAGTTCCTTCTAGAGCTGATGGCAGAGAGTGGTATGGAGTTTGCCCTAGGATGAGATTTAATGTTGGTAGCCTTATCTGTAAGGGAAGGTTGTATGGATATAGAGTAACTTGTTTGAGTCAAAGCAAGTCTTGAGGAAAGTACGGATAGATGTGGAAGGTAGGATGGGCCCTTACTACTGGAAACATAGGATCCGTACTCGATTCAAGCAGAGCTACGAGAAAATCAAGGAGCTTTGTGGAGTTGTGATTCCCCGATATATATATATATATATATATATATATATATATATATATATATATATATATATATATATATATATATATATATATATATCGATGTGTGTGTTTTGATGGTTTATATGGTCTATTTTCAGTATGGTGGTATTGTGGGCCATACCTATTCGTAATTCTGGTGCCGGTGAGGGTTCAGGCTTAGGATCTGGAGCTAGGTAGTTGGATGAGCAGACTGGGGAGTTTCTCTCATTAGAGATTACTCGTTGCATTCTCGATTAGGCTCTTGTGATCTTCGGTTCAGTCAAGGAGGGTATCCTGGAGGTTTTGGATAAGCGATTGAGCTCGTTTCGTTCTGAGATGATGGCACTAGCAGGCACAAGATTTTTGAATTTTAGGGAGTTTCCAACATGTGGAGCTCTGGATTATCATGGGGTAAAGGTCCCCATTGTAAGCAGGTGGTGGTTAGCAGATGTTGCTAATGCTTTCCACACCAGTTGTTGTCCCGAAGGGGACAAGGTTAGATTAGCTTCCTACCTTTTGATGTACAGGGCACTAGGCTGGTGGGAGGAGGTAGGTTGTGAAAGGCCTAGTATGCTCAATAATGATATTAAATTGATATTGCTAAATAACATATGATACTAATGGGTCACACTAACAACAACTTGACACAATTGATTATTAATTAGAAAATGATTTTAAAAAATATTGAATAAAACTCTTATAATTAAATTGGAAATTATTTATTTCTTGCAAATAATAAATTTCATAAGCAAGTAACATAATATATCATGTGGTATGATTTATTAAGTCATGTACAACATTTTGAACCATAAGGACTTTTTGACTTTTACCAAAAAGTTAAGGTTTATATTTTATAAAATATTTTATAAATTTTACCATGTTTGATTTCTTTTTCTGTTTAAAAATGTGTGCATTCTTACAAGCATGCTAGTGATGAGTTATTAACTTGTTTATTCAAAAGTACTAAGCCTATGAAGCATGCATGGACACAGTCTTGACAATAGGGACAAGTTTGTCTAAAGTGGAAGTAACTAATGGTTAATAACTTCACTTTATGCATATAAATAAGAGGGCATGCATTTGGCAAGAGTGCTCATTCTTTATCCCTTCTAATGGCCGAGAGCTCTCTATAAGACTCTCTACCTCTTCTTTTCTTTGAGTTCTTGAAGATTACTTGCATATATTTTGCTCTCTTGAAGTTCTTATTGGTTATGAACTTCAAGCTTAAGAGTTTAAGAGTTTTGGACTAGCATCTACATCAATTTGAGTCATTGTTTTTGTTTCAAAGGTTCCCCATTCTTCATCAACTTCCAAGCCTCCAAAGAGGACCCAAAGAGCTACAAAGGTTGTTATTTCTTCACTTCTTTGGTTGGTCTTATAATCTTTCTATAACTTGCAAGAAGATCCTTGGTGGGTATAAAATGTTTGTGTTATTTCAAAAATTTAATTCTTCCCTTGCCATATTTTTCAAGTTTATCAAACTAATTTTGAATAAAAACCCAACAATTGGTATCAGAGCCATCTTGCAAGTTTGGTTAGATTTTTAGATTTTTGGAAATCGTAGTTTTTGGAGAATATGGATATGAACAAAATAGTTCTGTAAAATGTCGTGTATATTCATGAAGACTGAAAACACTATATATAGTACAATATTTGGGACCTAGGAATGGAAAGAAATCATCTACACTAATTACTATACATATATACAACATCAGATCATTTCCAAAGATAAATCAATCAGCTAGGAATTAGGGAATTAATTAGCTGGAAATCAATTCTGTGATCTGGTATTCTAGTGAATTTATTGTTGTTCTGTCAACAGCTTGAGTTGTCAACACCCCCCTTCAAGCTGTTGAATGGATGTTTTCTACTCCTAATTTGTTAGTGATGCCTTGAAACAAAGAACTAAGGAGTCCTTCTGTTAGAACGCCTACCAGTTGTTGGTTGCTAGGAATGTAAGGAGTGCATATGAGTCCACTATCTATTTTTTCTTTGATGAAATGGCAATCAATCTCCACATGCTTGGTGCGATCACGTTGTACAGGATTGTGAGCAATGTTGATAGCATATTTGTTGTCACAGTAGAGCTTCATAACACCTTCATACTTGATACCAAGGTCCCTTAGGATGATTCGTATCCAAAGAAGTTCACATATGCCTTGAGCCATTGCTCGAAACTCAGCTTCAACACTTGATTTAGAGATGACCGATTGCTTTTTACTTCTCCATGTGATCAGGTTACCTCCAAGAAAGGTGCAATATCCTGAGGTGGATCGGAAATCAAGAGGGGATCCAGCCCAATTTGTGTCTGTATATGCTACTAAGTCTAGTCTCCTATTTCTTCTAAATAGAATTCCTTTTCCTGGAGTAGCCTTGAGATATTGAAGAACCTTGTATGCGGCTGTTAAGTGTACCTCTCGAGGAGCGTACATGTATTGGCTGAGTACGCTTACTGCATAGGCTATATCGGGTCGTGTATGTGCTAAATAAATGAACTTCCCAATCAATCTTTGGTAGCGTCCCTTATCAACTTCCTGTCCATCCAGTCCCTTCCCAAGTTTGCACTGGTAATCCATAGGAATTTCTGAAGGTTTGCAACCCATCATTCCTGTTTCTTTAAGAAGGTCCAGAATATATTTTTGTTGGGAAATAAAAATTCCAACCTTAGAGTGTGCAACTTCAATTCTTAGGAAGTACTTGAGTCTTCCTAGGTCCTTGATCTCAAATTCCTTTGATAATTGCAATTTCAACATCTTTATCTCTTCCACATCATTTCCTGTGACGATTATATCATCCACATAGACGATTAATGCAGTAGTCTTCCCGTCTTTTGATCTTTTGACAAATAAACTTTGATCTCCCAGACTTTTTTCAAACTTCATTCTTTTCATGGCTTTGGTAAATCTCCTGAACCATGCCCTTGGTGATTGTTTGAGACCGTATAAAGCTTTCTTTAACCTGCAAACCTGGTTATTACCAAACTTTTGATTGAATCCGGGTGGTGGCTCCATATATGCTTCTTCTTCCAAGTCTCCATGTGGAAATGCATTTTTCACATCAAATTGTTGTAGACTCCTATTGAGATTTGCTGCCAATGACAATAAAAGTCTAACAGTGTTTAGTTTAGCCACAGGAGCAAACGTTTCATGGTAATCTATCCCATTTACAACCAATCACCTTTTTTCCTTTCGGTAGTTCAACAATTTCCCATGTTTTATTTTTTTTCAAGTGCCCTAATTTCTTCAATCATAGCCTTTTTCCACTCACTATCCCCAAGTGCTTCTTGAACATTTTTTGGAATTGAGATGGCATTTAACTTCGTAAAGAAGGCTCTATGTGATGGAGACAGGTTTGAATACGAGAGAAAATTGGCTATCAGATGTTCTGTGCACTTTCTAGTATCTTTTCTAAATGCAATTGGAAGGTGATATTCAGGTGGCAAGGAATCAGTTTTTTTACCTGTCTTTTGAGTGTGATCTTGTACTGGGTCTAATGATTGAGCTGCTAGCTTGTCAGAATTTCGTCTTCTTCGCGAGTACACTTGTAGTGGTGGTTCAGAAAAATCATTTTATGTAAGAGGTGGAGTTGAAATAGACTCATCTTGGGCTGTTTTTTTCTTGTTCAGAATTTGTTTCAGTTGATTTTTCTTGTTTAGAATCAGTTTCGGTTGATTTGGTGGGATGATGATCAGGTGGTCTTGAGATGGATTCAGGCTGGGATTGTGTTTCTTTTAAGTTTACTGGTTGGGTTTCGGGTGTTTGAGTTGGAGTTGGCTGATTTGGAGTAGATAAATCAAAAGAAAGAAATTCTAGAGCATTGTCATCTATGCTAGACTCTCTTGGAACAAAAACTTGATCATAGAACCCTTGGTTTTCAAGAAATGTGACATCTTTGGAGACGTAGGTTTTTAGAGAACTTGGATGATAACACTTGTACCCCTTTTGTGTAGAAGAATATCCAAGAAAAATGGTTTTTAAGGCTCTCGGATCAAGTTTACTTAATTGGTATTTTCGTTGAATGTGAACATAAGAAACGTACCCGAATGTTTTTAATGGAAGGGATGAGTGTTTAAGGTCTGGAAAATGTTCAGAAAGAACATAAATAGGGGATCGACCTTGAAGGACTCTACTGGGTAATCGATTGATCAAATACGCAGCTGTGCAAACTGCTTCTCCCCAATAAAATTTAGGAACCTTTTTTTCGAATAGAAGGGCCCGAGTTATTTCTAAAAGATGAAGGTTTTTTCTCTCTGCAACCCCATTTTGTTGCGGGGTTGCAATACAAGAGGATTCATGAATGATACCCCTTGTAGTGAGGAATGGAGACATAACTTGATTAAAATATTCGGTACCGTTGTCGGATCGAATATGTTTAATGCATACTCCAAACTGAGTGAGAATCATCTGATGAAATTGGGGAAAAATAATACTAACATCAGATTTATTTTTCATCAGATAAATCCAAGTAATTCTCGAATAATCGTCGATAAATGACACAAACCATCGGGTTCCATTGATATTAGGGATCTTCGAGGGGCCCCAAACATCTGTATGAACTAAGGAAAAAGGCTTAGAAGATCTTGAAGTGCTGATTGGAAAGGGGACTCTATGGTGTTTGGCCATTTGACACACTTCACAATTGAATTCATTGACATTCAAATTTTTAAACAAGAAAGGAAACATTGTTTTTATTAATGCAAAAGATGGATGACCCATCTGAACATGGTGAAGCCAAATTTGAGCCTTATTGGCAGAATGAGTGAAAGACAAATAAGCTTTAGAAAGGAAACTACTTCTAAGACCACCACTATTTGTGTCCAGGTAATAAACCCTATCCTCCTCCTTAACATGCCCAATCATCTTCCCCGTTTTCAGATCCTGAAAATGACAGTAGGTTGGATAAAATGTCACTTTACAATTCAATTGAGATGTAACCTGCTTAATAGAAAGCAAACTGACTGATAATTTTGGGGCATGTAAACCCGAATGAAGAGTCATGGTTGGAGTGGGTTTGACAGTTCCTTTTCCAACAATAGAAATTAAAGTTCCGTCGGCAGTTTTTATTTTTTTGTTTGCTGGACATGGGGTGTATGTTGAAAGATTATGAGAGGAGTTCGTCATATGATCAGTTGCACCTGAGTCTACCACCCAAATTCCATTCGATACAGTTGAAGAGCCATTTAAAGGACAGTTTGTAGAGTACTTACCTGAATGAGCCATAGAGCATGAACCTACTGGTTTATCGATTGTGGTGAGGAAGCTGCGAAGTTTCTCAATCTCTTCTCTATTTAACCCGCTGATTTCTTGAATCTCAGCAGTTGTGACATCCTTCTGTTGTCCTTGGACAACATTAGCTTGATGATTTCCAGGTTGAGACTGCATTTGGTGGTTGTTCCTCGGTTGCCCCTTTCCTTGTAGCCTCCAACAATTTTGTTTTGTCTGTCCCGATTTCTTGCAATGGTTGCAATAGAGGCTTTCTTTGCTGCCCGAAGATCTAAAATTGGTATTGGTTGACCAATTTGGGTGTTTTTGCATCACTGGTTGGGCAGTTCTAGTTGTAGCATTACTTGGAGCATGTTGGTTTGAGGCAAGTAAGGCAGAACCATTAGTTGATGGGTTCTGAAGCATGACGCCTCTTTTTCCTTCTTCTCCCCGGATGGTTGAGAAAACCTCATTTAGACTTGGCAAGGTGTCCTTTACAAGGATTTGGATGCGGACTTGGTCATATTTGACATTAAGTCCTACTAGAAATTCATAGACTCGTTCTCCTTCAACAAACTTTAGCATCATTGCAACATCATCACTGCATTTCATCTTTATGTTGTGGTAGTAGTCGAGCTCAAGCCACAAATTCTTCATTTTGTTGTAATAATCTGTAACAGAGAGAGTACCTTGTTTGGTTGAGTGAATTTTGGTTTTGATCTCATATACTAAGGCAACATCATGAACTTTGGAATACATCTGTTTGATGGTATCCCAAATGTCTTTGGCTGTTGTCAGGAACATGCAGGTACCACTAATCTCAGGTTGCATTGAGTTCCAAAACCACTACATGATTGATGGGTCTTCAACATCCCAAGCAGCAAATGAGGGGTCATCTTCCCTCGGTATAGGACCAGTCAGGTGGCTAAGTTTTCCTTTTCCTTTCAGAAAGGTTCGGACAATTTGAGACCAAACTATGTAGTTGCGGCCATTGAGTTTGAATGATGGCTGTAAATTCTGATACACTCCGGTTTGGGTTGGTGGGATAGGGTTTGAACTTGATTCATTAGACATGGTGGATTCGGAGACGACAGACATATTAAGACACAATTTTCTGGAGAGGAATGTTTATAGATTTGTTATGGCTCTGATACCATGAACAAAATAGTTCTGTAAAATGTCGTGTATATTCATGAAGACTGAAAACACTATATATAGTACACTATTTGGGACCTAGGAATGGAAGGAAATCATCTACACTAATTACTATACATATATACAACATCAGATCATTTCCAAATATAAATCAATCAGCTAGGAATCAGGGAAATAATTAGCTGGAAATCAATTCTGTGATCTGGTATTCTGGTGAATTTATTGTTGTTCTGTCAACAGCTTGAGTTGTCAACAGGATAACTTGTTTTTGTATAAACAATAAGTTCATACATATTTCAATGACAACTTTTTTTTTTGTTATTTTATGTGAAAAAAGTTTCATGCATCTTTTGTCATTTAAAGTTGTCTTAGAAAAACAAAGGTTGTTTTATGTGTATGTTGATGTATATGATATGCATAAACTAGCCAAGGACCATTATGTTTGTTATGTTGTTGTGCTTGTTGTTTTATAAAATGGTTGTAATATCTTATTTATTCATATGATATGTAATAAATTAAGTACATTAGTTTTCTTGTTTATTTTTGTAAAGTAATATATTAGTTTTTAGAAATAATTTGTTTGTACAAAGATGTAACAAACAATGAAGTTGGAGCCATTTTTTGAAGACAAAATGGCAATTTTCGAGTCTACTAAAGTGATGAGCACAATGATGACACTTTCTGAAAAGTGACATGAATGTTGTCATCAGTAGCCTTTTCTTTAAAGGGTTGTTGACATAATGCAACACTTTCTGCAACCCTCTTTTGAAAGGTGTTGCATGTGGCTGAACTTTTCCTTTAAAGAAGTCTTTCAAAACATTTGCAAGCAATGGGTGTTTACTCAAGTGGGAGCTTCTACAACAACATTACAAGAAGATTTTTGGTCCCCGTAAATGTCCCTTTAGAAATGGACTTGGCTTTTTTATGTTGGCTCACAAAAAATGTCATTAGTTGATTATGTTTATGCACATATCTTTTTATGCATGCTTTTGTTGTTTATTTTAAGCAATTATTTTGTGTGGTTAATGAATTAGTTTTTCACATGCTAAATAATTTTGGACAAAATAAATATCACATGGAGTTTGAGTTTTAAAAATTAGACATAAGATGTACAAGTTATTATTCTAAAATAAAACACGGTTTATAAAATAATTAATAACGACAAATTTTGAAATACTCCATTATAAGTTTTAAAATGGTGATTTTTTTAACTTATACAAACTCCATGTATATAAGTAATAAAATAAAGTTTTGTTAAAGATATAAAAGGTTTAAATGCACTCAAACTTAATACCGTTATTAAAATTGAATTGCATCAAATTATTAAAAAAAATAAAAAATAAAAAATAAAAAAAATAAAAAATAAAAAAAAATAAAAAAAAAACTAGCTTTTTATATAGAACCTTTAAAGGTAATTTTCTTTTGAAAATTGATTCCATGGTTTATTATATACATGTAATAACCCTGATATCATATGTTTTTAAACTAAAATTATAAAACATATAAAGACCCTTATTTTACAAACCTCAAACGCAATCATTTTGAAAAACACTCGCACATCTCTTGTATGCACTAGTGGGATAAATGATACCGAACCGTTTAGTGTTGTCTTTTGATGGTGTCTTCGCGATTTATATAACCAAGTTTTAGGCTGATTACACAAGTTTTTCAAATTGAACGATTTGATCGGAAATCTTTCGTGATAAAGGAGACCTAAGCAAGAGAATTTCGAGGCATTGATAGGATCAAACATGTCTAATGAAATTTGTTATTAGCGATCCTATAAATCTAGGAATTATATAGTAAGATATAACTGATAGTTGATATCTACCGAGTTGAATTCAAATGGATGGGATAAAGGATACCTAACCATTTATTTATTTTGCAACTTGGATCCTAGACTTTGATAATTAATGGTTTCAGAAACTAAAAGTGTATTAATTATTAAAGATCAAATATTGAAAATACTAAATGAATTTTGTTAAAAATTTATAGTTATATAATCCATTCTCATTATCATGAATTATCATTTTCTCTAATTACTTAATGAAACAATAACATTCACTAGAGACAACTTCAATGAACAGGTTCAAGTCCTAAGAGACAATCTCGTAAGAGATATGAAATTGTATACACTTAAAGGTCCAAGTCCTAAAATATTTTCTTTGAGAAATGAACCTGAACATGATACCTAGTAAATGCATCACTATGATGCTAAAGATGCTTCTAACATCAAGCTAGGAATAGTTATTCATGGCTTCAAGGAAGTGTTGGATAAATTAAACATATATCTAATGATATGACGGGTCAAGCAATATTCCAGTAAATTTAGTGATAGTTTATTTAAAGCTAGTTTAAACATTTGAATAATGCAAGGCTAAATGAATCACCTTGTGTGATCCATGAGGCCCATGATTTATGGACCGAACACTTTTAAGCCCAAGAAATCTACTAAAGCCCACATAGATGGATCTTGTTTCTTATGTGAAGAAATTGGACATTATAAGAGGATTTACTCCTCTTATTTGGAAAGAAAGTCTGGAAGAGACTAGTACATCTAGTATCAACTAGATTGAACTCATACTTTTCAAATAACACTTAGGTACTTGGTACTTAAATGTTAATCTAATATTTGCAAATGGCTTTCAAATATTTATTGAAGAGTAACCAAGTTGAGCACAATCAATTTGGAACTACAATCTAAGAGTTTAGTTTATTACTTATGCTTAGAACATAAATTACTTGTAATTTAAAATAATATTTGTTTTGGAACAGTGTATGTTTTAATTTAGCATGTCTAAATTTATGTCTCAGTTATTTTATTTCAAATGTTTCAACATTTACTTAATCGTTTTTCATAACGATAATATTCATATTCTGAAATGATTAACTCTTATTTTATGAGACTAGATCTCTTAATAGAGTTGTAAAGTAAATATCAACATTTTATAAATAAAATTAAGTTCTATATGCATACACTTTTGACTTAAACTTGTTTTAAATCAAGCTCATATTGGACACTCTTATCTTTATCATATAAATGACATTCACATATTCCAACTTCAAGTAAGGGATCTTTGAAGGCAAATAATGTAGTTTATTTGACACATGTGAACCTTATTTATATGTAAAGGATTCCTAATGATATTTTCACTAAGTTTTAGAGAAAATAATGAAGGACCTATACACTTTGGTGTGTGACTTCTTTTATAATGAATGTCTGAGATTAAGCACAAGATACCAAATCAACTTTGTTAACAACTATAACAGTTTTAATTATATTTTACAAGGTAAAACATAATTGTCAAATCTTTTTTGAAGGTTTCAAAAGTTAAGATACAAACCAGTAAGAACCATCTAAGGCCTTAATGATAATAAATGATGAATTATATCCTACTTGGGATAATACTTCAATCACTATTAATTGTATCTTGAATACTAATACCAACTAATAAGTAGATTAAACACTTTATAATATTTAGTATGGAAAGGATCCATCATCACCATACTTAATGTTTTGTGGATTTGAAGTCGATGTTGGACTAAAGCTTCTAAACCCAAAATCTAATAAATACATATTTGTGTAATACTCTAAATGTGGCTTAGATTATATGAAAACCCACAAAGAATAACGTCACACCCCTAAACCGAGAATGGCGGAAACGTTCGGGGCCGGAGGACGTCATGTACAGTATCATAACAATGCACAATAGTAAAACAAGCAACAACATCCATTGCATTAATAAAATAGTTTATACATGTATGTTCTATAAAAAGTTGTATAACACCAAAAATGTATATATAACAAAATTAAAGACGAGTCTGAAAATGCTCCGTCTTCACAAAAACCTATGCTTGTGTACCTGCCTACTGGTTCCCTGAGAATACAAGTTATTTTGAAAGAGAGTATCAACATTTAAGTTGGTGAGTTCATAAGTATTTTAGTGTGAAGTGTTTGCATTTGTTTCATGAAAATGTTTGTATTTGTTTAGTGAAAATGTTTGTATCTATCTAGTGAAAATGTTTGTGTACTTCCCAGAAAAGCCTATATTTTCTGCTTTAAATGAAAAATTGTCTTCTACCAAGACTCAACTGTTTCTATGTTCTGTTCTCTTGAAAATAGTGTAAAATGTATGTTTGTACTTAAAATAGTATAAATGTATGCTTTCCATATTTTCAAAACTATCTTACTCGAAAAATAGTATGCATTTCTCATGTGATAATATCACTCTATGAATGTAAAGGAAAATGAAGATTAACAGTACGGATGCATTAACTACCTTAAAACCAAACTGTTAATTAAGGTTAAAATGTGATTAGGTTATAACCATGCTTGAGAGACTAGTATAAAACACGACGTTCTTCAGGAGTCGAAAATGATATGACATTTGTCACCCGTAGACCTGTAGGTCCCACTGTAGCTAGCAGCAAGGTGTGGGATGGTCAATCCCATATAGATCTATACACAAACTCATGCTCTCCCTCCATGAGACTCTGGTTACAAAACGTGACGTAGCAAGAATATTGCTTTGCCATGAAATAGTATCTCACATTTTAGTTATCTTGTTCTAGTTATAGTATGTAAGTTCCTTCATGTTCTTTTAAATTAATAGTATACTTTGTAATGAATAGTAATAGTATGTATGTATTGACTCATGTATTGTTTCTCTATTCTAGAAATAGTATGTAGTTGTCCTCTAAACTATACCTATTATAGTTTACTAGTATGCTTGTTTGAACTGTTTACTGATTTGGAGAAAAGATTCAATTGCTCAACATGTGTAACTGAGTTAAGTATGTTTCTTGAAAATGGGGGTTTAATATTCATGCATATATTTAGCAAGTATAACTATGACTTAACCGACAGTCAGACTAGTGATCCTACCCTAAGCCCACAACCAAACAAGGAACAGGAGTTACGGTATTTAGCAAATAGTCCTATGTCCGTTAAAGCATACTTATACATAAATATGTACACGAATATGATTTTGATATAAACAGAAATCTAAAAATAGTCTAAAAGAGTTTTAAAGTGATTTTAACAACATTTAAGCATAAGAAATCCTTTTTGTTTGTTTGTTTCCACATGTAAATGATAAACACAATTATATTGTGTTCTACTTGTATCCCCCCCCCCCTAAACGCATTTAAAAAAGGTAAATTGTAGGAGTATGAACTCACCTTAAGTGATTGATTCGTTGGAATGTTCGATATAGGATGATTGTTTCCACTAGGTAGCTCCTGGGACAAACCAAGTCCTAAATAGCAATTTACGCGATATATTGGCACGAAGTTAGTGAATAAAACCTCAAAGGTGTTAAGGAAACAACCTAGTATGTAAGGAATACTTACAAAAGAAGTGATAGAAGCGAAATTGAGTAACTGCTTGGAGTTCACGACTGGGCTTCGGTCTTTACGGCCGTAAATAGTTCGCGGCCACTTAAAGATTCAAGTGTTTTCGGCTATAAAACCAGAAATGAAGGGTTTTTGATCGATGAAAATAAGAACGCTAGATGCTCTTATCAAAATCCGAAAGTGAATCAAATGATCCTCGAATGATAGTTGAGAGAAAACTAGGGGTTTTTGGTTGAAGATCTTGAGAGAAAATCTTGAGTTTACAGTTAGAAGTGTAGAAGTGAGGATTATTTCAGTCAAACATATATATATATATATATATATATATATATATATATATATATATATATATATATGGTAGAGTTTGCGGTCCAAAGGAGTTCACGACTATGAACCGGAGGTTTATGGCTGCAAACTAGTTGGAGCATAATGAAATTTCTAATCTTGTATGAATGAGACATACTTAATCATTTGAAATCACATTCTGACTGAGCAAGGTCGTTTTCACCTTGACTCGGAAAGTGTTTCTAAAATGAAAGACTTAGGAAGGAGAAGACACATTCTTGGAATGTAAAATCTATAAGGGATAGATAAAATGAATGTTAAAAGTTTCATGTCCTTATACATATATTGGCAGTATCTTGAAAGGGATCAAGACACAAGATTATTTTGGAGAATTCTTGGCATTGTCATATGGCACCAGTTTGAGCTAGCCTTAAAAGTACATAGCCCATAGGCTTGAACTATATGAAAAGATTTATATTCCATTTTCTTGGCAAATGAATTCATCATCTACACCATATTATGCATAGGACATGGTATTTGATCATGTTGTAAGCATGTCATAGGATACTACTTGAATACATGGTTAAGTCACTGGATGACTAACAGAACATTCTAAGAGTACTTTAGAAGAACTAAGAGAATGTATATGAGACAATTAGTTTAGAAAGGATTTTTATGGAAAGAGCTACACAAGATGTTAATATCTAAACATATACAAATTATTATGAATTATAATTGGATTTTGACTTCATTATGGAATGAAGGGCAAGTCTTGTTGGAATAAGGTCCATGGAAAACCTAATAACACAATCTACTACAAAATAAGAATACACCAATTTAGAAGTTGAATTCGAATATGATTGGATGAATGAGATCATTGAAAAACTATGTTGATTTCTGTCATTCAAAGATCACATAGAAATCTTTATGACTTTGAGAGTATACTTAATCATGCTAAGAGACTCTATGTCATGAAAGAACACCACTCATATTCTCCAAGATATTTAACTATACTTAGAGTAAAGTTAAGTGTGGAGATGATAATATTCACAAAATTCACACTAATTAAATTTTGAAAGATCCATTAATAAAGTCATTCTTTTGAGCTAAGTATGATTGGTCACACTTCAACTATTAGACTTTATTAAATGGATTTTTGATTTTGATTTAGTATTTGGATATTGGAACATTATAACAACATCTATTTGATAATGTTATGATATACTGGAATATATTCATGACATTAATATTTGTTGTGTTCTATATTAACATGTTTAATCCATGAATAATCTTACTATTATAAAAGTCCATAGTCGGTTATACTTATGGGAGCAATTATGAAGTGAGAGTAATATGAATTGTATTGGTTGACTCTCACTAGATGAAATTTGGCAAGTTGTTGTAACCAAGTTTCTTAGGTACTTGTCACAGAACTAGTATTGAACTGACCCGCATCAAGATCATCTCATGGATCGCTATCGTGAATGATACTTGATTATAAGGTACTATCTTTGTATCCTTAACACCTGAGATACATAGTGGGACTTGAGTGTAGGGAGTACCATGCTTCGATATGGTCAAACGTTGTTCCTTGACCGGGCAATTATAAAAGCCATTTTCAGGTATGGTGTGAACTATGCAAGAGGCGTATGAAATCAAGATGGGATTTGTTCATCTTATGTGTTGAGAGTTAGACATCTAAGGCGCTTTACCAAAAGTTGAACGACTATTGAGATTGATCGTGATCTGAATCTCATGTTCAACTTGACATCTGTCGCAAAGGGCTAACTGATAAACTTACATTATACACCGTAGATTTGAACTTTTTGGGAATTGGGCGTTGATAGAATGGCACAAACAGTCATATGGTCTTAGGGGCAGTGAACTGTTGCTAGATGCTCACCACTGTCTATATCAGTCTAGTATGAGTCTTCCCCAAGTGGGAGATTGAAAGGCCTACTATGCTCAAGAATCATATTAAAGTGATATTGCTAAATAACATATGATATTAATGGGTCACACTAACAACAACTTGATACAATTGATTATTTATTAGAAATTAATTTTAATAAATATTCAATAAACTCTTATAATTAAATTGGAAATTATTTATTAAATGGAAATAATAAATTCCATAAGCAAGTAACATAAATTATCATATGGTATTATTTATTAAGTCATGTACAAAATTTTTGGACCATTAAGGAATTTTTTTCTTTTACCAAAAAGTTAAGGTTTATATATTATAAAAGATTTTATAAAATTTACCATGTTCGACTTTTTTTTTGTTAAAAAAACGTGAGCATGCTTACAAGCATGCTAGTGATGGGTTTTTGACTTGTTTAATCAAAAGTACTAAGCCTAGAAAGCATGGATGGACACACTCATGACAATAGGGTCAAATTTGTCTAAAATGGAAGTAAATAATGGTTAATAACTTCACTTTATGCATATAAATAAGAGGGCTTTCATTTGGAAAGCATACTCATTCTTCTTCCCTTCTAATGGCCAGAGCTCTCTAGAAGACTCTCCATTTCTTCTTTGCTTTCAGTTCTTGAAGATTACTTACGTATCTTTTGCTCTCTTGAAGTTCATATTGGTTATGAACTTCATGTTTAAGAGTTTAAGAGTTTTGGACTAACATCTACATCAAGTTGAGTCCTTGTTTTTGTCTTAAAGGTTCCACATTCTTCATCAACTTCCAAGCCTCCCAAGAGGACACAAAGAACTACAAAGGTTGTTATTTCTTCACTTATTCTTTGGTTGGTGTTTTAATCTTTCTATAACATGAAAGAAGATCCTTGGTGGGTATAAAATGTTTATGTTATTTCAAAAATTAAAGTCTTCCATTGCCCTATTTTTCAAGTTTATGAAACTATTTTTGAATTAAAACCCAACAGTTCGTACATTGGAGTATGATGCGGTTGATGTGATGTCAATGGATGATTTCTCGACGCGGTTCCGAGCTGAGTTTGCACCAGTGATTGAGGTGTAATAGCTGGCACGAGAATTCTAGGATCTCCGCTAGACTACGGAGACGATGGTTGAGATCACCGTGATATTTATGGAGAGGTCACTTCTACTTCCGTAGTATGTGGCAGATAAGGAGATGAAGAAGGTCTGATATCATAAGATGCAGGGGAGCGACATTTAGGAGTTTGTTACCCGATCCAGCTACAAGACGCTAGAGGATATGATAGGCCGAGGCAGGGAGATGGAGATTGGCCTGGAGATGGAGATAGAGATGAAGAGTAAGCCATATGAGGTTCAGACATCAGGGGGTTCGGGCAAGAAGCCCAAGGTATCGAATTCCAGATCGAGGGGTAATCATTTTTTTAGTTACTATGGAAAGTGCGTTAGGACACATGAGGGACCGTGTAGGAGTGGTGATGGTTGTGGCTGCTTCAAGTATGGTCGGACGAGTTACAACAGGGATCCTACTACTACCACCACCCGGGGATCATACTTGATTTGCTTTCATTGCAATTAGAGGAGGCACAAGAAGGCCAATTTTCCGAGTTAGGCTACAGCAGGACTGGTGTCAGCACCTGCTCTTGCGACTCTTCACTTTACTGACGGTCGCCTGGGCATGACAGATGTGCTTGCGGCGAAGACCAGGGCTTTCCAGTAGATGGAAGAGGAGACGCGTGCAACTCTCGATGTTGTGACGAGTATGTATCTCCTCCTTATCTTTTTGTTTATATTGAATTGATTTCTTATGTTTATGTGTTTCATTTTAGGATCGTTCCTTATGAACGGTATCGCTGCCTTGGTATTGTTTGATTTGGGGCTACCCGTTACTTTCTATCGCTTATGCTTAGCAAGAGATATTCCGAAGCGCTGGGGGAGATGTATTGTGCTCTTGATGTTGAGATTGCTGATGATAGGACGATCTAGGTTGCAAGGGTCCATCAAGGTTGTACTCTCCATTTATTCAGAGAGTAGTATCCGGTTGATTTGGTTCACATTCCTCTATGTGGGAACAATGTTATCGTGGGCATGGATTGGTTAAGCCCTAATGGGGCAGTGAGCGAATGTGAGCAACAATTAGTTTGGGTTAGGACCCCATGTGGGGGAGAGTTGGTGTTTCACGGTGAGAGACCATAATGTGGGTTGATTATGTGTTCTGCAGCGAGGGTCAGACGTTGTCTTCATCCAGGTTGCTCGGGTTTTGTCGCCTATGTCATGGATACCTGGGATAAGGGGTGAGGCGACCGTGGATGTTGTGTTGATTGTGCTGGATATCCGGATGTATTCCCAAAGGATTTGCCTGGGATAGCTCCGGTAAGGAAGGTGACGTTCATGAGTGATCTGGACCCAGATGAGTCTCAGATAGTGAAGGCACCATATCGATTGTTTCTTCCCGAGATGAAAGAGTTGTCTACATAGCTAAAGGAGCTGTAAGACATGGGATTTGTTAGACAGAGCAGTTCGCCTTGGGGAGCATGTTTTGTGTTTGTGAAAAGTAAGGATGGGTGTAATCGTATGTGTATCAACTACCAGGAGTTGAATAAGGTAACGATGAAGAATCGTTATCCCCTCTAGAGGATTGATGATCTTTTCGACAAGCTTCAGGGTGCATCTTGGTTCTCCAAGATTGATTTGCGATCGGGTTACCATCAGATGTGGGTCAGCGATGACGATGTGCAGAAGACAGGTTTCCAGACTCGATATTGTCAATATGTGTTCATGGTGATGCCTTTTGGGCTCACTAATGCTCCAGCTACGTTCATGGATCTCATGAACCATGTGTGCAAACCAATGCCAGATCGGTCTGTGATAGTAGTTATTGATGATATCTTTGTTTATTCCAAGACTCATGAGAAGTATGAGGAGCAATTGAGGGAAGTGCTGAAGACATTGAGGAGCGAGAAACTTTTCACAAAGTTCTCCAAGTGTGAGTTCTGGTTGCACAAGGTTCATTTTCTGGGAACCCTCTCAACTAGAAGGGTATTCTGGTCGATCCAGCCAAGGTCGAGGCCCTGATGCGGTGGGAGGTTCCGAGGTCTCCATCTGAGTTTCAGAGTTTTCTTGGTCTGGCTGGTCATTATTGGAGATTAATCCAGGATTTCTCCAAAATCATTGTTCCTTTGACCCGACTGACCAACAAGTCCGTGACATTTTGCTGGGAGCCTGAGCAGCAAGCGGCTTTTGAGAATCTTAGACAACGGTTGTGTGAGGTGCTGATTTTGACCTTGCCAGAGGGTGTTGATGATTTTTTGGTTTATTAGGATGCTTCAATCTTCGGTATGGGGGTAGTGTTGATGCAGAGGGGTTGTGTGATCGCTTACACTTCGAGGCAGCTGAAGCCTCATGAGGCGAATTATCCGACACATGATTTGGAGTTAGGGCGTGGTTTTTGCCCTCAAGATTTGGCAGAATTACCTCTATGGGGTTTGTAGTAATATTTACATGGATCACAAGAGCTTGAGGTATTTGATGGATCAGTCGAATCTGAACATGAGGCAGTTTTGATGGTTGGATGTGGTGATGGATTATAATTGTGAGATCCTTTATCATCCGTGGAAGGCCAATTTGGTGGTCGATGCTCTCAGCTGCAAGGCGGTTGCGGCTCCGATTAGAGATATATGTTTGAGGATGACTGTGATTACTCCATTGTTGGAGCGGATTCGTGAGGCTCAGGTCGAGGCTATGAAGGAAGAGCACTAGAAGAGTGAGTGCATTGTGGGTCAGGTGACTTCTTTTGATCATGATAGCCATGGATTTTTGACTCTGCATCGGCGAGTTTGGGTTCCTTATGAGGGTTGTGTATGCCACATTTTAATGGAGGAGGCCAACAAGTCAAGGTTCTCCATTCATCTCGGGGCGACGAAGATGTATATGGATCTTCGTTGTGATTATTGGTGGCACTACATGAAGCGGGATGTGGCATCATATGTCGAGCGGTGCCTGACTTGAAGGAAAGTCAAGGCTAAGCACCAGCGTCCTCACGGAAAGATGCAGACATTGGGGATTCCTGTATGGAAATAGGAGGACGTCACCATGGATTTTATCACGAAGTTTCCCAAGACTGCGCGCGGAGTGGATT
This sequence comes from Lactuca serriola, assembly GCF_051521515.1. Classification (NCBI taxonomy): domain Eukaryota; kingdom Viridiplantae; phylum Streptophyta; class Magnoliopsida; order Asterales; family Asteraceae; genus Lactuca; species Lactuca serriola. The sequence goes on along the minus strand of NC_136415.1, from coordinate 146,148,366 downwards.
CGAATTGGGTCATCGTGGATCAATTGACCAACAACGCTGATTTCATTCCGATTCTGGAGAGTATTTCTGCTAAGAAGTTGGTCGAGATTTATATCAAGGAGGTGGTGGCACGTCATGGGGTGCCAATATCAGTGGTTTCGGACAAGTATGTTCGTTTTTACTTCCAGATTTTGGTAGCGGTTTCATGACGAGTTGGGCACTCGTCTCCATTTCAGTATAGCTTTTCATCTGTAGACCGATGGGCAGAGTGAGTGGACTATCCACACCCTTGATGATATGATGAGTGTGTGCATGTTGGATTTTGGTCAGAGTTAGATACATACTTCTGTTAGCGGAATTTTTGTATAAAAACCGTTACCACTCTAGCATTGATTGACCTCCTTTTGAGATGCTCTACAGGAGGAAACACAGGACCCTGACTTGTTCGGGTGAGATCGTTCAGCGAGTCATAGGGATTATTGAGGTGGTACTCAAGACCATTAAGCTAATTCAGTAGGGTTGGAGTAGGCTCCAAATACCTCCGAGTTGGCAGAAGAGTTATGTTGACAGGCGCCGGTCAAAATTGGAGTTTCAGGTGAGAGATCTAGTTCTCCTAAAGGTGTCCCTTGGAAAGGTGTCATCCAATTCTGGAAGCGGGGCAAGCTGGGCCCCAGGTATATTGGTCCCTTCAGGGTTTTGCCTCAGGTGGGTCGTGTTGCGTATCGTCTAGATCTTCTAGCCGAGCGCAATCAGATTTGTAGCACATTTCATGTCTCCCAGATGTGGAAGTGTTTAGTGGATGATTATGCAGTTCTACAATTGAGGATATTGAGGTGGATGACTGCCTAAATTATATTGAGAGACCGGTGGCAATTTTGGATCGAAAGATGAAGACATTAAGGAACTTGGCCGGGGTTCCGAATGTGTACGCGAGGCGTACAACCTTGTACGCTGGTGTACGCAAGGTTTAATGAAAACCCTAATTTTGAAGTGTTGACACTATATAAGCATACTTATGGCTATTGAAACCCTCATTTCCCATCCTCCTCGGACCCTCAAGGATCATATTCGAAACTCTAATCCTCTCTCTTGCATTTTGAGCTTATACTTTCCATTTTGGTATGTTTTGTCCCATTTTCAAGAAGGATAAGGTTGGAGAAATATGGTGGCTCAAGGAGGAACTTGTAGATCCGGATTATCTGATCTGTTTTTGGCTTGTTTGAGGTATAAAGTGTTAATCTTTCTCTTTAGAAGCTTAGATCTCCTTTGTTTATGGCCATTTTTATGAAAGTAGAAAGCTATAAATCAAACTTGGGATCTTTTGTGGTAAGAAAAGTCACAATGTCAGCGACTTTATGGTTCTAGATACTCTTTGCGACTCAGATCTGTGTTTTGGACCGTTTGACTTAAGCATTAAGAGCTTAATGGAAAAGTTAGCTTAATGGAAGAGTACTCTAGACGTACAAGTCACCACGTGCAGCTTATAAGGCATGCAACGGGTACATTTAGCGTACAATTGAGTACACCCCGTGCACTCAGTCTGATTTGGCTTCGCATCTTTTGGGCCTCGGTTGGGCCATTTCTTTGGACCTTGTTGCTTCGGTCCCTATTGGGCCATCTAAAATCAAGCTTTTGGACTCAGGAAAATTATTGGGCTTTATGGTAAGGCCCATATAGGCGATTTGGGCCCAATTTGGAAAATTGGGCCATAAGTGGGCAATAGAGGAACATTTGGTTTTGGGCCTTTTTGCTTTTTGGTTTTGGGCCTCAGTTTTGGGCCAAACTAATTAAGGGGTAAAATGGTCATTTTACCCCATGTACGGATTATTGGTTATAAATTGGAACACAAGTGTTAATTGGGTGTTGTTTGGATTGTTTAGCTTTGGGAGTCGAAAAGGCAGGAGCTAGGGATTTCTTTTAGTGAGATTCAGCATTCAAGGTGAGTTACCTCACTGGGTTTAGCGGATCTAAGGCACCAATGCCAACCATGATTGATTATGCTAGAATGCTAAGAGTCTGCATGACCCTTGCATGTGTTTTGTGTTGCTATGTATATCGGGTGGGGCTCGATGTCGGGCGAGGCCTTAAGACTGGAAAATATGCTAGTTTTTATGATCATTATATGTGTTGGCATCATTATGTGATATAGATTGTATGTGTGTAGTGGGCAAGGCCCAGTGATAGACAAGGCCTAAGAATGACAGATATGTAAACCGAGCGGGGCTCGATGCCGGGTGAGGTCCGATGTAGGGCAGGGGCCCAGTATGTAATTTATTATGTATGGTATGAGGTAGTTTGGGAGCTCACTAACCTTTGTGCTTACGTTTTTCAGTTTATGTTTCAAGTATTTCCGGTTCCAAGGGGAAGAGCTCGGGATGACTGCATCGCACACACCACAAGGATTCCACTTTTATAAAATCACTTTGATTGTTATCTTATTGAGATACTTATTTTCATTTGAGATGCATGGATAATGTTTTCAGAATACTGTTTTATTTAAATTAGAAATGAAATTTTTGGATCATATTTTTGGGACATTATAAAAAACCACCAAAACTGACACCCCGTGCCGAACCACTACCTCCTGAATATAAATGTTAGCTAGCTTCTCAGTAGATATACTCTCAACAATTGGTACGATATGCACACTATTGGTCAATCTATCAACAATAACCCATATAGAATTAACTCCATGTGTTGTTCTCGACAACTTTGTGATAAAATCCATGGTGATCTCTTCCGATTTGCACATGGGAATGGGTAGTGGTTGCATCTTGTCATGGGATCTCTGATGTCCGGCCTTGACTTTCCTACAAGTCGGGCACCGCTCTACAAACCAGGATATCACCTTTTTCATACAAGGCTACCAATAACTCAGCTTCAGATCCCAATACATCTTCATGGCCCCCAAATGGATCGAAAACATTGATATATGAGCCTCTTCCGGAACTGTTTGTCTCACTCCACCAGTAGTTGGAACCCAAACTCTACCACACTAAGTCAACAACCCTCGACTGTCTCTAACAAATAAAGGAACTTGCCCCATCATTCGCTTTACTTTTCAATTCTCCTTTTATAGTGCCTCCACCTGAGCCTTCTAAATCATATCCAATAGAGGCCAAATAATAACCATCCATAGAAAAATATCCTCAAGCAGAGCAATAACTGGCTTACGGCTCAAGGCATCGTCCACCACATTAGCCTTCCTAGGGTGGTACAAGATCTCGCAATTATAGTCCTTTATGACATCCAACTATATTTGTTGCCTCATATTTAAATTTTTTGGTCCATCAGACACCTAACCCATAAACATAGTGCCTCCAAATCTCGAGGGAAAAACCACATCCCCCTGATCCAAATCATGTGTAGGGTAATCCACTTCATGAGGCTTCAGCTTCCATGAAGCAATCATGTGACCCTTTTGCACAAAAATAGATCCTAAGCCCGATATATAAGCATCACAGTAAACCAAAAACTCATCCATACCCTCAGGTAACATTAGAATCGGAGCCTTGCACAATCTTTGTCTCAGGGTCTCAAACGCCAACTACGGATCTGGCCCCCATCGGGGAAAAGACATTCTTATTTGTCAAACGGGTCAATGTGACTGCAATATTGTAGAAATCTCAGCTAAATCTCTGGTAGTACCCTGCGAGACCTAGGAAGTTTCGAATCTCGAATGGAGTCCTCAAAACCTCCCATCGCATCACGACCTCAATCTTGGCCAGATCAACCAAGATACCCTTCTGGTTGATAATGTGCCCAAAAATTTGCACCTCGCGCAACCAGAACTCACATTTAGAGAATTTTGCATGCACAATCTCAAAGTTTGACGTATGTGACATCCCCATTTTCACGGCCAGAAAAGACCGATTTGTTTACGCTTATTTATAAAAATCAGAGTATCCTTTTTGAAAAATAGTATTGCTGAATTTATTCCCAAAAAATATGATCAATACGTTATCAAAGCATTTTCGAAGAAATGTATTTTTATTTAAAACATTGGTATGTAATCGTCAATACAGAAACATAGGCATAACGACATATTACAAGCCTTACAGTTATTGAAGTATTAGCCTAATACTCCTTGAATCTCTTAGCAAAATGTATCTTTCATATAGCCACCTGTAATACAATAAACTTAGTGGGTCTGGGTGGGAAACCTAGTAAGTACATAGGGTTTTCAACCCACAATAATATAATTATTATGTTTAATCATCAAATAATTAACTCAATTTCCCATCGTAATTATCTTCTTTATTACTAAGGATCTACCCTAATAATTTTATATACTTCATTTATTTATTCCTAAGGATTGTCCTAAGGAATAGACACGAAGTCCATCGCTGCCATGGTTTAGCCAACAGGCACTAAGTCCATAGCTTCCAATATTATCTATTAGGTACAACTGCCAATGTTTATTTGTAAGGTACTAAGTCCATCGTTTCCAATCTTCATTTGTAAGGCACTAATTCCATAGCTATCAGGGTTTTTAGAGTACATGTGGTGAACACGTCATTCACAAATACCTACATGTTGCGAGCCTACTAGCGTTCTACTAGACTATCTAGAATAGTCCATGGTCGTTATCTATACTCTGCTAGATAACTGGATCAGTGTTAAAGTCAAGGTTTCTCATCATCTTTCACCTCTCATCATCTATATCATCTTTCATCTCTCATAATTCATCTGCCCACCTTTACCCAATATATTTATAGGTATAAAAATACATATACAGTTTAAATTACGTAAAACATGAATAAATCGTTCATCTAGCATAGATATTAGGAACACACATAATAAGCATATATAGCATGTATTAATATTAAATACTTCATATCTATGTGTAATATGAAGGTAACTATGCACCCACTTGTTAAAGTGACGACTCGAAATTCGAACAACGCTTCACTTCTAGCAATTGTCTTTTCCTTAGACGTAACCTACTATCGTTATCATTAAGTTTTAGTCTAATATTTATTGCGAATAATTATTAGTCTAACTTCATCATTAATTCAAAGTCTACATCAAGATCGATCAAGTATGGAAAAACCAAATAGGATCATATCGGAGGTAGGGTTCATTTGGTATACTAAGTATATTGTTTGGAAATCCCACTTTAAACACCTCACCAAATCATAGCGTAGACATCATCCTCGTAAGTAGATCAATGAGTATAACGACTTGGAATCATTGATAAATCTTGTTTATAGGTTCATAATAACGATAATGAATTTAAACATATGTTACACTTAAAGAGTAATAGGTGTAGCTCAACTTACAAAGTTTGTAGCGAAAAAATTAGAACTACGTGGTTAGAACTTCGTCGTTGAGTCTTTTTTTCTAAAAAGATTCTTGTAGCTCTTCAGCGCTCACCTTACTATACTAAAACTATATAAAGAGAAGTCGAATCATGAGGGAAGGAAATGCTTGGGGATAAGAAGAGAAAGACTCTTGAATCAAGAGAATAATGGAAGAAATATGAGAGCCTAGATGCTCTTATTAATAGTAATTGAATTTTCAAAAGTCACCCTCTATAGTTGCTTAAATGACCTTATAGTTATTTAAACAACTAAACATCCCTTTATAATTCTATTTTAAATAGATTTAACGATATTTGTACTATATTAATGTCGAAAGTACTCAACACTAGTCTTATAACGACCGCATCATATATATGATTTATACTTTATTTTAATACGCAAATATGTTATTATAATTAATAACTCATTCATACAAACTCCGTTTTTGATGTTATTTATATCCACGCGTAGCTACCGACGAGATCTACAACTTTCGTTTAGACTTTGTCGGCTAATTTTGACTTTACTTTTTGTCCATATTTTTATAAAATTAAATGATTTCGTTAAAATCATAACTCTCTCGCACGGACTCCGCTTTTGGCATTCTTATTTTTAAAAAAATATTATTTTAAAGAGTACTACGATTTTCTTTTTTGTGGATGTAGCAAAAAGTAAATCATTCTCTTCGTAGTTTTTTATGTCAAACATTTGTTGTGCGCGGCTAACTTTTTTATTTATAGAAATCATACCTAATTCATACGGAGTCTGATTTCTATGAAATTTATATTTTCGGAATCAGGAAGACGTGTACTTTCTAAATATATAATAATATGTATATGTTTTGGCGCACTTATTTTTATGATTTACAGGTGCTTCGGCTGGTTTTTTCTATTTTATTATATTATAATAATCATGAAACATAATATTCATATAATTCTTCTTTATTACATCAAATAGGTTACAATTGTTGACCATAACTATTAGTTTGGTTAAGATTATTTATCCTAGATAATCTTCTATAAATAATCATTTTTAATGTTTATTATATCTTAATTAATTAGCCCGAATCGGTGGTGTTACAACGTACAACCTTAACAGATTTCTATACGCTTTTAAGGTCAGATACATTTGTATCCATTTAATGTTTTCAATTTTCTAATATTTTGATACTCGATTCTTTCAAATATGGATTTTTGAGAGTTTTCTAATGAGTAGTGTTTTTGGTAACTAACAACCAAATGTGATCCCTTGGGATGTTGGATGGTCAAAGCTTAAGAGTTTAAAGGTGGAGTAATGAGACAAGTTTCTTAATGTTCATATACTATGATTATTTATATAATTTATAGTTTTCAGATATATGTATAATGATGTTAACAATTTATTTACTATTTTTTACCAAGATAATAGACTTATAAAGAAGTTGCACATGAGATGCATATTTTATAACGTGATGTTGTAGTAGCCATACATGTACAACTTGATAATACAGTTCCCGAAGATGATGATGGTACCTCATAAAGGGTGGACATACATTGTTATTTAACTTTTACGATATATAGTTATTACATCGTTTATAATTAAATAGTATGGAAGCATACAACCACTTATCATATAGGACGTTGGTACTGCACATGAGAATGACTTATATTGACTACAATATGAGGTAGGCACGCCACTATAGCCACGGAATAACGAAACAGAGCATATGTTTGAATATATAGACCCGTCAGATCTAAAAGTGATTCCCTGGGAAGATTACATCACCACTAATACCTACCACCATTCGACAATGGTATAGGGCCTAACATTCACAATCTATATGAACAACGATATGTTTCGTTGTTATTTTTCCACCATTTTCTCACTTATATATCGACGATGGAGTTTTGGACGTGCTTATATAGGGAGTTTGACTCGGGTTGGTTGCAATGTGATGCAAGTTATATATACATGTGATCATTACACAGTTAACATTCATTGAGGTTACGTACTTTATTGTGTATATGTGTTGATTAATAGCATTTCATGATCTAGAATTCTATATTTCTTTGATGATGAAGTGAAGACCGATTGATACTCGGTGGACATTTGTACCTACAACTCTCAACACAAATGTAGATGTAACACCCTGTTTCGAATAATTTCTGAATTTGGGGTTGTGACTCAAAGATCAGTTATCATCAGGCTATGGGCCTTGGGGAAGGAGAGATTTAGACCCTTGGGATTTGGATAATATAGATTTGGTGATCTGAGAGTTCAGTTTGTGTTTTGGAGCCCAATATATAAGCGTAAAGTAATAGTTCGGGCCTTTTATGAATTTTGGATTTAAGCTCTGGACGTTTTAAGGAAATGGTGAGTTGATAGAATTATAGAGCTTCTCTTTACCTTTTCGTGGATATAAAGAACATTGCAATCAGAATTAGAACGAAGAAGTTATGGCATTCGGAAGATTAGTGGTTTTGGTCCTTAGCCGAGTATGCTAGGCGTACTCAATGAGTATGTTAGGCGTACTTGTTTGATGGTTTGTTCATGGAGCCACCCACGTACGTGGGGTGTACGTGGGAGTACACGGGGCATCCGATCAGAAGCGGCAAACCCTAATTTTTAGGGTTTGTGCCATATTTAAACACCTTAAGTTGCTTTGGGTGTTTCTAAAGACTAGCCTCCACCTCTCCAAACCCTAAGAACGACACCCGAGCCTTATTTTGAGTTTTTGTGAGCCATTTTGTGGTATTGTGGTGTTTTTGGTTAGTTAAAAGAAGGTGAAGCTTGGTGGTGAAGCTTTGGTGGAATTTGAGCTTGAAGATCCGAAATCTTCATCAACTTTGCAAGCTTTTTGAGGTACAAAGCTTCTACCCTGGTAAATCCAATTTGTAGATCTAGTTTAGCGATTTTTTGGTATGTTTTAGCCCTATAAGTCCTCCTTTTGAGTATTAGTCACTCCATGATTGGGAAATGCTAGATCTTAGCCTCTCTAATGTTCTTTATGCAAAAAATGCAATCTTGATGAGTTATAATGGACCATGCATGAGTTTGGGTGCTTATTATGGGTTTTATTGAGTATTCAGTCCTATTAAGACATGCAAAGGAGTAAAGTTGACAAATTTACATGTTAAGACATCATTTAGGAACAAATATGAGAATTGGACATAGGGGCTAAACCGATTAAGTATTTAATGGTGAGTTGGGTTGGCAGTGAAGTATGTGGGGCATACCCAGCTTGTACGCAATGCGTACTAGCCAAAGAAGGAGTATGAAGGGCGTACTCAACTTCCATTGACTATTGTTAACTTTTGTGATTTGGGCTAATAGTCTTTCTGACTTTGGGTCACTGTTAGGCTTTGGACCTTCTTGGATTTGGACCCATAATGGCATTATGTGTCATTTAGGAATATGGGCCATATTGGGCTTTTGGAGCAATTCAGTTAGGCCTCAGTTACTAGTTCAAGTGAGGAAAGGGTAAAATGGTCTTTTACCCTGGGAGTTGGACAAGAAAAATAGATTCCTATTTATTGGTTTATCGCACAATTACTTCATGGGATTTTATTTTATTGATTAGCACAGGGATTATCCAGATCAGTAGTCCGAGCGTTTATCTAATATTAAGTGGTTGTCTCCTTACTGTGCTTAATGGGTCAAAGGCACCAATGTCGGACCATGACTTATTATGGTTAGCATGCTAGTTGTCTGTGTGACTCTTGCATAAGTAGTATCTGATATGTATATCGAGTGGGGTCTGATGCAATGCGGGGCTTGATGAGTGTATTCTATGCTATTTGTCTTAGTGATTCTTGCTTGTGTTTTATGTGTTTGTATGAATGTTGGGTGGGGGGCTGATGAATGTGATGAGGCGGGGCCCATCTCATGTTACTGACAGATCTACTCTAAGAGGGGGTCGATGTCGGGCAGGACACGATGCTAAGCGGGGCCCTATGGTTGTTGGGCATGGACCATTGTATGTTTGATATGAATGGTATGAGGTATTCTAGGGAACTCACTAAGCTTCGTGCTTACGGTTTTCAGTTTATGTTTGAGGTACTTACGGATCGAAGGGGAAGGGCTCGGGATGATCGCATCACACACACCATGGTGTTCCGTATTTTGTTGACTTGATGTATTTGAATGATTATTGGCATACTCTGATTTTATTTTATGATTATTGGCATAGTCTGATTTTATTTTTTAAAAATAAAATTTTTGTTCTTAAATTTTAGGACGTTACAAGTTGGCATCAAAGCCTTGGTTTGAGGGATTTGGGCATACTCTTGGGTGTGTATGAACTTAAACTAAGGTTTTGGTAGATTTTTATAAAATAAAAGGTTTTATTAAAGGATTTTGTAATAAAAGAAAAGGGGTGTGGTGTGTGCAATTAGTCGAGCTCAGGTAAGTGATTCCTGGAATACCTATACATGGTTGTTATGTTATATGTTCTTAGAACTGCATACTAGATTAGGGCTAAGGATCTGCTCAGGATTTCATGACTAGGAGAGATGCCTTTATATGTATTATTGTTTGAGGTTTTAGAATTTCATGATAGTATGAATTTGAGATAATTAGATGGATTGGCATGGTATGTGATGCCTTGTAGCCTAAGTGGAATTAGATGTTATACTAGAATTGGAATCTTTCTTGGAAAGAAGTGAGCTTGAGATGTCCTCTGTTTGGCTGTGGATTGAAGTTTTAATACATGAATGTTATTTGCTTTGTGATTTTTGGGTGTCTTGATGATGGGAGTAAATTATTAAGTGAATATCTTATGTCACATGATGTATAGGTTAAATAATATTTGAGTGACGTATTTGACCCTACTGTGCAGCTCTCGTTTGAGTCTAACCATTGTAGGCTAGAGTCTTTTACTCAAATGATTATCTAAGATTTGTTGCATGTGATTGTATTCATGAAGTAGTAAATTGACATAATTAGGAGTTCATCAGCAGTTGATGGCAGGGTGAGTTCGGGAACCTAGGAGAGCCTAGGATGTGTTGTAGTGAGTTGGTTGCGCTATTTATCAGATATTTGGACTAACAGTTTGACATGGTGACTTGGAGGATTTGGAATAATTTTTGAGGAAAGTATGGATAGGTGTGGAAGGTAGTATTGGGCCCATACTACTGAAAACACAGGATCCATAATCGAATCAAGGAGGGTCACGGAGAATCTAGGAAGCCTATGTATAAGGATTCTTTAGGTATGTTTTGATCATATGTATGGTTGAACTTTAGTATGGTGATGAGCACTTGTGGAGGAGGATCTGATTTAGGCTTAGGATCTGGTGCTGAGTTGATGGATGAGTGGATGTGGGAGTTCATCTCGTTGGATATCACCTGCGGAATTATGGAGCAGACTCCTGTGATGTTTGGTACCATCAATGAAAGGATCATGGAACTATTGGATGATCGTCTCGGGGCTTTTAGGGCGAAGATTGCAGTAGGACAGTTGGGGGATCATCGGGAGCTCAAGGATTATAGAGCCCTAGAATCTTTCGGGGAGGAGGATCCTATTGCTAGCTCTTGTCATGAGGGATCGAAGGTGGATTATGTAACATGCCTTCCGGGAGATCGATTCTGAAAATTGGATTGCCACTGAGCTTTGGTGAGCCTTACACGAGGAGTTACTCGGCATTAATAGTCATGTCACGGATAGACTGATCGCCAGGTTCAAGAATCAGATCTCAGCCGTTCAAGTAGTTGGTGGGATGGTTGAGGGGACGTGGGAACTGGAGTTTAGTTTGTAGAGGCAACTTGGGAACAGGAAGCAGACTCATAATTTGAATCTGCTAAAATCATCTGAGCAGTTTCATGTTTTCATGCCTGGTGATAGAATTCTGAGGGGCCACGATATTTATGCTAAAGGTGGAGGAACTCATGCACATCAGTTCAACAAGTCTAAATGCGGCAGGTGCAGATGGAAGGGCCACCTTCGCCAAGAATGCACCCTGGAAGTATAGCTGTGTCATCGTTGTCATCATCTTGGTCATATCAGGTAAACTACACATGTTTAGTGGTTGGGGGTGGGCTAGGTACCATTACAAATGCTTCTGTAGGAAGGGGGAGCATGACCCCAAGACACTACGGGTATGTATACTATTCTTCTTTTTAACACTTTAATCATTATGCTAATAAGTATGTGTTGATGTGTGTGAAATCTTTTGCCCTAATTATCTAAGAATAGAAGTACCGGTATGAGTGATGTAGTTATTTTATCTGGAAAGTTTCCATATTCTATTTTGCACGTCATGAGCCATGTTTAGAAGAGGATTGAGTATTTTGCATAGAAGACTAGCATTCGGTCTGATCTTTGGTAGGTATCAGTGAGAATTCAAGGAATCCGCAAGGTGGGCATGCCGAGTTTGAATGCAGGATGTGTAGGGGTTTTCATGGCCTTGAGGTAGTTAGGAATTGGTTCGGTTATGAGTGTAAGATCTGTGGTTTTCAAGTTCATGCCTTTGAAGCGAGGTCAGTTGCAGGTTGCATGGGGATTGCTCTAAGTCCAAGTAAGTGGTTGAATAGATTGGGTAGTTGTTCGATATTGAGATATTGTTCAACGTCAACCGATCAGTCACCAAGGACTTGTAGTGGATTCAGTGAGAAGTGCCTTAGGATCTTGAAATTCGATGAGGTATTATGAATGATCATCCGGTCATGGAATGTATAAGAGCTAGGTTTCACTGGTCAAGGAAAGTTAGTTGTTGTAAAGCTTAGGTTTCCTACTGCTACCATCAGTGGGGATTGAGCAGTGGTAACATGTTACTCTTAGGTAACGGGAAAATGTTGTTCACATGGGCTATTTTCGTCATTGGTATTGTCAATAGAAATCGAATGGTATCTTTTGGCGAACTGTGAATACATCGATCCTTCGGTAGGTCAGCTGTTGAATTGATGATATGTCCGCTTTGGTTAAGGGTTATAGTTATATGCCACGAGCCGAGGTGGCTTAAGGATTTGGAGTTGTATCATGAGAAATATTTTGGATTATTGAACTCGTTGAGATTTTGGGAAGTATTTATCTGGTTTTAGGAAAGTGTGTGATCGCTTAGGTTGGCTAGTGATGGAATGCTAGCTCTTTCATGCTCAGGTTGTTGACAAGTTGAATTGTAAGGTTAAGAAATTGATTGGGAATCCATCAATTTGTGGTGGATTGGAATAGCGCAGTCGAATCCAATTAGGGGACAACCATTTGGTCTAAAGGTTGCACAAGAGTGGATATTTAGGTTTCATAGCACATCAGTAGTGACGCATGGTGGGTATGTGGATGGATCCAGGTTGAGGGTTGTGTTAAAGCCTCTTTTCTTGTTCATGTCTGATGAAGACTTGGGGTTCGAAGTATAAACCGATCATTTGATTGGGTATAGTCAGATGCGGGTTCGACTCATAATGATTATGTATGGTATGGTAGATAGATTATAAAACCATGGGTTGGGTCCATGGTAGTTTAGAAGTGTTATAAGACTACGGGGCAGCCGTAGCACTTACAAGGTTGGTAGGTTGATATGGAATGTTGTAAGATTAAGGGGTAGCCGTAGCATACATACGAATGATAGGATGTCAGGGAAATGTTGTAAGTCTGCGTTGAGATCATATCATTCACATGAGTAAGGTAGGACATTATGGGAGTGGTCGTAGGACTGAGGAATGATCAGTTCATGCTCAAGTCCAGGCAGACAATATTGTTGGAAGATTACTCATAGTTAGTATGAGGATCGTTGGAACTAAGGTGAGGTTAAACATATACAACACTCGATTGGGTGAGACCCTTGGGCGATGCCCATTTAATTGTGTAGTCTGGGTGAGACACATGGGCGAGGCCCGTATGGTTATGATAGTATGGGAGAGACCTGGTGGATATTGGTTGGGGGAAAGGTATTAGATTACGTTTATAGTGGGACAACTCTGTGGTCAATGATTGGTGTTCTTGTGATGTATAGGATATGGTAGCCTTTATCAGTTAGACATTCAATATGGGCATGGTGGTTGGACCAGGTGTGAGATTGTCAGTCTAAGCGTTGGATTGGGGATTTTATATCATAGTTTAGTGGAAGGTCATCATGGGATCAGAGGATTTCAGATATAATGTAAGTCTAAATATTTGGATTTTGGAATATAAGTTATGTGTATCGGGTTGACAAATGGGCGGGACTTGCGTTAAGAGTCAATAATGTTTTATCCTTAATTTATGGTTAAGGAATCTGTTCCTCAAAGGTATCAGTTGGATAGTGCAGAACCAAAAGGATGCTTTTTTATGTTCAGATGGAAGTATGGGATCCTAGTGTATATGCTTCAGGATGGTCCTACCTGTTTGAGGTCAATAAAGTATGGGGTTTTAGAACTATAACAGTGAGGCGTTGGTTTGTCAGTTAATGGATCAATGATTTAGTTACCATTAGGGTGCATGAGTTCGGTTAAAGTTGGATTTCAATGGTAGCCTTGGAGGGTCACTAAGGGTATGAGACAACCTTTCTAGTGATTCAGAGAAATCAAGAAGCATTGGTCGTAGCATTTTGGGTATCAGGAGGATGCTAAGGATGTGATTTCTAGGACAAAATCTAATTAAAGTGGGAGAGAGCTGTAAGACCTTGTTTCAAATTGTTTCCTAATTCGGGGACATGACCCAAAGATCAATTATCATAAGGTTCTAGCCTTGGGGAATGAGAGATTTAGACCTCCGGGATGTAGGTAATATTGATTAGGTGATCCCAGAGTTTGGTTTTTGTATTGGAGCCCAAGGTATAACCGTAAAGTGATAGTTCGGGCCTTTTATGAATTTTGGATTTAATCTCGGTAATTTTTAACAAAGAAGTTATGGCATTCAGAAGATTGGTGGTTTTGGTCCCTAGTTGAGTATGTTAGGCATACTTGCTCGATGATTTCATCATGGAGGTGCCTACATACGTTGGGTGTACATGGGAGTACGTGGGGCGTATGGCTAGTAGGGCCAAACCCAAATTTGTAGGGTTTGTGGCCTATTTAAACACCTAAAGTTGATTAGGGAGTTTCTTATAACTAGCCTCAACCTCTCCAAACCCTAAGAGTGAAACCCTAGCCTCCTTTTGAGTGTTTGTGAGCCACTTTTGTGGTATTGTGGTGTTTTTGCTTACTTAGAAAAAGGTGAAGCTTGGTGGTGAAGCTTTCGTGGAATTGGAGCTTGAAAATCTAGAATCTTCATTAACTTTGCAAGCTTTCTGAGGTACAAAGCTTATACATTGGTAACTCCAATTTGTAGATCTAGTTTAGGGATTTGTTTTGGTATTTTTTAGCCCCATAAGTCCTCCTTTTGAGTATGAGTCACACCATGATTTGGAAAGGCTAGATCTGAGCCTTTTTAATGTTCCTTATGCATAAAAATGCAATCTTGATGAGTTATATTGAACCATGCATGAGTTTGGGTGCTTATTATGGATTTTATTGAGTATTCGGTCCCACTAAGACATGCAAAGGAGTAAACTTGCCAACTTTACATGTTAAGACATCATTTAAGAATTGATCAAAGAATTAGACATAATGTCTTAACAGATTAAGCACTTAATGGTGAGTTGGGTTGGCAGTGAAGTACGCAGGGCGTACTCAGCTGCCATTGACTTTTGTTGACTTTGCGATTCAGGTCAATAGTATTTATGACTTTGGGCCATTTTTAGGCTTTGGGGCTTCTTGTATTTGGACCATAATGTGCTTTAGGTGTCATTTTGGAATTTGGGCCATATTAGGCTTTTGGAGCAATAGGGTTGGGCCTCGGTTATTGGGTCAAGTGAGTAAAGGGTAAAATGGTCTTTTATCTTGGGAGTTATACAAATGAATTTGATTTCCTATTTATTGTTTATGGCCCAATTACTATTTGAGGCTTTATTTGATTGATTAGCATATGGATTATTCGGATCTGCAGTCCGAGCGTTTATCTGATTTTCAGCGGTTTGAGGTGAGTCTCCTCACTGTGCTTGACGGTTCGAACGCACCAATTTTGTCCCATGATTTATTATAATTAGGATGATAGTTGTCTGTGTGACTCTTGCATTTATATTATATGATATGTATAACGGGCGGGGTCCGATGCTAGGCGGTGCCTGATGAATGTGATGAGGCGGGGCCCATCTCATGTTATTGACAGATTTGTCCTGAGCGGGGCTTGATACCACGCGGGGCCCGATGATTGTTTGGCATGGCCAATTGTATGTTTCATATGTATGGTATGATGTATTTTGTGGAACTCACTTAGCTCCGTGCTTACAGTTTTTATTTTATGTTTCAGGTACATCTGGATGGAAGGGGAAAGGCTTAAGATGATCACATCGCACATACCATGTTGTTTTGCATTTTGTTGACTTGATGTATTTGAATGATTATTGGCATACTATGATTTTCTTTTATGTTTTTATGAACATGTTTTGGATGACGGGTTTACTATTGTAAAAATGAAATTTTTGGTCTTAAATTTTGGGATGTTACAATAGAAGAGTGTCGTGATGTGGATGATGCATCCATTTACCCAGATTGGTCTGAGTGTGATATAGTATACTTGTGTTTCAATCACATTATCTTAGTAATAGTGACTTATAATAAAATTTTATGATATGGTTACTTAACTCCAACCTTTTGCGTAACTTTACATCCCTATTAGTATACTGTAGGCCTATTGGTTTTTTGGAGTATTGAATTTCCAGACATTTACATTGACTATATACGATAGTCATTAAAGAGGCAACTATTTTTTAGAAGATGCATCTTGGTTTATAGCTATACAAAACCATATCTAAAATCTTCTAATAGGTATGAACTATTAGGGTACAAAACCTACTGATGTAATCCCCCTTGACAATTTGAAAGTCACTCTTGTGAATGGTGCATACATACCATAACAGTCTGATGATAAATGAGATTGTGAAGGGTTCTTATGTTGGTTCCAAGAGATATTGCTCGCTAGCAAATCTATGATGATGGAGGGTTCAATTCCCATATAGGTCATGTCGTATCGAAGGCGATTGACAGAAATTATATGTGGTCCAAAGAAAAAGTAAGGATCCATTTGCACACTGTATTATTTTTTTAAATATATTGAAGTTTATGCAATTTTTACTTTTTGCAAAAAAAAATTGAGGAAAATGACTTAGTAGGGTAATTACCTTTTGTACACATTTGACTATTTAATTTGTTAAATGTGTTCACATATTACCATTATTACCTGCTATCTCAGGTGACAAGAGTTGTAACGACGTGAAAGTTTAAAACAATTTTTTTTTTGTAAAATGCATACTTTTCCTAACACTTGTGAAACAATCTCATTTGTTCAATTTTCAAAACATAACTCCATATTTGAATAATTCATAATCCAGGATCCTCAAAACATAACTCTTCCTCTAGTGTACACTCGAATCGGTGCCGTCCCGCTAACCTGAAAACCAGAAAGACATAACACATAACACTGTAAGCACGAAGCTTAGTGAGTTCCCCAAAAGACCACATATAACACATATTAGCCACTCGAGGCTATAACTCTGTGGACCCTCCGGTCCTAACTCTGTGGACCCTCTGGTCCTAATTGTGTGAACCTTCCGGTTCTAACTTTGTGAACCTTTCGGTTCTAACTCTGTAAACTCTGGAACATACACGGCATGAATCACATAGAAATAATGCAGTGTATCACAATCACATAAATAGCATACAAGATACTCTGTCATATAACTCTAATTACCACTCTAGGTAAAGTAAAGTGAGAAGACTTACCTCGGATGAAGAACAGCTCCTATAAACGCTGCTGCTACTGTGACACCAGTCAAATTTTGGTCAAAAATAAATTGATCAATAATCGTAATTGGGATGAACCAAGTGGTAGATATTGTAACAAGGTTTCCAAAAATATAAAGAACACTGAAATCCGAGTTATAACGAAGAAGTTATGACCAATCAAAAATCCGCGGTAAAACCGGCAAAACACTATTCAGTGTAAAAAGCGAATTTTCAATAAAAGGATTTTTAGCCTTAATAATCTAAATGAAACTTGTAGAATATGTTAAACTGAGAACGTTCATAAAAAGAACGTAAAAATCTGACTTCGAATGAGGAAGTTATGATTTTTCGAAGTTTCGGTTTAGCAGTAGACAGCTAAAAATTCGAAATATAAATCGATCGATATTTAGCCGACGCAACTTAAATGTGAATCGAAGGTCTTGTCAAAAGTAGCACAACAGTAAAAAGACAGACGAAAACGGAAGTCGGATGAAGAAGTTATGAATTTTGAACGGATTCCCGTCCCAGTATGTTTAAAATAATAATATTAGAAATAAAGTCAAGACCCGCCGACGAAGTTTAAACGAAAGTCATAGAGTATGATTTTACCTACGCGTGCATATAAAGAACGCCAAAAACGGAGCTCGTATGCGAAAGTTATGATTTTCGCAAGTTTTTGGCACAAAAATCAAGAAAATATTGAAAACCGGGAAATTTCGCTGAGTCACTCCTCGGACACGTCACCTCGCATGCGAGGCCTCCACGCGTCATCCTTTGGTTGGACCGAAGTTCGCCATGTCACCATTTGATTGGACCGAGACCGAGGTCCAATTGGCAGCCGACAACCCTCGTAGGAGACACCTGTCGGATCCCCATGGCAGCTTCTTATTAGACTGAAGTTCGGCCTAGTAGCGATCCGACACGCACCTTGCCTCGCTGTCTCGCATCCGGACTTCGCACTCGTGGCCTTCGCTCCTTCCAACGCATGTGCTGCTGACTCCTCGCCCTCGCCACCTGTCTTCTTCGGACCGCACCCTCACACCCCTATATAAAGGGTGCGAGACTTCTAGGATTTGAGAGGTTTTTCACCCCAAATTTCACCATTTTTCACCTTTCCACCCCCTCGACTTTCTCACGACCCCCGAAGGCCCCGGTATCATGTCTAAAGCCCAAAGCAAGCCCCGGAATTCTCGATAATTGATCATCTCTCCTGTCGAAACTCTGCCCGATTTAAGCCGGTTTTTCGTGAAACAAACTATTTTCCGGGAAACGAAACGCTGCCCGAATTACCACCTATCAAGGTGAGTTCATACCCCTATAATTTACATTTTTAATGGTTTCTAAATGCTTTTTAGGGGGGGAATACAAGTTTAACAAAATATTAAATTGTGTTAGTAACTGTATGTGATAATAATCACGCAAATAGTTTCCGTATGCTTTCAAGAATTACCAAATACATCCAAAATGACTTAAAGCCATGTTAAATATTTAAAGTCATGTAAACTCCGTTAAATTCTTTGAAAAATGTTTTATAAACTATTTCAAATTATAAATGCTAAAAATCATGTTTATATATTTATAAATATATAAATAAGATTTGAAGGACTTAGGACTAATGAATTATCTTCTTTCCTTTTCCTTGTTTGGATGTGGAGTTAAGGTTGTGTTATTTGTCCGAAGGTCATTTCCTTCTTAATTATATATATTATACATATATTAGTATAAAAAGGTCACTCGTTTTAGTATCATTACCTATGTATTAGGCTGAGCAAAGGTGTTCATCCATGAGAAATCATGTTAACCAGATAGAGCATATAAATTATAATAGGTATAATTTATGATTCAAAACTAAAAATACGAGTATGATTCACATTCCAAGGAAAGTACCAAAACTTATTTAACTATACCAGGATATGTATAATGCCTTTAATATACGAATAACATATAAAAGAAGTAAAGATACATCATACCGGGTTTGCATTAACAAAGGTACGATACAAAGTACCAGGGTTAGCAATCACGGGGTAATAATACATCATACCGGGTTTGCATTAACAAAGGTACGATACAGAGTACCAGGGTTAGCAATCATGGGGTAATAATACATCGTAAATCTCGTTGAAACAATAAATTTGTGAGACCCTTCATGGTGTACTTATCTAAGTATGACTTTAAGTCCTGACCTATTAACCAGAATCTCTTGTAGGGAGAGCGTGAATTTGTGTATAGATCTATATGGGACTGACAATTCCGCACCTCTACTGTTTACTACAGTTTGGCCGGTAGGCCTAGGGTGTCAAATATCATTGCATTCCAACGCCTGAAGAACGTCGCCGCAGGCATATCAGTCGTATTAGTATGGTTAATAGAACTCACATGGATAAAACAATGAGTGAATTACTAAGTAATATACTTCTCTTAAAACGGTAAGAAAAGATAATTACATCCCGACCAAATATACCTTCTATAGTTTTTTACTTACAGTAAAAGCTACGTATGCTGAAATTAAGTATGTTAAATATACTTGTACTTCTGTTTTTGAACATTTAAAACCACAAGGTAGTATTTTGGATAATATAATATTTTCCAGGATTATTACTAAGGTTTTTACCATAGAACATAAATAACTAAGAATACTTTTACAAATGAAACGGTTTATGGAATTAAACCACTCTTTCAAAAGAAACGGTTATGGGATTTAACCACTTACACAAAGGAAACGGTTTATGGGATTAAACCACTTTTACAAATGGAGCGGTTATGGGATTAAACCACTTTTACAAATGAAACGGGTTATGGAATTAAACCACTTATCAAATGAAACTTAGTCATTCAATCTCTGTAAACTAGTATAACATAAAAGACCTTTAGTGGTTAATTCTATAAGTCCTTAGTTATTACATCAGAGTTATATATAAGTACTATCCGATTGACAGTGAAATGTGTGACTTCCGCCTTACTTCCTGTTCCTTGTTTGGTTGTGGGCTTAGGGCAGATACACCCATTTCACTGTCAGTTCGATATTCGGTTATACATAATTAATATAAACTAAGTAATTACAGAGGGAAACTATTGAGGTTATCAGTTTATCACCTCAGGAAATATAGGATTTTCTGGAGGAACCAGTGAACTTTTCCAAAGAACCTAGAGTATACTTTACAGAACTAAAATACTTATGAACTCACCAGCTTAAATGCTGATCTACCCTTTTCAAATAACTTGTATTCTCAGGAATCCAGTAGACAGGTACACTCCCTAAGCTCTTGAGAAGACTACCTAGTATCGTACCGCGACTCTTGTCTTCTACTGTACCTACTTTGGTGTTTGAATATGTAATGTTTAAACACTTATGTAAAACTTATATTTATTAATGAAATGGTTTTTTGTACTTGGATTACTATATTGCATGTGTTGTGATACTTACATGAAGTCCTCCGCCCCCGAACATTTCTGCCGTTCTAGTTTGGGGGTGTGACAGATTGGTATCAGAGCATTGTTTGTAGTGAACTTAGTATATCAGTCATAAAAGATATACAACTATAAACCCATTGGGATAAAAACACTCTGACCAAGAGTTATACTTTAAAAATATAACCATATTTTATAAAAGTATAAGTACATGCAGAATATATATACTAGAATGAGTATCACAAGAGGAACTAAACAAAAGTATTTGGATGTTGAACATTATAGTTAAACCTAGACAATTATGTAATCATATATGGGATCAATATAGCCTGATCAACTATATTCATTTGAGATTTGACCAACATGTGTTTGGGAGTGATTGTATTGTTGCAACAAGTCTAAAACTTACCTAGGTACCAGATGAATTGTAGAACCAAACACAAAGGTTAAAATACTATAGGAGTATTTTAGGATGCTATAACAAGAAAACTGAAAACTTATCAACTTCTAATAACTGGAAGTCCAAGAATCAAATACCATGGAAGTATTTTAAATAAACTTTTGGGAAATGTTAAAAAGATCTTTTCTGATAAGTCTATAAGTACTAAGTGGATACGCTAAGGTTATATATAGCCGAGATTTTATGGACTTAGAATAGGTGATTTTCACTCTACTTCCTTTTCCTTGTTTGGATGTGGTTTTAGAGTAGGATTACTTCTTCGAAGGTCTATTTGATCTAGATTATATATAATTAGTACACCCCATGTGATTATAGGAGGACCAGGAAGGATCACCTTTGTAAAAATTTAAATTTTCTCATAGATTCTTTAGACATTCCCATTCTCGTATAAACCCCTTAGATAAATACTCTGGAAATCAATAGAAGAGTCAAGGAGGATCCAACAGAATTTCATTAGGGGAATCCCAAGAAAGAAACATATGAGAAGTACATAAACTATAGAAATCATTTAGTGCCCTTACCTTATTAAGGACACCAATGAGAGATTCGCATGAACTTCAGAGATTCAAAATCTTCATTACGAAGAAACGGGGACCAGGGTCAGAATCGGAAGTAAGACAGCCCGGGAATTCAATATACCTACAGAGGAGAAAAACACCGTATAGATACCAGGAGAGAATAAATCAATACCAGGAGAGAATAAAATGGAGAACAAAGGAAAACCACGCATGATTCATGTGAAGAGTTTGAGCACCTTTTCATCTAAGTAGTAACTAGTAAATCGGTTCAACCTAGTGAGTTAGTGATTTCATTACTCACATTAGGTTTGGAGCTTATCCTCTTTTCCTGTCATAGCTAATGACCATAAATCAGATCACGGAATCTTAATTGATGGTGATTACTTCTCAAATTCATAAGTCTATTCTATGTAGACACTGTTATGAATTTTTTTCGAATATTTTCGAAAATTGGGAAACGATATCCACCAAGCGAAGGTAACTTAGTTCGGATGATACTCGGTTCTTAACCATTCTAGAAACTTAACTATATTCCTTACCAGGACTGCATCATAGGAATGCATGTCGAATCATTAAGAACAATATAACAAAACGAAAGATTAATATATAGATACAAATGGTTAGAATACATCTTGAGACACGATAGTCGCTCACGAACTCATTTTCTTATCATATAACAGAATCATGCCTCTAAAGAAGTGTAACCAACCCACTAGCAAAACACCAATCCTTCAGATAGATGCAGCTACGTTTCAAGTTGCGGTCACAGCAGCTGTAACAGCTGTCATGGCACACCTTAATGCTAACAATGCAAATGTTAGTAGTAATGCTATCGGTAACCCCGATAGTGGTGATGACCAAGTACAGCCACAAGCACCTACTTGTAAGGACACCTCGAACCTTAAGCCTAATATCCTTAAACGAAAGTTTGAGAACTTGAAAAGGAGTTGTTCAACTCAAGAACCTAACAGGGGCAACGAATTGGGGCAGTCAATACCCCCATTAGCCCTGTTATTCTAGCACCAACCAAGTCGTAGATAGGAAACCTCCCACACTGCAGCAAGTGCAACTACCATCATCATGTAGTTTTCCGAGACCTGCATTGCAATAGATGCAACATAAAGGGGCATATCGCCCGCATCTGTAGAACTCCGGTCGAGTTCATCACTTCAACTACTGATGTTGGAACTATTCCTATATGTCACCTTTGTGGTGAAACAGGACATTACAAGAGGGACTGTCCAACAGAGAAGAACTACGGGGGAGCAGGAGGATTTTGATCCCAATACATGGGAAAGCATCAAAGAACCCTGCTATATTTTGGTACGCTTCCAAACCCCGATAACTATTTATAATTATGATTACTCTTCCATTCAAACTAAATCATAACACTTATATAAAAATTTGAAACCCTAACAGGTAAGCTATGATAACTTAGTGTATACATAAGGGTCATTTATAATTAAGATTCGTAGAGTTAGAGTGAGTAATCCCGCCTCATTTCCTGTTCCTTGTTTGGTTGTGGATTTAGGGCAGGGTTGCTCAGTCTAAGGTCTTACCAATCTTAATTATACATGACTTGTATGCACCAAGCAATTATTGAGAGACCTAGTAAGGATCGTTTCATGAAAGCTCATAATTTCAAATTATTAGGACCCTCGTATTGGTAGTACCCGCCAACTTCGAATCAAAAAGGGGTTTGTAGTGATAATAACAAAATAAAACTAGAAGCACGGAAAACTTAGGTACTTAGGATATCATTCTAGTAATCATTCATCCCAGAACGACTTAATATCTATTTCATCGAGAAAATTCTGACATCCATATTCGACATGGTTTGGCCTGGCCTTACCATGTGAAAATTCTTAAGCTGTATAAGAGAACTTTTCCTTAATCAGCCGTAAGATGAAATTCTTTCAATCCATAACACAAAACCCTTAGGTTTCCTCTCGATTCAAAACTTCAGAAGTACCCATGAGAAGAGTACCATGCCATTCTAGCCTACTTAGTAGACAGGAAGCTTCAAACGAAAAGCACAGAAGTAGTCTTAGAAGTCGGTAACTACTGAAATACCTCAATAGATCTTATAGGAAAATCATTGTACCACAGGTCAAGTTCAAGAATAGAGACTAGAACTCATTAATTTGATCTATCATTGCTAAGTGTATACACGAGGGTGGTATATAAGTTAGACTTAACAAGATTAAGGATATGTGCTTCCGCCCTATCTCCTGTTCCTTGTTTGGTTGTGGACCTGCGGCAGGGTCACCCATCTGAACGTTTTGGGAAATCTAAATTATATACGACTTGTATACACGAGGTGATGATGGATGAGCCAGGTATGAGTCTGATCAGGAACTTCGGAGCAAAAGCCAGCATCATGTATTCTACTAGGTAGAATTCAACATAAGACCACGACAGTGGGTCGAGCTACTAAATGACTACGAATTTGAAATTCGTTATCACCTCGACCAAGCCAATATAGTAACTAACACCCTAAGTCGAAAAGAGTACCTAGGTGATAGTTCCAATCATTGACTATGATAACCCATTCAAATCTCTCCACACAAAGTAAGGAGGCTCAACAGGAAGCCGTGAGAGAAGATAACTGGAACGTGTGAGAGCACGGTATGCGAATATCTGTTATCTCCACTAAGATATTAGAATCATCTTCTAGTTCAAGCCGTCACTCAAAAATCTCTAAGAACTAGGGTAGTCATGATTCGATGGGATCAACTATGGTAAAGAATGGGATACCCATTTACCAATTAGCCGAGACCATTATCACACTAGCATTCAAGTTGCTCCATTCAAAACCTTATGTGGTCACAAGTACATATCCCATCTGCACTAGACTAAATTAGGTAATACGCAACTAGCTAGAGATCCAATTTCAACACATCACCCTCGCTGATCTGGAATTCATCCGAGAAACTACCAAAAACAAAATACGAATCGGAAAGCTCCATAAAGTTTCCAAAGTTAACCAGAGAAACTACGGCTTCGATAAATGAAAACCCTTGGAATTCCAAGATTGATGACCTTGTCATATGAAGGTCTCACTCAGGAAAGACAAGATGCGCTTTATAAAGCATGAAATACAAAACTCAAAGTACATAAGACCATTTGAGGTTATTACCAGAATCGGTCTTGTACCTTTAAACTTAGACTACCAAAAAAACTTAATAACATTCATCCCATCTTTCTCATATCTTATTTTAAGAGGTGTATATCCGATAAAACACTTGTTATTTCACTTGATGAAATCAAGTTATATAAAAGTCTACACTCTGTAGAAGAACCAATAAAAACCATGGATAGGGAAATCTAAAGAACCACGCAAAGTCTTATCCCGTTAGTGAAGGTTCGCTGGATTACAAACCGGGGAACTTAATTCACTTGGGAAAGGGAAGATTAGACCTAGTCCATGAGTATCACTTTAGACTTAATTTCGGGACGAAATTCCCTATAACGGGGGGATAATGTGACACCAGTCAAATTTTGGTCAAAAATAAATTGATCAATAATCGTAATTGGGATGAACCAAGTGGTAGAGATTGTAACAAGGTTTCCAAAAATATAAAGAACATCAAAATCCAAGTTATAATGAAGAATTTATGACCAATCGAAAATCCGCGGTAAAACCGGTAAAACACTATTCAGTGTAACAAGCGAATTTTCAATAAAAAGGATTTTTAGCCTTAATAATCTAAATGGAACTTGTAGAATATGTTAAACTGAGAACGTTCATAAAAATAACGTCAAAATCTGACTTAGTATGAGGAAGTTATGATTTTTCAAAGTTTCGGTTTAGCAGTAGACAACTAAAAATTCGAAATACAAATCGATCGATATTTAGCCGATGCAACTTAAAATAGAATCGAAGGTCTCGTCAAAAGTAGCACAACGGTAAAAAGACAGACGAAAACGGAAGTCGGATGTAGATGTTATGATTTTTTAACAAATTCTCGTCGCGGTCTGTTTAAAATAATAATATTAAAAATAAAGTCAAAACCGGCCAACAAAGTCTAAACGAAAGTCGTAGAGTATGATTTTACCTACGCGTGCATATAAAGAACGCCAAAAACGGAGCTCGTATGCGAAAGTTATGATTTTCGCAAGTTTTTGGCACAAAAATCAAGAAAATATTGAAAACCGGGAAATTTCACTGAGTCACTCCTCGGACACGTCACCTCGCATGCGAGGCCTCCACACGTCATCCTCTGGTTGGACCGAAGTTCTCCATGTCACCATTTGATTGGACCGAGACCGAGGTTCAATAGGCAGCCGACAACCCTCGCAGGAGACACCCCTCGGATCCTCGTGGCAGCTTCTGATTGGATCGAAGTTCGGCCCAGTAGCGATCCGACACGCACCTTGCCTCACTGTCTCGCATCAGGACTTCGCACTCGTGGCCCTCGCTCCTTCCGATGCGTATGCTGCTGACTCCTCGCCCTCGCCACCTGTCTTCTTCGGACCGCACCCTCGCACCCCTATATAAAGGGTGCGAGACTTCTCGGATTTGAGAGGTTTTTCACCCCAAATTTCACCATTTTTCACCTTTTCACCCCCTCGACTTTCTCACGACCCCCGAAGGCCCCGGTATGACATCTACAGCTCGAAGCAAGCCCCATAGCCCCGAAATTCTCGATAATTGATCCTCTCTCCTGTCGAAACTCTGCCCAATTTAAGCCGGTTTTTCGTGAAACAAACTATTTTCCGGGAAACAAAACGCTGCCCGAATCACCACCTATCAAGGTGAGTTCATACCCCTATAATTTACATTTTTAATGGTTTCTAAATGATTTTTAGGGGGGGGGGGAATACAAGTTTAACACAATATTAAATTGTGTTAATAACTATATGTGATAATAATCACGCAAATAGTTTCCGTATGCTTTCAAGAATTACCAAATACATCCAAAATGACTTAAAGCCATGTTAAATATTTAAATTCATGTAAACTCCGTTAAATTCTTTGAAAAATGTTTTATAAACTATTTCAAGTTATAAATGCCAAAAATCATGTTTATATATGTATAAATATATAAATAAGATTTGAAAGACTTAAGACTAATGAATTATCTTATTTGCTTTTCCTTGTTTGGATGTGGAGTTAAGGTTGTGTTATTTGTCCGAAGGTCATTTCGTTCTTAATTATATATATATTATACATATATTAGTATAAAAAGGTCACTCGTTTTGGTATCATTACCTATGTATCAGGCTAAGCAAAGGTGTTCATCCATGAGAAATCATGTTAACCAGATAGAGCATATAAATTATAATAGGTATAATTTATGATTCAAAACTAAAAATACGAGTATGATTCACATTCCAAGGAAAGTACCAAAACTTATTTAACTATACCAGGATATGTATAATGCCTTTAATATACGAATAACATATAAAAGAAGTAAAGATACATCATACCAGGTTTGCATTAACAAAGGTACGATACAGAGTACCAGGGTTAGCAATCACAGGGTAATAATACATCATATCGGGTTTCCATTAACAAAGGTATGATACAGAGTACCAGGGTTAGCAATCACGGGTTAATAATACATCATAACGGGTTTGCATTAACAAAGGTACGATACAGAGTACCAGGGTTAGCAATCACGAGGTAATAATACATCGTAAATCTCGTTGAAACAATAAATTTGTGAGACCCTTCACGGTGTACTTATCTAAGTATGACTTTAAGTCCTGACCTGTTAACCAGAATCTCTTGTAGGGAGAGCGTGAATTTGTGTATAGATCTATATGGGACTGACAATCCTGCACCTCTACTATTCGCTACAGTTTGGCCGGCAGGCCTAGGGTGTCAAATATCATTGCATTCCAACGCCTGAAGAACGTCGCCGCAGGCATATCAGTCGTATTAGTATGGTTAATAGAACTCACATGGATAAAAAAATGAGTGACTTACTAAGTAATATACTTCTCTTAAAACGGTAAGAAAAGATAATTACATCCCGACCAAATATACCTTCTGTAGTTTTTTACTTACAGTAAAAGCTACGTATCATGAAATCAAGTATGGTAAATATACTTGTACTTCTGTTTTTGAACATTTAAAACCACAAGGTAGTATTATGGATAATATAATATTTTCCAGGATTAATACTAAGGTTTTTACCATACAATATATATAACTAAGAATACTTTTACAAATGAAACGGTTTATGGTATTAAACCACTCTTTCAAAAGAAACGGTTATGGGATTTAACCACTTATACAAATGAAACAGTTTATGGGATTAAACCACTTTGACAAATGGAGCGGTTATGGGATTAAACCACTTTTACAAATGAAACGGGTTATGGAATTAAACCACTTATCAAATGAAACTTACTCGTTCAATCTCTGTAAACTAGTATAACATAAAAGACCTTTAGTGGTTAATTCTATAAGTCCTTAGTTATTACATCAGAGTTATATATAAGTAATATCCGATTGACAGTGAAATGTGTGACTTCCGCCTTACTTCCTGTTCCTTGTTTGGTTGTGGGCTTAGGGCAGATACACCCATTTCACTGTCAGTTCGATATTAGGTTATACATAATTAATATAAACTAAGTAATTATAGAGGGAAACTATTGAGGTTATCAGTTTATCACCTCAGGAAATACAGGATTTTTTAGAGGAACCAGTGAACTTTTCCAAAGAACCTAGAGTATACTTTACAGAACTAAAATACTTATGAACTCACCAGCTTAAATGCTGATCTACTCTTATCAAATAACTTGTATTCTCAGGAATCCAGTAGACAGGTACACTCCCGAAGCTCTTGAGAAGACTACCTAGTATCGTACCGCGACTCTTGTCTTCTACTGTACCTACTTTGGTGTTTGAATATGTAATGTTTAATCACTTATGTAAAACTTATATTTATTAATGCAATGGTAGTTTGTACTTGGATTACTTTATTGCATGTGTTGTGATACTTACATGAAGTCCTCCGCCCCCGAACGTTTCCGTCGTTCTGGTTTGGGGGTGTGACAGCTACGCACCGGACTCTAACTCTGTGCTAAACCCATAATAATCTCAATTAGGAGCTAAGTCCAACCTCTCACTTATTGGGTCTAAAGATAGACCACGTACTAGCCCATTAATTCCCTAAGCCCATTGGGCCCACCAAGGCCGAATAATAAATGGGCCCTCACACGGCCCAACCGCCAAACAAAAAGGCAAGCCCAAACAAAGGGCCCAAAGCACATACATACACTTCTCTAGTCCAAGTCTCTATTACGTGAAGTCCAAACTCCCAGCCCAACACTCAAGGCCCAACACAATGCTTAGACCAAAACCCCTAGAAGGAGTTATGCAGGGCGTACCCCCTGGTACGCTTAGCGTACCCAATCAATCAAGAAACTAATCGGGGACCTCAACCCAGTACGCAGTGCGTACCTTCAGTCTTGCTTAATCCATTTTATGGGTCTTAACCCGTTAAGACCTTAACTCAACTCTTGGATTTGGAATTCCTAACGTATCTTACTCCATAATGTTAACAACTTTAACCCTTTGCATGACTGATAAGGTCACAACACATAAACTCTCTTCCTTTCTTAACCCAAAATGCTCATAACTCATGCATGGGTAGATTCATACGATCAAGGCCTTATTTTTGTGGTTCTTCACCACTAGAAACACTTAAAAGGAGAGGTTATTAAGCTCTGGATTGCATCAACTCATAAAGCCTGAAGCTTGGGACCAAAAACCCTGAAATGGACCCTAATATGCACAAAAGAAAAAGAGTGTGAAAGCTTGGAGCTTTATACCTTCAAATGGTGCTCTAGCCCCAAGAAAGCTCATATCCATAGCCTGCTCTTCAACTTCACTCCATTCCATGCTCCTTCTTAACTCCCAAAAGACCACAACAGCACAAACAAGCTCATCATGGCCACACACAAGCTCAAGAATGGATATTAGGGTTTGAGAGGGTTTATTAACTAAGGAAGGTGGCCAGAAATGAGCCCATCACTTTCTTTATATAGGGACACTTCACTTAATTAGGGTTTCCTCTTGTGCCTAGTACACCCAGCGTACACCCCTGGTACGCTCAACGTACTAGGTGGCTCTTGCTTAAGGAACATGCGCATCTGTACACTAAACGTACGCATACGTACGCCCAATGTACTTCACTGCCAAACTTCTCAACTTTAGGGACTTATCTTGCCAACTCTCCAAACTTCCATAGCATCTTCGAAATGACTCGAATTCGAAAATTCCTCATACCTACGGAAAGGTAATGAGATGCCTTACATTTTTAGCAACTCGACTCAACCCAAAACTTCCTAGCCCCTGACCTGTGGCCCATAAACCTTAATCATGGATAATCCGAAACCGGATGTTACAATTCTCCCCCGCTTGAATTAGATTTTGCCCTTGAAATCACTCTGTAACCCCACATAGATCAAACCCTATTAGCCGAGAAGAACCACCGAAGGTCCTCAAACCAAACGAAAATCACTTCCAAAGATACTCGATCCCACCAAGAACTCCTGACCCGAAAGGGGCAGACCCAACTGCCGCTACGGTACTCAATCTGAATCTTTAGAACTTGAAAACTCTTGCGGTCTACCTCTTGCCAGACCACCCTCGAAACATTACCTTGTTAATTGCCCAACGACTAACAGACTTTAAGAACACTCAAACAACCCTGATTCCCTGATCGATCCCGATCGCAACCTCAAAAGGAAGAGAAAGGTCATAATCTCCTCCTTTCTCTAGGGCTTACTGCAAGAACGATCATCACGATTCATCAGAGAGAATGAACCCCAAACTCTAATCTCGGACACCAGAAACTGATTATCCTTGCCTGGAAATATTCTTTGACCTCTGTCAGCCCAATAGATGAACCTCAATTCTACCCATTCCATAACCAGAAGGTCTTACCGATTTCCCATCTTATAATAATTGTCACCACTCTTAGTGACGCACAAGTCACGTCGTTCGCTTTCCCTCAAGCAAACACTACAACTCTACTGAAGATTGAATCACCCCTGAACTCTGTTGATTACTGCCCAATAGTCTCGTGCATCCCACTGCAGCTCCCGAACCAAGGCCCTTACCTACTCAAGTTTAAGACATCAGATGGCGAACAATACCCCTCACATGGAACCCACCTCCGATTCGAGAATCTCATCCTGTCTAACTAGCACACCACCAGGACTCAACTCAACTCGAGAGTTTGGTCCCACCCATAGTTGGAATCACTCGTCCCAATGACCTATTCAACTCATGACTTTTGACCCGCAACCCATGCGTACTTCACTTATCCAATTCCTTCGGATTGTTATGTCCACACTTTACTCAGAATATAATGATTCCCAATCATTGAGGAGACCTCGCTCCCACCCCTGGTCCCACCACTGGTCCGACCACCAGGCTCCTAAAAACTCATGAGTTAGGGCTATTCAAGCCTAAAACACTTCTGTGTCATGCTCTGATCAAGAGTGCTTCATCATAACAACCTCTCTCTAACTAGTGCGTACTACGGCTCCCCATAGCATCACAACAACCTCCTATTGACGAATGAGTACTACGGCTCCCCGTAGCATCACAACGCCCTCTTTCTGACTAGTGAGTACCACGGCTCCCCGTAGCATCACAACACCCTTTATCTGACTAGTGAGTACTACGGCTCCCTATAGCATCGCAACACCCTCTCTCTGACTAGTGAGTACTACGGCTCTCCGTAGCATCACAACACCCTCTCTCTGACTAGTGAGTACTACGGCTCTCCGTAGCATCAAAACACCCTCTCTCTGACTAGTGAGTATTATGGCTCCCCGTAGCATCACAACACCCTCTCTCTGACTAGTGAGTACAACGGCTCCCGGTAGCATCACAACACCCTCTCTCTGACTAGTGAGTACTACAGCTCCCTGTAGCATCACTACACCCCTTTCTCACGACAACACCACACTACATCCACTGACTCGTCCTCCGCGGACTAACATAGATAGGTACATACACATTTGTCACTACTTATGTATCACATACTTTAATAGTAACCGCCATGACAACAAATCATGCCCTGCTGGAATCCACATTCCTAGGAATCCCTTTAGATGACAATACCCAAGGGGCCCCCACTGGAACCGCATGTACTTGATACTCCATTTGTCGTCTCAACTCAAGATCCAAATAATTCTGAATTCAGGGCATTATACTCGGATACCTCTGAACACCATCACAGAACATCACGATGTCCTGCCTCAACCACCGATCTCCTACTTATGGCATCATACACAGATACCTCAAAGCACTCCCTCATAATCTCATAACCATCCTTCTTTTCCACAACGCGCAACTTCAGAATATTTCTACCATCAATTGAAACAGGGAGGAGTCGACAATGACTCGGAACATGTTGACATTAATCCAAAACTCCCTCCTATAATGCTCAAAACGCAAGAAAGCATACTCAAAATGGCCTGGAATGAGTTGCCAAAACCACTTCTACATTTCCCCAACTGCATAACAGCCCAAACCGTGGATTATAATTCTTCCACTACCGAGCTAACCCTACAAGCCAACCACCTTGAAGAATTTCCTATCCATCACAAGGTCTCAGATCGATGGCCACTTGACGTGCAGACATTCATCCTTTACCAAACATATGCCACATGCATTATCTCGCTCTATACCTCGCTTCAAACACCAATAACCCTGATTACATGAATCCACACCGCATATCTCTATATCCAGATCTCTAACAGATCTCGAACAGATCTCTGATCCTCTCAACAAAATTCCCAGTCCTCCCCCACTTAGGGTTTGAACCATCACCAATTGGTGCATCAACACTCTATCCCACAAACTGCCTCCACTAGTAACATCGCACCCAATCCCGTAAGGTGCTATGCAATGCTCGATGATCTCCCTGACAGAGATCAACAACTCCAAGTACTCGAATCTCATAGGACATCTTCAGAACATACCATCATGACTGCCTCTAGTCATTCAGAATCTCACATCATACCATCACCAGACCTCCTAAATGTCCAGTATTAACCCTGACTCCTAATCTGGAAATAATGAACTATCATGCTCCTCATCCTCAACTTCTCGCCCAACGCTCCGACACGTCCCTCATCATAAGAGCATAAACTAGATCTCCACTCGTTATACCCATCAAATACAATAAGTGTCACTGCCCTGATATAATCCTCTTGATCGACCCATATTGTAGCTAACACATTCCCTACTATGCTCAAATAGGGTGTATCCTGGTCCTTGACCATCTCAGTCCCCGATGACAACCTGCTCAGGCTATATCATTCCCTCGCGACAGACCTACTACAAGATACTCTAATTGAAGATCATCATCATTGCGATCCCACAGGGCTCACTCCCAACTCAGAAAACGAAACCTCGACACCTCTTACGTCTCCCTCATGAAATGAAAATAGCACTACTTGGGTGACAAAGGTGACATCTCTACTATCAGCCGACTGCCCAGCTCAGACCGTATTCTTCCATAATGCACCGTCCCTGCTCAACTCTGAGTCTTGCAACTCTACTAGCATATCACCAACAATCCCTCGGAGCTAACTTAATTTCCCTATCAAGGGATGCTCTGCTAAAACTCGTTCATCCTGGCCTTCTGGACCAATACTCTTTCACATCTGACCTTGGTCTAGATAATCACTACAGAATAACCGGTAAAACCTGAAGCACTAACCGTCACATATCATGGTACTCGAACCACGATATCTTCTCTCAATCTGCCACCACTCATGGTACTCGAACCATGACATCACCTTTTGATCTTCTTCCAATCATGGTACTTGAACCATGACGTTACCTCTCGATCTGCTACTAATCATGGTGCTCGAACCATAACATCACCTCTCGATCTGCTACCAATCATGGTACCCGAACCATGACATCACCTCTCGGTCTGCTACCAACCATGGTACTTGAACCATGACATCACCTCTCGATCTGCTACCAATCATGGTACTCGAACCATGACATCACCTCTCAAGCTGCTACTTAGAACCTCTGGAATACTCCCTGCATCGATTATGGATCCTCTACTTTCAGTAGTACGGGCCCATACTACCTACCACATCTACCCATACTCTCTACACTGACCATCTCAGATTCCCTATGTAGCTGCTCAACCTTCTCGTCACCAATCTCAACACACGTGCTTGCTCCCCAGCAACATGCTCTACTCTGTCAACGTACTTATCTGACTAAGGCCACTTCCCAGGCTCTTCCTAAGTTCTCACACTTCTCCGCCATCAGCTGCTGAGAAACTCCTTATGATTCCAATCATCTACCTCCTGAATATCGTCACATTCACTTGGTAGCTGACTCCCATCATCAGGAGTTCCACAAAGCCCAAAGCAAGCAGCATTAGGGCGTCGAATAAACACATATAGCCCGCTCTAGGTGATAACTCCACTAGCTCTACTCATACTCAAAGGATATCACCGAACTCTACAACTCTACCTCCGCGGGTGTCTCGTTACTCTCTCAGTAGGCTTCACAAATGTTGATCTAGGTATCTCTCCTAGATTACTCCTCTACCCAAATCCCTCTCTACATAGGATTCCTGTTGGATACTCTTTACTTAGCACATACTCGAAAGTGCATCACAGATAACAACAACTCCTATGCTAAGGCATCACAAATCAGTCCACTCTAGTCCTAAAATATGAAATACCTAGCCTATCTTTAGCATGCATAATATCTCATAACATATTTTATAACACAAAAGTAATGGTATTTTGGGAAATCACCGTTCGGGCTCTGGCTGATTGTACACACTGCTCCTTCCGCTTTCTCTTAGAAACTGTTGCTCATTTTAGAAAAATCATTTATTTTGAAAATTTTCCTTATCTCCTCAGTTTGAGTCCAGATATACCCGTAGGTACATCCGAAGCCCTCAAACCAAGGCTCTGATACCAACTTGTAACGACGTGAAATTTTAAAACAATTTTTTTTATTTTTAAAATGCGTAATTTTCATAACACTTGTAAAACAATCTCGTTTGTTCAATTTTCAAAACATAACTCCATATTTGAATTTGAATAATTAATAATCCAGGATCCTTAAAACATAACTCTTCCTATGGTGTGTAAAATCGAGTCGGTGCCATCCCGCTAACCTGAAACACATAACACATAACACTGTAAGCACGAAGCTTAGTGAGCTCCCCAAAATACCACATATAACAAATATTAGCCACTCGAGGCTATAACTCTGTGGAGCCTCTAGTCCTAACTCTGCGGACCCTCTTGTCCTAATTCTGTGAACCTTCCGGTTCTAACTCCGTGAACCTTCCGATTCTAACTCTGTAACTCTGGAACATACACGACATGAATCACATAGAAATAATGTAGTGTATCACACACATAAACAGCATACAAGATACTCTGTCATATAATTCTAATTACCACTCTAGGTAAAGTGTAGTGAGAAGACTCACCTCGGATGAAGAACAGCTCCTATAAACATTGTTGTTATGCATCGGCCTCTAACTTTGTGCCAAACCCACAATAATATCAATTAGGAGCTAAGTCCAACCTCTCACTTATTGGATCTAAAGATAGACCACCTACCAGCCCATTAATGCCCTAAGCCCATTGGGCCCACCAAGGCCTAATAATAAATGGGCCCTCACACGGCCCAATTCCCAAACAAAAAGGCAAGCACATACATACAATTCTCTAGTCCAAGACTCTATTACATGAAGTCCAAACACCCAGCCCAACACTCAAGGCGCAACACAATGCTTAGCCTAAAACCCCCAGAAGGAGTTACGTGGGGCGTACCCCCTGGTACGCTCAGCGTACCCAAGCACTCAAGAAACTGATCGGGGACCTCAACCCAGTATGCGGGGTGTACTGGAACTACGCGGCGCGTACCTTCAGTCGTCCTTAATCTATTTTCTAGGTCTTAACCTGTTAAGACCTTAACTCAACTCTTGGATCTGGACGTCCTAACATCTCTTACTCCATAAAGTTAACAACTTTAAGCCTTTGCATGACTGATAAGGTCACAACACATAAAAACTCTTACTTTCTTAACCCAAAATGCTCATAACTCATGCATGGGTAGATTCGCATGATCAAGGCCTTATTTTTGTGGTTCTTCACCACTAGAAACACATAAAAGGACAAGTTATTAAGCTCTGAAGTGCATCAACTCATAAAGCCTCAAGCTTGGGACCAAAAACCCTAAAATGGACCCTAATATGCACAAAACAAAAAAAGTGGGAAAGCTTGGAGCTTTACACCTTCAAATGGTGCTCTAGCCCCAAGAAAGCTCACATCTACAGCCTGTTCTTCAACTTCACTCCATTACATGCTCCTTCTTAACTCCAAAAGCCCACAAGAACACAAACAAGCTCATCATGGCCACACACAAGCTCAAGAACGATATTAGGGTTTGAGAGGGTTTATTAACTGAGGAAGGTGGCTAGAAATGAGACCATCTCTTTCTTTATATAGGGACACTTCACTTAATTAGGGTTTCCTTTTGTGCCTAGTACGCCCGGCATACCCCCTAGTATGCTCAGCGTACTAGGTGGCTCTTGCTTAAGGAACACGTGCATCCGTACGATAAGCGTACGCATACGTACGCCCAACATACTTTGCTACCAAAATTCTCAACTTTAGGGACTTATCTTGCCAACTCTCCAAACTTCAATAGCATCTTCGAAATGACTCGAATTCCAAAAATCCTCATACCTACGGAAAGGTAATGAGATGCCCTACGTTTCTAGCAACTTGCCTCAACCCGAGACCCTCCTAGCCCCCGACTCGTGGCCCATGAACCTTAATCATGGATAATCCGCAACCGGATGTTATAATAGTAACATGTGAACACATTCAACAAGTAAAATGGTCAAATACATACAAAATTTTTTTGTCTAAATGTGAACATTTTTTTACAAATTTCTTAATATTTTTTTATAATTTCGTACAACATTTTTATGATATTCGTTATAGGTTTTTCTAAAACAATATTTTAAACTTTTCTTATAATTTTTTTAAATTTTTTTATACTTTCATATAATTTTCATATAAGTGTTTTTAAACCAAATATTTTCTAAATGCTTTGAAATTTTCTTACAAGTTTTTAATTTTTTTTTTTTACATTTCCATGTATCTTTTTTTATAATTTTCATACAATTATTTCTTTTTACAATATTTTTAAAGCGTTTCATAGATTTCATATGATAATTTAATACTTTTTATAACATTTTAAAATAATTTCGTTAAATACTAGTTTAAAACATTATATTAAAAAAATTAAAAATTTTATAAACTTCTAATTAAAAAGTATAAAAAAATTGTAATGATTTTAAAATATTTACATTATATAGATTTTTTTTGTTATTTTATTTGCTACATAATATTTTCTTTTTATGTTTTTAAATGACACTACATACTTATTATTACATATCTAATTTATTTAATTTTATTGTTAGATACTATTTACTTTAAAAATACTTCATATGCGTAAAAACAAAAGAAATAAATATAAAAGGCTATATAATATATTTCATAAAGAAACATATTTGTTAATTTTAAAGTAAACTTTAGAACTAATCAATATATAATTAATATTTATGAAAATAAGTTTTTGCTAAATATGAATTATTATAAAATTGATTTGTCAAATCAAAAGACTTTAAATTTTGATAAATAACCAATCATTATGGATACTTTAAAAATAATGTTTGGATAAATAATACAAACAAATATGAAAAATAAAATTGTTATTAAAAGCGGAGAAAATGACTTATTAGGATAATTAGTCTTTTGTTTTGTTTACATTTAGGTAATTTGTGTTTTTGTGCACATTTAACCATTTAACTTGTTAAATGTGTTCACATATTACCATTATTACTTGAGTTAGTTGGTAACAACCATGTACAAATTGAACAAAACAAAATTGTTTAAATATGAACAAAACAGAAAAAAAAAAATATAACTACAATCGTAAGTCATTTTTCCAAAAAATTGAAGGGTTTCAAGTATTCTTCTATTACTTTTGCATTAAGTACATTTTATTATTCAAAAATCATATACAAGTTAACGACTAATAAATCACAATTAAACATAAAAATGAACACACTAATCTTTAATTTAATTTAAAAAAAACAAAAAAAATAGTCTGGAATGTTCCTTTAGGATTCCACACTAATTATTCTATTTATGTTTTCACACATCTAACTTTTAATGTGACCATTTTACCCATTTAAAAAATATTACCCATCTGATTTTTTAAAGTGTAAAAAATTAGATGTGTAATATTCTTTTACACATACTTATTATTACACACCTAATTTTATTGATATAATAAATTTTTTCCCAAAAAAATTAGTTATTTTTGTAAAAAAAATAATAATTAATTAAAAATACATTTGTGTTGGTCATATTACTTAATTATTTTTTATTTTAATAAATCTTGAATTTCTAGATTAATTATTCTATTTTTATTTTATAATAAAATTTAACATTATCTCAAAAAACCAAATGTTACAGAAACTAAAGGGATTTAGGGTTTTCGAAACTTATTATATCAAGACTTTTTTAATAGGAAAGATGCTAAATACTTTAAAACTAGGGTTTAGATCGTCCGCGCGTTGCTGCGGAAGCTCCAATATTTTAAAAAACGCAGTTTAAAACCGTATATATCATAGAGACGATTAAATCATATAAACTGGAGTACAAAAATATCAAAATAAAATATGGATACAAACAATTGACTTTAAAGTGTATCTTTAAGAAATTAATAAAAAAAGAATTATTAAAAAATTATATAAGGGGCCAAAATATAACTTTAAAATATAATAAGGGACCAAATTGTAATGTATAAAATACTAATAATTTAACTTTAAATTTATAAGGGTTGAAAATTGTTAAATAAAATTTGATTAAGGAGAAAAAATATAAATATATATAAAATTTAAAATTATAAGGATAGAAATTGTTACATCAAAATTAATTTAATGATACAAAATACAAAAACAAATCAAAGTAAAGGAAGTAAAAATGAAAAAAGAATTGAAAATAAGAAGACTTACTTTATTTTTGTTTACCCTGACAATATAAACCTTCTCACAAACCAATTTTGATAATTAATATATATATATATATATATATATATATATATATATATATATATATATATATATATATATATATATAATATAATTAGTAAAAATATAAATATAATAAGGAACGAAAGTAGTAACTTATTAAATACTAATAGTTTTATTTTATAATTACTAAGGATTAAAAGTGTTCAATTAAAATTACTCTAGGAAAAGAAAGGTAAATATAAAGATTTGCTATTGTTAGAATCAAAATATTTATTTTCAAAAGAAGATTTATTCTAAAACATGTACGTATTATTTGTATATAATAATTTAATCTGAATATAGTTATTTGTGCTTTGGAAATAGTCAAAACCAAATGAATAGTGATACCTCTTGCAAACCAATTTTGTTAATTAATATATATATATATATATATATATATATATATATATATATATATATATATATATATATATTACAAATTAAACTAGAGTCCCTATTTCGTAAATCCAAATAATAAAGACCATTAATCCAACAAATTCAACTAACAGCTGTTTGAAGTAGTATCCTAACTCGATATTCCTTGTAGATGAAATAAGCTTTAACAATTAACAACCCATTAGCTTTACTATTACAATTTAGACATGGTCACATTGAACTAACTAAATATTTTTCATAAATCTACAAGTTATACTTTGTAGCCCATTATATACAATATTAGAGTACAGCCCAATCTACGAGACCATGACTTTCCATCAGACAATTTATGTGCTCATCAACAGTTTCCAGTTTACATAATTATCTTAAAATCATAATCTACAACTATACTTTATAGTTAACTTTAATTTTTAATTAAATTACATCTTCAATAAGTCGGTAGTTGATTTATACTGTTGTTTATAGTAATTTCATATTATACATCTTCAATAATTCAGTAGTTAATCTATACTAAAATTTGTAGTTATTTCATTTTATCATTTTATTAACTTTAACTTTAAATTAAATTACATTTTCCAAAAGATTTTGAAAAAAATGAAGTAATGTATCCTCAATTTAAAATTTTATATAAAACTCCCTTAGTCATTCTTAAAACATAAATCTTATTTTAATAAAAGAACTATTTTAATAAATAGACAAAATTGTCAAAATGGTCCCTACAGTTTAGGTGGAAATTATCATTTTGGGCCACAAAGGTTTGAACAAACATACATGGTCCAAAACTTTTCATTTTCTTGTCATTTTGGTCAAGCTTACTTTAAATATTTTTGTAATGACGATTTTGTCATTGGTTTTTGTTTTTCCAATTTTTTTTATTTAAATACTTTTATAATTAAAAGATAAATAAAA
Source organism: Lactuca serriola (assembly GCF_051521515.1). Taxonomy (NCBI): domain Eukaryota; kingdom Viridiplantae; phylum Streptophyta; class Magnoliopsida; order Asterales; family Asteraceae; genus Lactuca; species Lactuca serriola. The sequence goes on along the minus strand of NC_136415.1, from coordinate 146,108,556 downwards.
AGAAAATACATCTCTCTCTCTCTCTCTCTCTCTCTCTCTCTCTCTTTAAAAGAGAAACCAACAACTTAAAAATAATCCAGAAAACCGATTCAAAGAACCATAACATAAATTGCAATCAAAGACAGGTTGTGTATTTTTCTTTCTTGCTTTCAACCTCCATTATCACACAAACCATCACCGTACACTACCTTTCAACCACCGAATCGACCACCATCTCCACCCCTGGTCTTCATCTCGCCATCACTGACCCATCTTCAACTCCTAAGAAACCTTCGTCGTGTCTAAAAAATGTCTATAAAAAAGCTCAATCTTCGTCTCTAAAATAGATTTTTATGTATGTGTTTTTATCTATGTACACATTGTAGCAATGGAGTCTTATTCAGATTCATCCATATAAACATAATGGCAAAACCCTGACCGAATATGGTTGAGGGCGACGATCTTTCTTCTCCGAGGTCGATGTATGATTTGAGAAAAGGGGGTCGGTGACGTATATCTGATAAAGGGTGGCGACGTATGAGAGAGGGTCAGAGGTGGCCACAAAAAAACCCAAATCATATTTAAGAGAGAAGCATTGAAATCTTTAGTAAGCAGAGATGTAAGAGATGATGGTGAATGGTGTAGGTAAAGATCTGTAGCGGTGGTGGTGGTAGTAGTAGTAGTGAGGGATAAAGATTTGGACGCTGGAGATTGCGGCTTCACAGGTGGCGGAGAAGGCGGAGCTTCGACTAAGGGTTTGTTTTTCTTTTCTGGAAAACGATGCTTTTCAGATCGGAGGTTTTCCAGGAGGTGGTGGTTATGGCATTCATCTTTTCCAATGGTGGTGATGGTGTTCATCTTTTCCGCTATGATGTTCAGACTTTCCGACGAAAGAAAATATCAAGGGCTTAATCAACATTGTCAGAGACCGTGGGGTGGGTTTTCTTCTCTGGTGGCAGCATAGGGTACGTCTGAATCGAAACATCTTCATCCCAAGAAGTGTGTGTATGTTTTGTTGCAATGAGTGTGCGTAGTGTGTGTGTTTTGCTGTAATGAATGTGGGGGTTGTTTTTTTGGATCACAATTCATTCTGATAGAGCGAGATATATATATATATATATATATATATATATATATATATATATATATATATAGAGAGAGAGAGAGAGAGAGATCGATTTTCTTCTTTTTTACTTTTCTGTTAATTATAAAAGTATTTAATACATAAATAAAACTGAAAAAGCAAAAACTAAGAAAAAAATCGTCATTACAAAAAAGTTTAAAATAAAATGGACTACAGTGGTAAAAAAATGAAAATCTTTGGACCATGAGTGACACTCAATACCTTTTTGGCCCAAAGCGGTCATTTTCACCTAAACACAGCGACCATTTTTGTAATTTTGTCTAACAAATATTATCATTAGACATTACTATGAAATAACTGCACAAATCGTCCTTCTGGTTAGCTGAAAATTGTCACTTTGGTCGAAAAATGTTTGGACTTGCACCAAAGGTCCAAAATTTTCATTTTGTTGTGAGTTTAGTCTAATTTGTTTTGAACTTTTTTATAATGACAATTTTTCCCTTGAATTTGTCTTTTTCGGTTATTTATTTATTTAAATATGTTCTAATTAAAAGAAATTAAAAGAAAGAGAAATATATATATATATATATATATATATATATATATATATATATAAAATCTAGTTTAATTAGCACATATACGTTGCCTTTGAGCGTGTCAGATAAAATGTTGTTGAACTCTTAGATGCTTGTTCATCTGTTTCACGTCAATTTGAACTGAACGTATTTTATGGTTCTTATAAACTAATTTAATTCGGGTGTAAATATAAGCTAACTAATGACTTAAAGGAAGAATAGTGATGAGTTCAAAAACTCTTAGATCGATTAGATCTTTCACAAGAACGATAAAAACAAAAACAATATATGATTAATACGAGTATTAACACAAAACAGAATCAAACTTATGCTTATGATTCAAAACTGAGTCACGCCTCAGCAGTGCTCGATGAAGAACTTCCGCAGTAGAGGCGAGCTAGGGTTTACAAGCGATATCAAAATAAGAAAAAATGAAAGCGATCCGTTCTAAGTCTACATGCATGCAGCTTATATACTAAACCCTAATACAAAATAATGCACGGCTGGACAGGCCCAATACCGGCATTCAAACTAGGCTATGGACCGAGCCCATGGCGCAAATTAATAGACCTAACAATCTCCCCATTTGCGTCAAATGAGGCGAGAGATTATTTCTTCTTAGCAGGCCTCACAGTTCTGATAACTTTAAACAGACGAGGAATAATGGCAAGAAGAGTTTGTCTGAACTGAATATACCACCTCAGCATGTCAACAAATAACTTCTTATCAGCAGCACTGTTCTGGTCGCATCTCTGAATGATCTCCATGATATGCTCAAGGCAAGACGTTGAGAAGAGGTGTTTGTTGACAAGAGCGAACAGTCATTTTTGGCCTTCGCCCCAATGGAACATGACTGTATGGTACTTCGAATCGATTTTCCCCTTGATCATGGTTTTGAAATTGCCAGCTTTGCCCATGGTTTTGATCGTTGGTCGCTTGTGTATGGCAGAGGCAATCTCCTGGTCCATCTTCGCTACCTCATGTATGTAGCAAACAAGCATGCGCTTGACATGATCGATGCAGGGCTGATACTCCTGGGATCTGATAGAAGAATGTTGTTGAGGAGTATCCAGTCATGGGGATTGAGGTTCGGTAGATCAACAAGGGAAAAATGGTGCACTGATCCTTCGATTCCTCGAGTCACCCTGAATTTGACATTGATAAATTTCCCTGCTAAATAGGGCTTCATTACCTTGACTGTGGTTATCTTCTTTGAGCTCCAAGTCTGATATTGAGGTTGAGCAAACTCCAAGTAAAACTCCAACATATCCCTATCTACCTTCGGGTCCAGAGATGGAATGGCAACAGTCGAGTTGAAGCAGTGGAAGATGAATGCCTTTCGAGTGATTGACATATCGAACTGTGCATCCTTCGAGTTGTCAAGGCCGAAAGACATTATTGGCTCAAGCCAGAGAATAGTTGGCTTATCGATTGCACACCGCTGGAGCGAGTCTTTATTCCATACAGGAAACATAGACTTCTTTTTCTCAAGGAGCTCCGCCTCCTTTCGCTTCTGTTCTAGCTCAGCGCGTTGCTTCTTGGTACTTTCTTCAGTTTGTTTTTCAGAAGTATTGTCCTTTGGAACATGTTTCTTGGGAATATCGACATACACATCATCTTCGTTGTCTGTGTCGTCTTCACCAATCTTCTTTTTCTTCTTGTCTTTGTTACTGACCGAAGCTTCATTAACCTTCGGTTCATCAGCTGTTTTTGAGCTAGAAGGAGGAGGTTGCTGCTTTGACTCTTTTTCTCCCCCTTGTTTCGGATGGACACTAGACACCGGAACACCTTCAATACGGCTGAGAACATCCAGTGCTGGTCTGAGCTTCTCTGCCAAATGCCTTCTGACAGTTATAGTGAGAAGGGGATCACTCGCCTCAATAAGGTGAAGGAGGATGGAGTGAACATCTGTAGCAGAACTCCGGATAACCTCCCTTTCTGACTTGAGATCATCAATCTCAGCATTAGCAGTACGCAACTTATGAGTTTGCAATTTGAGTTGTGTTGTACGTCTGTCGAGCTCGTCCATGATTCGATTTTCCATAGCTAAGTTCGCTTCTAGTTGAGTTAAGCGTTCGTTGACATTAGCATGGAGCGATTCGTTTGCTTCTTTAATGGCATGGCGTGCCGCTTCCAGATTCGAACACTCAGATTGAAGATTCTTTTGAAGAATCTCTACTAAGATGTTGACAGTTGCAGCATTCTTGGCAGCACCAGCCTGCAAGGAATCTAGAAATAGATGAGCTTCGGAAACTAGTTTATCGAGTTTTTCGGTCGCTTCCTTGCACTCCTTAGTCGAGGCATCAACAGCAAGAGAAGCATGTTGACATTGGGAAGTAGAGGCTTCAATAGCCTTGGTTGCAACAGATAAAGAGGCGCTATGTTCAGCTACAACCGAAGAGAACAAGGCCTTTAATGCAGCTTCTGTATACGATCCAGTAGAAGAAGAGGAGCGCAATTGATCAAGCTTGTCATTTACTGCCTTGATATGACGTTTGGTGATAGGCTCATCGTCATCATCCTCACTCTGTACGCGATAAGGACTGAAATAGGTGAAATCGAATTCCATGTCCTTACCACCTAAGGTATGGGTTGTTTCAGTAGATGGTGTTGGGGATAAGGGTTTTGATGAAGGTGGAGGTTCGGTTTTGAAAGTAGGTTCGGTTACAGGTGGATTGGGAACAGTAAAGGTAGGTTTTGTAGTAGTGGTAGAAGTTGTTTCTTTGAAAATGGGAGTGGGAATAGGAATTGTAGTAGATGGGTGAGAGGTGGTTATTGGAGAGATAGGAGGGATAGAAACTGGAATTGTGACATGTGGAGGTGAAGGAGGCAAAGAACGAACCGAAATTTCTGGAGTAGGGGAGCAAGGTGGAGTATCCCCTCGGTCCGAAGCCTCATCATCAAAACTCTCATTCTCAGACTCTGAAGGAGAAGTGTTCTGGTGTGTAGGAGGAATGTAATCTGAATCTGAATCACTGGAGGAATTAAGAATAAGTCTCCGAGCGGGCTTCTTCTGCTTTTTGGGTTGAGGTTGAGAAGGAGCAGCCTTATCAGTTTTTCTCTTTCCGGGGGTCTGCCCCTTGGTGGGTTTGGTGATCGGTCCCTCCTTCTGCGATTCAGGCTTCTTGCCCCTCTTGGCTGGTTTGTCAGCCTCTTCAATGGAACGAAGCATTGCCGGCATGAGCTCTCTTGGAGCAACAGATGGACGCTTCCTATATTGTAGAAGAACGTTACTTGATGCCAAAATACAATCAAGCATGGCTTCAGGAATAGGTCCGATGTATGAGAACTTGGTCGGATCAGTAACGATGATTTGGTCGTGTGAAAAGTGGCAATAGAGGAGAGCAAGGAGTCTTCCATTATTGGAACACGATTACAATCCATTGCCCATTTGGTGATGATAGTCCAGAAATGCCCACATGAAATCTCAGAATGCCTGGATGAAGAAACCAGGGTTTGAACCAACTGCTGCCAAAAAATGGACCCATAGTCTGATGCATTTTAGCTATAAGAACATCCTATGAGCTCATACAAACCATAATGCTTGGATCTAGGTTTCTCTATTGTACATGCAAGTTATCCAAGACTATAAACCCTAGATCTGGCATATGATATTCAATATAACATATAAATTAGGGTTTAGATAATACCTTGATTGTTATGTAGCAATTACAATCTCAAATCCTTCTTGTATTGACTTTAGAAAGCTTAGAGTCACAAATGTCACTCCTCTAATGGTTCACAAACACCAAGATCAAGAGGATGAAGAAGAGAAGAGAAGGAGGCTGCCCAAAACGTGTGGAAACCCTAACCAACAAGTTCACCACGTTTTTGGGGCATAAGGCTTCTTTAAATAGTGAGGCTATTAGGGTTGTCTAACAAGGAAACCCTAATTTGGATGCTTAAGCCCTAAGCAACCCATGGAATCCTTTCCTTAAAGGCCTAGGACGATTTATAATGGGTTTCCCCATAGAATTCGTCCACCCCTTTAATATGGAGTTCATTAGCTCATTATTCAACTATCATACAATTGACAGTTCTAGTCCCTTAAGTTTAATTAATCTCTTTTAGCCACAAACTTAATTCTTATTAATTCTTGACTAATATTAATTAAACAATATGATTTCTCCTTTAATATATTATTCTCATAATATATTAATAAATCATATTTAATCCTTTCTCTCCATAATTCATCTTATCAAGTTGCTTTGATGAAGGCAACCCTAAAGGACCATGCACCATCGGGTCAAGTACATACCAAAATAGTTATGGAATTAGACACTAATCCAACAGTCTCCCACTTGGATAAGTCTAATAACTATTCTGCGTATGACTTCAGATCTCGGTCTGTAATCGTAGCTTTCTAAAGTCGCTGTCAACTCTGATCTTATCAGATACGCGTGTCCTTTAGATAAGGGATCATATATTCCTCCATTCTAGATATCTTATAGACTGAGACATGGATCTAAATCATTCTCTCTGTCTATGTGTTGTTTCCCGAATTCAGATTTATGACGACCGACAACAGACTACAATTGAACACATCAATTTAGTCCTGGCTTGGCCAAGCACTTAGTTCCCATCACTAAATCATTGAGGGGCCCACAGATATCGCTTTTATAACACCAGGTTACTGGTGCGTTTACATATTATCAATGTGCAACCGACTCGCAAGATACAACTCACACATCTCGGTTTCAAGAATATAAGATATTATCGTCTCACCAATCACTCGTGATAAAATCCATGAAGTGATCCAAGTGAGCGTGGGTTTAATCCAATGCTCAAATCGTATTCATAAGCACTCATGAACGTTGCAGCAAACATTTGCTTATGTGTAATACACTTTAGACAATCCACACACCAATTCACGACAGTCTTCATTCATACCTACTTCCAACATATGAACGACTGTGGTCCGTTCGAATAATTCGATTATTCTGAAATAATTAATTATTCAGGAAGTTAAAAATGCAAAGTGAAACACAAGAATAATACTAATCCTATATGGTCCCAAACCCTTGAGTATAAATAAAATACCTTTTATTTATCACCATATTGATTACTCATTATTTGTTCTTTCGGGTAAACAACTTTTTACTTGAATTACTACAACACTTGTCCCATGCTCTCAGCATGCACACAATGTTTACCTATGGTTCTTACTTTGTGAAATAAATGAACACATTTCCAATCATACTCATTTCACAACGCCTAATCCTTTTCACAAGTGAAAAAATATCAAATTCTTGCCACTTATAGAATATGCTAGATTCTAACATTTTATGCAATGATCTTTTCATAATATCACTGCACTAAAGTCACAATGACTATTGCCAATGAAATTACAAAGTCCTCTATCGGAGATTATTAGAAGACAATTCCATAGATGTGATGTCTCTCACTCAAAGTACATTCCTTTGAACATCATTTTGCATAAAATTTCTAATCTAAACACAGACTTTCAATATCCAACTCCCAATATGGAAACATTTCCATATTTGCCATATGACAACTCATTCTTAATAGAATCTTATCTATTCATAATACTGTCGATATGGTCCATCCAATACTATACTTCCAACTACTCACAAGCGACCAATCCTCGGCGAACTTTGGATTGTTCTTTGATAGTTGTTTAATTATCTTAGTCAAAACCGATTCTTGTCCTTTTCCCTCTAAATGCACTAGACATTTGGAAAATTTTAGAATGGTCAAATATTATAGCATTTGCAATCGATCCTATACCTGAAGCGTATGGTACACGATGTATAATGTCTTACATGAAGATTTGATACTTTATCAATCTTCTGCCATAATATTTTATGTGCTACGTTCTCACAATTCGAACTATGAAGAGGAATGCAATAATCATGATCGAAATTTAAGAACACACTATGTATCCTTGACTAAGTTTATTAACATTCCACAACCTAAGCCTTTAGATTTAAAATGAAGCATAATATTCTCTCCCTTAATTATAGCAAAACAACTATTCAACCCTTACAACTTTGCAAAGTATGACTCTTGTTTTCTATAATTAATATTGCTAACTTGCAATACTTGCCTTAATAATCATGCAATCATAACATTTATGCTCCCACTATCACGATGATTATTACAAACATAACACTTATGCTCCCACTAGCTTTGACATGTATTCAGAAACAGCTTAACTTTCAGAAAAACAATGCATATTGAATTTCTTTAAGTTCATATTTCTAATACCCAATGCTTTGATAATCTTTTATCAAGGCTTCTTAAACTTATACACTTTTGCCTTAGATAGTTTATATGTGTGTCTTAAACAATTTAGACTAATTGCCAAATCTCATAATTCGAATCATGGAAAGGGATACCGTAACCATAATCGAATTCGAGAATACAATTTTCATAATCACTATCTTCTTAAAATCTTCCTTAGTGAAAGCATTTCCTCACAGTCATTTTCATGAAGGAGGGAATCTTATGACACTTAGATTTTAATGGTGTATGTGTTCCTATCCATGTGAATTTGTCAAAACCAAAGTTTGCGACAAATCCAAACTTATATGGACCGAACCTTCTCAATCTTGATTTCTTGCGTTATGGTAACAGGGATGCCCACCATGTCTTCCAAGTAGTTAAGCAGCTCACCCTTTCCTATCAATGTACTTTCAGTTGATCAGGGTCCTTGGCTTTTATGCATTCAAATGCGAACTCATAGGGCTCACATGCATAATTAACTCAATTGGAACGACACAGAAACAAGGTAATGTCAACACGATAGGTTGTAAACCTCTACTCGTGTGCTAGTGATGATCGATAAGGTTTATTCTTGATTAGTTCTTAAACTTTTCAAGACCATTAAGACTCCCACTGACTCCTTGACATATAAGATTCTCTTGTCAATAAACATTTCTCGACAACCAAATATTCAAGAGTTAGTGTAGTTTTTTTATCAAAACAAAACACTTCATAAAATTGGTCCTAGTTGGTCTTTGTCTTATCCAAGACATCACAACTTACCAATTTCAAATGTGTAAGAATAAGAAAACCCTTTTTCAAATTCTACATTTGATGAGTGTTATAAACCTTCTTAAAACTTGTCATTCAATGTACTAATACTTGTTATTGGAACGAAGTATGATTGATCTTTTGATTTAACCATTTCTTCAATTCTTGATTCCTCTTCTTAGACATACAATTGTACTAAGACTCACTTAGAGGATCAATTGAGATATGGTTCTTAATCATTAAGACATATCATAAAGCATAAAAGTACTCTCCTTTCTTATTAGAATAGAGAAACTTTTATCTTTCTGCATACTTGATTCTTCTTATTCGTTTTGCTATTGATTTAAACTCTTTCAATCAATTCAGAATTACACTTAATCTTGTAAGTATAATCACATTTACTAAACTTTTAGTAAATCATGACGAATATCTTTGTTACTCTTGTGGTGGACTTAATCAACACACAACTTTGTGTACTCGATCTCTTAGTCCTTCACTTGACACTTGGTCAATGAATTAGTCTAATTTACAAATATGAAATTTCTCATTCATCGTGCAACCAAGTTGCATGATTCCAAGTTTCTGTCCAATTGAACCTTGGGTGATGAGAAACTCTCCATATTTGGTAAATTCTCGACATTTCCACAAACAACATAATTAAGAATCACATCCACTTGTTGTAGAAATATATGAACATCAATTTTTCATAACGATTTCATTGCAAGGAAATAAATAAATAAATAAATGAGTCAAACCAAAATTTATTTTATTCATAAAAGCAGCGGAAAACATTTCTCCTTACAATGCAAAATCAAATGAAAAACTATGTAGTCAAAAAAAAAATTCTAACAACTCTATCATAACTTTCTAAGCTCAAAATCTAATCTTCAAATCCATGCGATCGAGATCCATATCTTCGTGATTAGACTCATCTTGCTCTTTCATCAAGCTTCCTCTCTTTTCACTGATCCTGCAAAACATTCAAATGCAATCTTATCACATCATGTATTAAGAATCAACGAATAGGAACTTAATGGAGTTAGATAGTGGATTTTACCTGAAGCACAACCATACTCTTTGACTCTCCCATCTTCTGGGCTCTTCAGGCTCTTAGGGCAGACTTGTATCCAACTCCCTTTCTCTTGGCAACAAACGTAGGTCGGTTCTCCTCGAACGTCCTCGGAAGCATGGTTGGTTGACTTTCCCAAATTGCTTTGCCAAATCATTTCTAATTCAGCAGCAATGAGCATGTAAGTTAGGTCAATGAGGTTTTCGTAATGATCCATCATATAATACTTTCTTTTGAACTCATTATATGATTCAGGAAGTGACTGCATAACCCAGTTCACAGCCAACTTATCAGGGAATGACGCTCCCGACATTATCAACCTATCGATGTGTGATTTCATTCCTAGAACATGGGCACACACGGGTTTACCATCTTCATGTTTCATTTCCAATACGACTTTAGTGACATTGAACCTTTCAATTCTTCGATCTTGTAGGTTAGGGAGAATAATTGGAGGAGGTGGAGGAAGTGAAGCATGATTTCTTGTTCCTCGATCGAATCGTGGAATATCATCTTCATGTGGAATGCTTGTTCCACGGGATTTGGGAAGACCATAGTTGTCGAACTTTGACATCTACAAAACGGGAGAAAATTCGTGTTAGTTGATTGATTGAGACCTTTGTAAGTCACCCAAATGAGACACTAAGGCTAGGACCCAACACAATATGCTATAACTCGGGAGAGGGGTGCCGTAACCCAAATTGCAGAACATTTGAAGGTAAGTGAATGACGATTCACTAATTTCCACCATGAAAAACGAAAAAGAAATTTAAGTTTTAAACGTATTGAAAACTCCTAGATCCTTTAAGATTCATTGAACTTTTCAATGCATGTTTAAATCTTGATATGCCCCTCTAGTTTGTGACTGGGATGCCGAGGATCACAAAGCGGGTGTTAATAACCATGCAAATTTACATGGTTCCCCCACATGTTACAGTCACCTATTCGATGTGCCGGTAAACCACACACGCTCCACCTAACTATGACAAACATTGAGTCATCCTTTGCTACCTTTTCTTAGAACCATTTAGTGTGCCGGTAAACCACACACACTCCACTAACGTCTTCGCAAGGGTACAAAGTGTAATTTCATGGAATTGCATCAATTCACTTTTGCCTAAAGTAACTAAGATTGGGAATTTGTAAAACATTTAGTTACTTTTGTACTTCATTATACTTATAATGGAAGGTTCTGTCTTATCCTACCCGTTCGGCTAACGACCCTCCACTAGTCAAGAGTGTGGTGGGTAAGAGTGGATACCCATTCAATCGCCATTTTATAGGAAATTTCCTTAAACACCCTTATAGACCAGCTTGGTGAATGAGGCCTACTAACGGTAGGACTGACTTTTACTCATACATATATATATATATATATATATATATATAATGTTATACTTTTAATGTTATATATAGTATAGGGTGTATTTTACACTTTTAAAATACTAGGTGGTCAGATTTAACGATTATACTTTTAATTCAATTATATTGTAAACCAAAACTTTATGGATTTATTAAATCTCTTTTAATTATACACCTTAATTAATTAATAAAACCATAAGGGTGTGATATGAACTTTTCATAACAACACTAGGGTTTTAGAATTTAACATTCCTAAATTAAACCTTTAATCAACTTTTAAATTCCAAAACTTGAGGGCAAGTTTTGAAACATTTCAAAACATTAGGGTTTCAACTATTTAAATTTCAAAACAAAACTTTTGAGTTCAAATTTAAACTATAAAACCTAAAGGGGAAAGATTGAAACTTTTCATAACACAAGGATCAAATAACAAATAATATAAATTAAACAATTAATTTTATCATTATCCATATTTGACCTAAAATCAATTTCATGCAATATAAGTTACCCAATTAATACAAACAATCAAACTTTATCATATAAGGAAGTTATTATCTAATCAATTGGCAATTATCTTTTGTTTAATCAAGGATATACTCATAAATATGTATAAAATCAGATTTTAATGATCTAAAACAGATAATGCAAGTATCCATGAGTAAAACAACAAGAAATCCCGAAATCCCCTCTTTCTGACGCTCGAACTCGCCGAGTACCCCTATGGACTCGCCGAGTAGGGGCCTACTCGCCGAGTCCACATTGGGACTCGCTGAGTTCATCAGGCAGACTCACAAAATCGAATTTTTTTAAGCATGAACAAATTAACAAGGCATCAATACAATAGAAACCAATCAAGGCTCTGATACCACTGATGGGTTTTAGCTATAAGAACATCCTATGTGCTCATACAAACCCTAATGCTTGGATCTAGGTTTCTCTATTGTAAATGCAAGTTATCCAAGACTATAAACCTTAGATCTGGCATATGATAATCAATATAACATATAAATTAGGGTTTAGATCATACCTTGATTGTTATGTAGCAATAACAATCTCAAATCCTTCTTGTATTGACTTTAGAAAGCTTAGAGTCACAAATGTCACTCCTCTAATGGTTCACAAACACCAAGATCAAGAGGATCAAGAAGAAAAGATAAGGAGGCTGCCCAAAACGTGTGGAAACCCTAACCAACAAGTTCACCACGTTTTTGGGGCATAAGGGTTCTTTAAATGGTGAGGCTATTAGGGTTGTCTAACAAGGAAACCCTAATTTGGATTCTTATGCCCTAAGCAACCCATGGACTCCTTTCCTTAAAGGCCTAGGACGATTTCTAATGGGTTTCCCCATAGAATTCGTCTACCCCTTTAATATGGAGTTCATTAGCTCATTATTCAACTATCATACAATTGACCGTTCTAGTCCCTTAAATTTAATTAATCTCTTTTAGCCACAAACTTAATTCTTATTAATTCTTGACTAATATTAATTAAAAAATATGATTTCTCCTTTAATATATTATTCTCATAATATATTAATAAATCATATTTAATCCTTTCTCTCCATAATTCATCCTATCAAGTGGCTTTGATGAAGGCCATCCAAAAGGACCATGCACCATTGGGTCAAGTACATACCAAAATAGTTATGGACTTAGACACTAATCCAAAATAGTCAAGGTTAAGTCCACTGTACAATCCATACAACACCATCATGAAAGCCTTGCTAGCACCGTCAGAACCAGCGCTCCGCTCAGACAATCCCTTGAACAAGAGTGTGAAAAGACCATTCCATTGAGGAGGAAATAAGGACTTCTTGAACTTGGTTACAGTTGTTAGGGTTTCAGTATACCCCATCTGATAAAACATTGTGAACAGTTGGCCAGTTGTAATGGAATCAGGGTTTACTAGAGATGGATCTTCAGAAAGACCAATTAAGGAACAAAATCGACTCTTGGAGATAGAGATCTTCTCATCGTGAAGTTCAAAGTGGATCCGTTCATTAGCTTTGTTGTAGAATGCCGTAGAGTAGACAAGTGACAAGAATGACATAGGAACAACTTCAACCTTTGTTAGTGCGTCGACGAGTGGTGAGTATTTGAGACACTCAACCACATACAACATATTGGGCTCATATACGAAGGGAGTGAGATCAATGATTAGGTTCTGTTGGGGTTTGATAGTGAGTAGGGGTTGACGAACTGAGGTATCGTGAACGGATGAGGATTATGCCATTTTAGGAGCTTGAAGATGACAATGAATAGTTGCAGAAAAGTGTCGAGTTTCTTTGACAACTTTTTGGAAGTGATAAAGATTGAGAGAGTACCGTTCCCATTCCTTTTATACATACAAGGAAGAGAGAGAAGAATCTGACTGAAATCTTGGATTTTCTCAAAAATAGCGCTTGAGTTGATGTGTGTACAGTTAGCGTGCCGAAGATGACTCAGGAGAGAGAAAAACGTTTCCCTTTTTCACGCCTTTTCATAAAACTCACCTTTTTCAAATCGCCAAACCGTTTGGATTTCTGCTGAGTCAGCGACCACTTTATCCCAATCGTTTCCCCTTATGACGCTTGAGTGTTTGTACCTTGATCATTTGAATCATTTATCTGTGTGAAACTTAGAATTTGGAAAAATTAAAAATTTTTGTGCAAAAGGTGTAAAAGATAAAGAAATAAAACGAGTATTTTTGGGATTATCTGTGATGTCGTATTTAGACTTGAAACGATTGATTATGGGCAAAAATCACTTCCTTCAAAGTCAAGAGAGACCTTGAAGTGCTTTCTTGGTTTCCCATGAAATAACGATCAATGACTTGTTGAGAAGTTTTGAAAGGCTTCTTTTAACGATTTAAAGAGGGTGGCTTTCGCCTTAATTCAAAATTTCGATGCTTAACATAAGACCAAAAAGTGAATGAAGTATTTGTGAGATCATTGTGATCTATTGAAAAAGTAGGTGTGAAATATTTCATTGTGGCGAGAGAAGTAAAGAAATCTCAAAAAAAATTAAACTGGATCTTTTAAGGTTAGAGAGGCCTTGGTGAAAGACAATCTCATAAAGAGCACTCAAAAGAAAAAGAGATTTCATTGGATAATAAGTAAGAGCTTGAATTTTGAATTCACCGTCAATTCATTAGTGGTATTGAATTTTGGGTTTCACTTAGTAGATAGTGGCATGAAACTAAGATCATGAACGCAAACTTTGTATAACCATAAACCTCAGTGGTTAAAACTGAGAGTCTCAGGGGTTATATTGATGAAACAAAATATAATGGAGAAAGGTGATGGAGATGGTATAAGAAGCGAATGTACCTTTGCTTTTTAAAGAAAAGAAGGACCAAGCAGAAAACTCTAAACTTAGTTTGAGTAGAGTAAGGTAGCTCATGATTAGAGTGAACTTGATAGCCTGGATTGGGAAAACATGATTGGTATATTTCATGTTATTAAGGCTTCACTCAGAATCAGTTGAGGCTTGAGTCTACATACATCAACATGCTTCTAGAGATACCTAACTAACAAAAAAAAAACTTTTACCTGTCTTAGATGTGCCATCGAGAATCACACTTAGACAAATACAAAAACGTTAGAAATATAGATAAAAAATATACAAATATTTTTTGATTTTTGTGAGAAGAAAAGAAGTAATAAAAACTATATAAAAGAATACATTTGAAATGCCTTAAAAAATAATCTTAGAAGGACCGAACCCGAAATAGACCAAACGATCGATTCATTTCGGTTCATAGTCGAACTTCACCCGAAATAGACCGAACGCTCGGTTCATTTCGGTTCATATAGGTTCGCTCTATTTCGCTTGTTACCTTTATGGAAGTGTAGGCGATTTTGGTATTGACTCGGCTTGCATCATTCCTAGGCCTTGTAAAATCTTATTGAAGCTTGCTTCAGGTAAGGCCTTTGTGAATATGTCTTCCAGTTGATCAGTCGTTCTGACGAAGTGAATTTCGACGTTGCCATCTTCGACGTGATCCTTGATTAAATGGTACCTCAGTGCGATATGCTTCGTCTTCGAGTATTGCACTGGGTTGTGACAAATTCTGATTGCGCTTTTAGAGTCACAATATTGTGGGATTTTCTTCATGTTTAAGCCATAATCCCGGAGTTGACTCTGTATCCATACGACTTGAGATGTACAGGATGCTGCAACAATGTATTCGACTTCTGCAATGGATAACGAAACACAAGTTTGTTTCTTTGATTGCCAACTGACTAATTTCCCATCCAGAAATTGACATCCTCCTGTGGTACTTTTACGATCCAATCCACAACCACCCAAATCGGCATCTAAAAATGCTTGAATGAAGTATCCGGAGTTGGCTGGATACCATAGACCGAGAGATGAGGTTCACTTTAGATAGTGAAAGATGTTCTTCACTGCTTGAAGATGAGGTTCTCAGGGGTTGGCTTGAAATCGAGCACAATAACAGACAGAGAACATGATATCAGGTCGACTGGCGGTAAGATACATTAGAGACCCGATCATCTATCGATAAAACGTTGTGTCAGCGGCTGGTTTCTCCAATGATGGTGTGAGTTTGGTTCCAAAGGTCATCGACACTTTTACTTCGGAGTCTCCCGTCATTCCAAACTTGGTGAGCAAAGTTTTGGTATATGCTTCCTGATTAATAAAAATGCCTTCGGGTCCCTGTCTAATGTTCAATCCAAGAAAGAAATTAATTGGACCCATTGAGCTCATCTCAAACTTAGTTTCCATCAACTTTCGGAATTCAGCTGTTAAGCTATGATTCGTGGAGCCACAGATGATGTTATCAACATAAATTTGGACTATCATAAGGTGGTTACCTTCTCTCTTATGAAAGAAGGTTGGGTCAACCGAACCTTGATTGAATTTAGAAATTTTTAAGAAACGAGTCAGAGTTTCATACCATGCTCTGGGAGCTTGTTTCAGGCCATAGAAAGCTTTGTCAAGGATATAGCAATGATCAGGATACTTCTCGTTCACAAATCCTGGTTGTTGCTCAACATATACGGTTTCTTCAAGTTCACCGTTGAGGAAGGCACATTTGACGTACATCTGATAGACTTCAAAGTTCTTGTGAGCAGCGTACGCAAGAATGATATGAACAAATTCCAATCTAGCTACTGGAGCGACAGTTTCTTCATAATCAATTCCCTCTTCCTGACAATATCCTTTGACCACCAGCCTAGCTTTGTTATGAATGACATTCCCTTCTTTGTCCATCTTGTTTCTGAATACCCATTTGAGACCAACAACCGAAGCATCCTTTGGTGTTGGAATAAGATGCCATACCTTGTTTCGTTCAAACTCATTTAGCTCATCCTGCATGGCTTGAACCTAGTCTGAATGATCAAGAGTTGAATTAACAGTCTTTTGTTCAATTTTGGACACGAATGAATTGAACATACAAAACTCGACTTTCGAAAATAGGGCAGCCTGTTTAGCTTTGATTTGAGAGCGAGTCAAAACCTTTTCTGAGGATTCCCCAATAATTTGAGTTTGAGGAGGATCTTTCGCCCATTTGATAAGTGGAGGAAACTTTGGATCATAGATAGGATCCAATTCAGCATCGACTTCTTCTTCAAGCTCAGAGAAAATGTCATCATCACCAACATTGGTGTTCTCCCCCTCGAAGAATGATTCGTGTTCAGGACCAGTATTTGTACTTCCTTCATTGGCTGGACTTTAAGTAGCGTTTGATGTATTTTACGCTGAGTTCTCCCCCTGGAATGAAGAACCTTGATCATGATGAGGAGAGGAACTCTCACCCTCGACAGTAGGACGGTCACTAGAAGATTCTCTTGCGTCTGCAATTTCGGTTCCTTTGGATTGATCATCAACCATCTTCTTAGCGGCATGATCTATAACTCGTTTCAGATCATCAACTTTATTGTCTTTTGCAGTTGATTCAGATTCGATTTCCTTTTGAGGCTCATCAAACAAGGGCATGAATTGGTCGAAGAGATTTGAAATTGAAATAGTAACTTGACCATTCTTTGGAAATATATCTTGTGATGCATCTTTTGTTGCTTTTAACTTCTTAACATAACTATCGTCAAAAGTGACATAGTATGTTTCTTCAATTTTCTTAGAGCGTTTATTGAGAACTCTGTATGCCTTGGAGTTCAAGGAGTAGCCTAAGAAAATTCCTTCATCCGCCTTAGCATCGAACTTGTTTCGATTCTCTTTGGAGTTGAAAATGAAGCATCTAGAACCGAACACATGAAAGAATTTCACGTTTGGTTTTCGATTGTTCAGGATCTCGTAAGGAGTAATGGAGAACCATTTATTCAAGTAGGATCGATTCTGGGTATAACATGCAGCTGCAATTACATCAGCCCAGAAGTATAATGGCAAGGAGGCAAAGCATAACATGGTGCGAGCGGCTTCACACAGGGATCGATTTCTCCTTTCAACAATGCCGTTTTGCTATGGAGTATAGGGGCTGAGAAATTGTGAGTCGTCCCCTTTTCAGCAAGAAAGCCTTCAAAGTCTTTGTTCTTGAATTCCAGGCCATTTTCGCTCCTTATATTACGAACTACTTTTCGTAGTTGCGTCTCGATCTGTTTAACGAAGAGCTTGAGCTTTAGAGTAGCTTTAGACTTTTGCTTGAGAAAGAAGGTCCATGTGAACCTTGAGAAATCGTCTACTATAACCAGAATATATTTGTTTCCCCCAATGCTTTCGATGGACGATGGACCACATAGATCAATATGTAGTAACTCCAATGGTTCTATTACCTTAGTGTTGATAATAGAGGGATGACTCTGCCGACTCTGCTTTCCTATTTCACATGCTGCATAGAGATGTTCTTTATCGAATTTCAGAACTGGAAGCCCTCGTACATGATCACCTAAGACCAATTTGTTGATGTCCTTGAAGTTCAAATGAGAGAGTGTTCTGTGTCATAACCAACTTTCATCGGAGTGAGCTTTGGTGAGCAAACAGACTGCAGGTTTACCTTTTGTCGGATTGAGGTTCAGAGGATACATTTCCCCTTTTCGCTTTGATTTCAACAAAATATTGTTTGACTTGTTCTCGACAATTTCTGAGCCTTCATCGTCGAATGACACTTTTAACCCGGTACCAACCACCAGCTGTGATACACTGATGAGGTTGTGTTGGAGCCCTTTAACATATGAAACCTTCCTTATGGAGAACTCGCCATTAGTGATCATTCCGTAGCCTTAAATTGTTCCAAAAGAGTTGTTGACATACTTTACTATACCACCATCTTTGAGAGAACGAAACTCTCTTATTTCTTCCTTCCTTCCTGTCATGTGACGCGAGCAGCCACTATCGATGTACCATTCTTCGTCAAACTGCTCGTCACGTATCACCTGCAAAAAATTAAGCAGATTTAGGAACCCAAAGATTCTTGGGTCCTTGTGAGCCTTTTACAGGACATGGTATAGTAAGAGAAATATCAACAATATATGTGCGTTTAATTAAAGTTGTTTCATCTTTTCTTTTAATGGTGAAAACTTTAATTTTTGTTGACTTAGGAGGACTGAGATTTTTGACAGAAGGACTGGAATTTAGAGATTTGGAATTAGGAGACACATTGGATTCTTGGTTTTTATAATCAGACATGTAGGTATGAGGACGGAAATTGCTATTTCGTTTGTCATGGAATGAGGGACCAAAACTCTTCTCTCGGTTGTTGAAGGATGAGGGACCGAAACTCTCCTTTCGGTTGCAGTTGAAAGATGAACCAAAACCACCCTTTTGGTTGTTGTTAGGTGATGGACCGAAACCACTCTTTCGGTTGTATTCAGTCGAGGGACCGAAACTACCCTTTCGGTTCTTATCTGTTGAAGGACCGAAACCTTCTTTACGGTTCCTATTGTAACTGTGCTTCTGGTACCTTGAGTTTTCTTCCAATTTAGACTTCCTTTCAATCCTTACAAAATCAAGATTCTGAGAGTTCCAAAATCGCTTTCTTTAGGAGAGATTCTTCGTATCTTATGTTTCGTTGATACTTTCGATCAGCCACCTGTTTAGGATTTCTATGAATGTTGGCTTTTCTTTTAGAAGCATGAGCACAACATTCACTCTTTGTTGAAGAGGAATCACTAGTGGTTTGCATCGGTTCATCAACAGATGGTTTAGTTCCACTTGTGCTCGGCACATCGTACTTTGTAAGCTCATTTAGTGGTTCAGGTATATATCTACCTTTCACTCTCCATGAGGTTTTCTGAGAAAGACCCTTCATCTCGTATGCGTTTTCGATTGGGGCCGACCAAAAGAATTCATCACATCCACCAACATTGTCTTCTTCAACCATAGCGGTTAACTCTGCAGTTTGCTGTGGAGTGACTCCGGGCACAGTGTATGTGGCATCCCCTAATTTCTCGGCCAGAAAAGACCGATTTAATTTATGCTTTTTAAAATAAAATCAGAGATATCTTTTTAAAAGATGTTGCGGAATTGGTCCCCAAACAACATATGATAAAAGTTTATCAAAACCCTTCATTAAAAAGGTATATATTTTCCATATATATCAAAACCTCGGGATGTCATGTTCCGATACATATCAAAAGCATAAACAAGACATTATAAGCCTTTCAACAGTTATTTACAACTACTGGCCTATAATCCAAAAATCTCTCATCGTCATCCGACTATGCTCAGGGTTCACTACCTGTAATCATAAAAACTGAGTGGGTCAGGCTTGGGGAGCCTGGTGAGCATATAGGGCTTTCAACCCACAATAATAATATACTTATTAAGTTCACCAATCAACAATAACCCAGATTACCCATTCCCATTGTCCTCACTTTACGTCCCTAAGCACCTATCACAAGGGACCTAGCCTAAGGATTATCTTCGGGATGGACACTACTATTAAGGAGTTTCCTCAGCTATACATGTCCTAAAGGCAACCATGAGGGGGATGGAGTACGCCAATGAACATTTAATTCATCAACACCTACAAGTTGTGAACCTACTAGTGTTCCACTGGACTGTCTAGAAAAGTCCGTGGTCGTCATCTATACTCCGCTAGATGACTACTACAACAACAACAACAACATCGAGGACTCTCACCATTTTAACGCACATCAACTATTTCATCTACCCATGTTCTACCCAACATATTTTGTAGATAAAAAGCATATACAGTTTAAAACTTGTATAAAACATCAATTCAACAGTCACCTCAAATAAACAATTAACCTATTTACACATAACACATATTTCAAGGTAAATATTTCATATCTATGTGTAAATTAAAAGTAACTACACACCCACATGATTTGATGATAATCGAGCAACAATTCGTTTCCTAAAACGATCGTTTCTAATAAAACCGAGAGTTTTATTGAGAAACCGGGCTTTGTAAAAGTCGGGCTTCGAAACCGAAAAGATAAATTTTCCGGGCTTCACAAGCACTTCGTGGAGTATTCCAGAGTTTACAATCGATACCAGGGCTTCGGGGAAGGTTAAGGTGAAGAAAAGATGAAGAAAGGGGTGAAAAATGGCAATTATTCAATTTTGCCCGAGAAGGCTCGCAGGACCCCTTCTATTTATAGGGTCCAAAGTTGGCTTCGGTGGTGGGGTCCGCAGGTGAGGGTGCGCAGGTGCGAGGGACTCGGTGGCAGCTTCTGATTGGATCGCGGACTCCTAACCCATGTGCGAGGCTCGGAGCTAAGCTTTGCGAGGCTCGGAACATGCGGCAGTAGGGCGAAGCTTCGGCCGGAGAGTTGGCTGCTTCGGATTGGGCCTCCTCCTCGGTCGAATCAGGATCCGACACGTGGCTTTGCATGACTCAATAGTTCGGTGACTCAGCAGGACAAGTGGCACTCTTTCAGCGAGGGTGATGTGGCAATGTGTGACTATGCAAATTTTCTTGATTTTCGCACCAAATCTTCTAAAATCCATAACTTTCGCATACGAGCTCCGTTTTTGACGTTCTTTATTTGCACGCGTAGCTCAAAGTACGCTCTACAACTTCTTTATATACTTCGTCGGCTAATTTTGAATTTAATTTTATTATTATTATTTTTAACAGACCGGGACAAGAAATCCGTTAAAAATTCATAACTTCTTTATCCGACGTCTGTTTTCGTCAGAATTTTTACCGTTGTGCTACAAATGACGAGACCTTCAATTCTCGTTTAGGTTGTGTCGGCTAAAAATTGCTCGATCTAAAATTCGAGTTTTTAGCTTTCTAAAATTCGAGTTTCGATCACTACAACTTTATGTAAAGATATCGGGCTTATCTCACACTTTAATTTTGACGCTTATTTTTATTCTTAATTAATTAAGCCCTAATAATTAAGCATAAAACACATAATTCACATAATATTCACATAATTCCTTTTCATTTCTTCAAAATGAGTTACAAAGGTTAACCTAGAATATCACCTCAATGTAAATGCCTAGGCTAGAAACACGAGTGTTACAATTCTCCCCCCCCCCCCCCCCCCCGCCCCCCTTAGGATGATTCCGTCCCCAGAATCACATATCACCAAACAACTGCGAGTAGCGACTCATCATGTCACTCTTCGTTTCCCAAGTGAGATTTGGTCCATTCGTATGTTTCCAGCGCACAAGCACTAAATCGACCATCGTGTGTCATAACTTCATAGTCTTACGGTCATCGATTGCCTCAGGTTCTTCGATCAACATCTTGTTTTCATCCAACCTTAACTCAGAAATCGGAATTATGTTGGGCACATCTCCCGTGAACTTTCTCAAATAACACACATGAAAGGTGTTATGAATAACCTCTAGTTCTTCCGGTAACTCTAGCTTGTAAGCTTGATTCCAGATCCTCTAAAGAATTTTAAATGGTCCAATAAACCTTGGACTCAACTTTCGCCTTTTGCCAAATCTTATAAGTCCCTTCCACGACGAGACTTTAAGTAAAACCGAATCTCCAATTTCAAAGGTTATTGGTTGTCTTTTCTTGTCAGCATAACTCTTTTGTCGATCTTGAGCAGCTAACATTCTTTCCCTTATCACTTTCAACTTTTCAGCAGTCTCATGGACTATTTTAGGTCCCATAAACTGCTTTTCTCCAGCTTCCAGCCAACATGTTGGCGTTCGACACTTTTCCCCATACAAAGCGTGATAAGGTGCCATCTTAATGCTTGAGTGGAAACTATTATTATAGGAGAATTCTACTAGAGGTAAGTGTTCATCCCAGTTACCTTGGAATTCTAGGGTACATGCTCTCAGCATATCCTCCAATGTTTGAATCGTTCGTTCACTCTGGCCATCGGTTTGCGGATGGTAAGTTGTACTCAAACACAACTTAGTACCCAATTCCTCTTGTAGACTCCTCCAAAACCTTGAGGTAAAACAGCTGTCACGATCGAATACAATCGTTAGCGGAACACTGTGAAGCCTCACAATTTCCTTCACGTAAGAATTCGCAAGTTTATCCATAGACCATTTCTCTTTGGCTTCTATGAAATGTGCACTCTTAGTGAAGCGATCAACGACCACCCAAATCATGTTGTGACCGTTCCTTGTTCTGGGCAGGTTAGTCACAAAATCCATGGTGATGTCTTCCCATTTACCCATGGGTACGGGTAAAGGTTCTAAACTCTCATACGGTTTCTGATGTTATGCCTTAACCCTAGCACAAGTTACACACTCGGCCACATACTTAGCAACACCAAGCATCATCGTTGGCCACCAATAATAGAGTTTTAGATCCCTATACATTTTTGTACTGCCGGGATGAATTGAGTACATGGTCTTGTGAGCTTCTTCCATCAGAAGATCTCTTACTCCACCCGTCTTAGATACCCAAATCCTATCTTGGAATACCTTCAAGCCTTGGTTGTTTGTACCGAACACTAACGTTTTTCCCAAACGTTCTTCCTTTCGGTCACTTTTCTCTAAAGCTTCCTCTTGAGATTTCTTTATACTTTCCATAATTGTCGAGACAACTTCAATTCTCAACGCTCTTGGCCTTTTCTTTTCAAGGTTTACCTTCCGACTGAGAGCATCAACAACAACATTTGATTTACCAGGGTGGTAAAGTATCTTACAGTCGTAGTCCTTGAGTAACTCTAGCTAGAGTCGCTGCCTCATGTTCAATTCCTTCTGATTAAACAGATATTGGAGACTCTTATGATCAGTGAAAAGTTTACACTTTCTGCCATAAAGATAATGCCTCCATATCTTTAAGGAAAATACTACCGCTGCCAACTCCAGATCATGAGTGGGGTAGTTCTTTTCATGTTCCTTTAATTGCCTCGATGCATACGCGATCACTTTATCCCTTTGGGTCAGAACACAACCTAACCCAACTCCAGATGCATCGCTATATACTGCGAAGTCATCAACTCCTTCGGGCAATGAAAGAATCGGTGCTTCACACAATCTCTTCTTCAACTTCTCAAAGGCTTCCTTATGCTTCTCATTCCAAGCATAAGTGGCTCCTTTGTGGGTGGAAGCTGTTAATGGAGTAGCTATCGAAGAAAAGCCTTGGATAAACCTTCGGTAATATCCAGCTAATCCTAAAAAGCTTCGAATCTCCGTAGGACTTTTTGGTTGTTCCCACTTCATTACAACTTCAATATTTGCTGGGTCAACCATTATTCCTTCTTGGTTAACCACATGACCTAAAAATTGGACTTCTTGAATCCAAAATTCACATTTGGAGAACTTAGCGTACAGCTTCTCCTTTTCAAGACTTCTAGCACTTCACGTAGAAGCTTTTCATGTTCCTGCTTGCTTTTCGAATAAATCAAGATATCATCTATGAATACTATCATGGATTTATCTAAGAATGGTTTACAAACCCTATTCATCAAATCCATGAAAGTTGTCGGGGCATTGGTTAGTCCGAATGACATAACCAAAAATTCATAGTGTCCATATCTCGTTCTAAATACAGTCTTTTCGATATTCTGCTCTCTCACCTTAAGTTGATGGTATCTCGACCTAAGATCGATCTTCGAGAAATAGCTCGAACCCTGTAACTGGTCGAACAGGTCGTCGATCCTTGGCAACAGGTACTTGTTCTTTATCGTCACTTTGTTCAGCTCTCTGTAATCGATGCACATTCTCTGCTCCCGTCTTTCTTCTTTACAAATAACACAGGGGCTCCCTAGTGCGATGAACTAGGTCAAATGAAACCTTTGTCCATTAACTCATGAAGTTGTGTCATAAGTTCTTTCATTTCCGTTGGTGCTAATCGATATGGTGCTTTAGATATTGGCGTCGTTCCTGGTAATAAGTCGATACAAAATTCTACTTGTCGATCAGGGGGCAATCCGGGAAGATCTTCGGGAAAGACTTCCGGATACTCATACACCACCGGAATATCCTGCACCTCCTTCTTCTACTTCTTAGCATCTATCACGAACGCTAGATATGATGTACATCCCTTGGCCATACACTTTTTGGCTTTCATTAGGGGAATGATTCCAGAATTTACTCTGTGTTTGTCTCCATACACCATAAACGACTCTTTCCCTGTCGGGTTACCTTTACTATCTTCTTTCTACATAGTATTTCTGCATCGTTGGCGCTAAGCCAATCCATTCCTAAAACTATTTCGAATCCATTTAACTCGATAGGCAATAATTCCTCTTGGAACTTATTCCCATCCAAGTCAATGAGGATGTTTTTCATACGATGGCTAACAGGTACAAACTTGCCACTAGCAATCTCGACTATTATAGCATTAACTAGCATATCTAAAGGCAAATCTAGCTTTCTACAAAATTCATGCGATATAAAGGAGTAATTGGCTCCAGAATCAAACAAAATTTGGACAGGCAATTCATTTACGAGAAAGGTACCTGAAGCAACATCGGCTTCTTCTTTCGCAGCTTCGAGTGTCATCTGAAAGGCTCTCGCCTTTGGATTTGGTGGTAGATTGGGTTTTGCTGTGTCCTTCTTCTTCGGGCAATCCCTCAAAATATGCCCTTCTTAATTGCACCCAAAAGATACATTCTTATTGAAGGTGCATTCATTGGCATAATGCCTAGGCTTTCCACATTTGTAACAAATGACTTCCACGTTGCACTTCCCAACATGTTTCTTCTTACACTTGTCACACCACTCGGCTTCGGCTCCTGCTCCAAATTTTCTTGAACAAGTCTTCGAGAATTTGTTCTTTTTATTGGAACCTGAAGTTCCTTCAAACTTTCTCTTTTCGCCAACTTCAACCTTGCTGGTGGCTCTCCCTTGTATCATATCTTCAACAAACTTGGCAGCCCAGATAGCTGCCTCCAAAGTAAGTGCCTGACGTACTGGCACCGCGTACTCCCATGGAAGTCCCTTTGCGTACCTGTCAATTTTTGCCAACTCATCTGGGACAATACGCAAAGCAAACTCCATTTTTTCTGTGAAGTTATTCGTATATTCGTCAACGGTCATACTCCCCTTCTACAACGTTAGAAATTGGTTTTCTAACTTAAGTACGTTTTGGGCCGAGCAGTACTTGCGCTTGAAGTGCACCAAGAACTCTGCCCAAGTTAGTTGCAGTGGCTCATTAGGGCTTAGGGTTTTCCCCAAAGTGATCCACCAACGAGCAGCACTACCCCTGAACTGACGTACTACAAAGGTAGTTTGTAACTTGCCTTGGCAATCACAAGTCATGAAAGCCAACTCCATTTCCGAGATCCAGTCCATTACTCCGAAAGGATCTTCTATTCCATTGAAGGTCGATGGCTTGCAAGTCATAAAGTCCTTATACTTGCACCCATTTCTCTCCATCCTACCCCCGTGGTTATTTTTCCCGATCACAAGCAGTTCACTATGACCAACCGATCTACTGTTGTTCCCTTCTTCAGATCGATCGTCATTTAGTTCACGTTGTTCAACACGAACTGAAGGTTCATCCCTGTCGTTCAACAACATTTGCCTCAATTCCTCCCTTTGTTCAGCCAACATGGTCTGAATCATAGTTCGTACTCCAGCCATGGTGATGGGTTCGGATGCAGCTCCTACTATAGGCACCTGTTCCACCACTTGGGGTTGAGGTTGTTGGTTTCTGTTTGCATTTCCAGTTCCACTCCGAGTTCTTGCCATTACAATCTATATACCAAATAAGGTGAATTTAGTTCTTTATTCTTGTTAGACATGTCCATTCCCTTATCACTTCGAAACGTTTACATGTTAGTTCTAATCTCGTATTCATATGCTTAGAATCCTACACACATAAGATTTCCAGATCCGGTCGGCAACAGACCATAGATCCGAACAAATAATGGCACACATGGCAAACACATAGCATTTAGCACATAAGGGAATTTTAGGCATCTTCCCTAAAATAAACTAGTGCTCGTGTCTAAAAAATGGTAGATACTCATCTCACAATCATCACTTAGCATTCTAAGTTCAAGTCTAGAAATTCTACAATTTTTAGTTCGCTTAAACTAATGCTCTGATACCAACTGTGACATCCCCTAATTTATCGGCCAGAAAAGACCGATTTAATTTATGCTTTTTAAAATAAAATCAGAGAAATCTTTTTAAAAGTTGTTTCGGAATTGGTCCCCAAACAACATATGATAAAAGTTTATCAAAACCCTTCATTAATAAGGTATATATTTTCCATATATATCAAAACCTCGGGATGTCATGTTCCGATACATATCAAAAGCATAAACAAGACATTATAAGCCTTTCAACAGTTATTTACAACTACTGGCCTATAATCCAAAAATCCCTCGTCGTCCTCCAACTATGCTCGGGGTCCACTACCTGTAATCATAAAAACTGAGTGGGTCAGGCTTGGGAGCCTGGTGAGCATATATGGTTTTCAACCCACAATAATAATATACTTATTAAGTTCACCAATCAACAATAACCCTGATTACCCATTCCCGTTGTCCTCACTTTACGTCCCTAAGCACCTTTCACAAGGGACCTAGCCTAACGATTATCATCGGGATGGACACTACTGCTAAGGGGTGTCCTCAGCCATACATGTCCTAAAGGCAACCATGAGGGGGATGGAGTACGCCAGTGAACATTTAATTCATCAACACCTACAACTTGCGAACCTGCTAGTGTTCCACTGAACTGTCTAGAAAAGTCCGTGGTCGTCATCTATACTCCGCTAGATGACTACAACAACAACAACAACATCGAGGTCTCTCACCATTTTAACACACATCAACTATTTCATCTACCCATGTTCTACCCAACATATTTTGTAGATAAAAAGCATATACAGTTTAAAACTTGTATAAAACATCAATTCAACAGTCACCTCAAATAAACAATTAACCTATTTACACATAACACGTATTTCAAGGTAAATACTTCATATCTATGTATAAATTGAAAGTAACTACACACTCACATTCGTTACCTAATACGATCGTTTCTAATAAAACCGGGAGTTTTATTGAGAAATCGGGCTTTGTAAAAGTCGGGCTTCGAAACCGAAAAGATAAATTTTCCGGGCTTCACGGGCACTTCGTGGAGTATTCCGGGGTTTACAATCGATACCGGGGCTTTGGGGAAGGTTAAGGTGAAGAAAAGATGAAGAAAGGGGTTAAAAATGGTAATTATTCAATTCTGCTTGAGAAGGCTCGAAGGTCCCCTTCTATTTATAGGGTCCGAAGTTGGCTTTGGTGGTGGGGTCCGCAGGCGAGGGTGCGCAGGTGCGAGGGACTCGGTGGCAGCTTCTGATTGGACCGCAGACTCGTGACCCATGTGCGAGGCTCGGAACACGCGGCAGCAGGGCGAAGCTTCGGTCGGAGAGCTGGCTGCTTCGGATTGGGCCTCCTCCTCGGTCGAATCAGGATCTGACGCGTGGCTTCGCATGACTAAGCAGGACACGTGGCACTCTTTCAGCCAGGGTGACGTGGCAAAGTGTGACTATGCGAATTCTTTCGATTTTCGTGCCAAATCTTCTAAAATCCATAACTTTCGCATACGAGCTCCGTTTTTGACGTTCCTTATATGCACACGTAGCTAAAATTACACTCTACAACTTCCATTTGCACTTCGTCAGCTAATTTTGAATTTAATTTTATTATTATTATTTTTAACAGACCGGGACAACAAATCCGTTAAAAATTCATAACTTCTTTATCCGACGTCAGTTTTCGTCAGACTTTTTACCGTTGTGCTACAAATGACGAGACCTTCAATTCTCGTTTAGGTTGTGTCGGCTAAAAATCACTCGATCTAAAATTCGAGTTTTTAGTTGTCTACTGCTAAGCTGAAACTTCGAAAAATCATAACTTCCTCATACGAAATCAGATTTGGGCGTTCTTTTTATCAAACTTCTCTGTTTAACGAATACTACGACTTTCGTTTAGATCACTAAGGCTAAAAAGTAGTTTATCAAAAACTCACTTTTTACGACATTCAGCATTGTGCCGGTTTTGTCGCGAAACTTCGACAGGTCATAACTTCTTCGTTATAACTCGGATTTTGGTAGTCTTTATATCCCCGAAATACTTGTTTCGATCACTACAACTTTATCGGGTTTATCTCACACTTTAATTTTGACGCTTATTTTTATTCTTAGTTAATTAAGCCCTAATAATTAATCATAAAACACATAATTCACATAATATTCACATAATTCCTTTTCATTTCTTTAAAATGAGTTACAAAGGTTAACCTAGACTATCACCTCAATATAAAGGCCTAGGCTAGAAACACGAGTGTTATAATGTAGACTTGATTTGGGGTAGTCTGAACCTTTTGGTACACAGCAGCTTTAGCTTTGAGAACCTTGGAATTGTCGGTAGAGGAACGAGCAAACTCAACAGAGTTTTCAGAAATAAGGTTCTTATGGGACTTGGGTTCGTTTTTGGCTAATTCAGAACACTCTACCAAATCTTCTACATAAATTTCACTCGAATCATCATCCTCATTAAGTTCAGATGTATTTTCAACATCAATTTTGTTTTTTGAACTTAAATTGGCATTCAAGGAGTCAAATTTTTGTATAGTGTCGGTTCTCAGTTTCAATTTATCATTTTCATCTAACAGATTTTTGAGCATGTCCTTGTGGTCCTTGGACTTTATATAGGTTTCATTTTTGTGCACACCTATTTTGTACGCTGGTGACACTTCGTGAGAAGATACAACACTTTCACAAATGTAGGCTTCAGCATCGATTTCATCCTCCTTTAATTCAAGGAAAGGTAAAATCATGTGATGTATCTTCTTTCCAATTTCACAATCAAGATGAAACTGAGTGATATTAAAATAGAGTCTCTTAGCAATCAAACAAAAGACATTTCTTTGTTTAAGAAGTTTAAGATTGTCTCTTTGCAAATAAATAGAATCATCTTTAGATCTAATTAACTCCTTTTCCTTTTGCTCGATCCACATCCTTCGTTCCCCAATCTTTGAAGAAATCCTGCTAATTTGATCCGTTAGGTTAGAATTTGTGACATGGGTTTGGGTGACACTGCTACTTATGCTAGAGAATTTTGACTTTAAGTTATTTAATTCCTTTTCATAATCATTAACAGGTATTTTTAGAGAAGCAAGAATATTTTGTACCTTTTTGATTAACTCATCACATTCGTTGATCTGAGCGCTAATAGGCTTGGCTGCGAAACATCTGTCCTCTCGCTCTCTTTCTTCTTCAACTCCTCCATCAGTTGTGTATCCTCTCATTTGGGACACACCCTCGGTCATTGCAAAGCATCTCCCCATTGTCTGTTCTGCTTTTTCCATCATAGCTTTTCCGTGAGTGGGATTCCTAACGTCATCATCCTCTGAATCTGTGGACCAGACCTCCACGCCTCCAAACTCATCACTGTTGTTCGAACCTTGCACAATTAAAGCATTCATGGTGGAGTTATTAACATCAGACTTCCTTTTATTTTCTTCTCTTCTTTCTTTCTCAACATGCAGTCTTTAGCAAAATGATTTTTGCCTCCACAGTAATGACAATTGAATCTCGAGTCTCCTCCAATTTTAGCTTCCTTCTATGACTCTTCGAACTTTGACCCCATTTTCGGTTCCTCCTTGATCCTTTCGGCGCTATAACTTCCCTGCCAGTTTCGGTTCTTATTGGTTGGGAATTTCTTCTTGATGAATTTTCTAGGATTTGACACCATCATTGCATATTCTTCGCTGGTTAGATCAAAGTTTGCAAGATCTAATTCCTCTTCTTCTTCAACCAAACTCTTTCCTTTGGAGACAAGAGCTAAAGAACTCAGACCAGAAACCGCATTTGTTTCCTTAGATAGAGCATTTTCATGAGATTTTAAAATACCCACAAGTTTTGCAAGAGAGTATGACTTGAACTATTCATGAGCTTTGACAGTTGACACAACGGCCATCCATTCAGGTCTGAGACCATTCATGAAGGTGACCTTCTATTCAATCACCTTTCTTTCAATTCCATGTTTTATCATCTTACTTAAAAGATGATTGAAACGATCGAAAGTTTGGATAAGTTTTCGTCAGGCTTTTGTTTAAAATCACCAAACTCAGATAACAAGAGAGTTTGAATAGAGTGTTCCAGATCTTCATCTGTGGAATATAATTCCTTCAATCTATCCCATATCTCCTTAGCTGTAGCACAAGAACTTACTAAACAAAACATATCTGATTGTAGTGCAAACCTTATCATTCGTAGATCTTTGATATTGCACTGAAATTTCTCTTTTTCATCCTGAGGAATGTCTTTGACGTCATTGACAAGCTGATTGTATTCTCTCTGTGTTTTAAGAATCTTAGATGTGCTTGAGCGAGCAAATGGGCCTGAAGTGATTGCTTCCCATATTAGATACCGATTGTCCTTCGATCCAATCACGTAGTCTTCAAAGTGATGCGTCTAGACTTCGTAGTCTTGCGTATACAAGATCGATATTCTCGTTGTAGATCCTATGTTGTTGGAGATATTTATCGGATTGGTTTGAGAATCGTCCGTAGACATTGTGAATACTTTTGATCGAAACCCTATAAAAGATCAGACTTGTAATTTTTCGATAGGGTTAGATTAACAATTAATGAGATACGCCAATAAAGAGTGACGGCTCAATAAATATCAATCAATGCAGAATTAAAACCCTATGAACTTCTTCGACAGAAGAGATGTGTATGGATTACACAGTCTCCCGATCTGATACCAATTGACGAGTTCAAAAACTCTTAGATCGATTAGATCCTCCACAAGAACGATAAAAGCAAAAACAGTATAAGATTAATACGAGTATGAACACAAAACAGAATCAAACTTATGCTTATGATTCAAAACTGAGTCACGCCTCAGTAGAGCTCGATGAAGAACTTCCGCTGTAGAGGCGAGCTAGGGTTTACAAGCGATATCAAAATAAGAAACAATAAAAGCGGTCAATTCTAAGTCTGCACGCACGCAGCTTATATACTAAACCCTAGTACAAAATAATGCACGGCTGGACAGGCCCAATACCGGCATTCAAACTAGGCTATGGACCGAGCCCATGACGCAACTTAATAGACCTAACAAATAGACAAAACGTAATGGTTCCTTCAATAAATCCAACTTGCAACTATTCTGGTGGAGTTAGGTAAGGTTTATGGTAGAGAAGAAAAAGGGGGTCGATTTTGATTTCATCTTCAAACCATATACATATTGTAAATCTAGATCGAATCTCGTTTGACTTCAGTCATCGATTCAGATCGACCCTGATCAGTTTAACTTCAAACCATATGTTTTTAAGGGTTGAATATGAAATGAAAATTAAATCAGATTAGAAACTGATAATCAAAATGAGATGGACATATGCATAACAAATACCTGATTTTGAAGATCCAAATCAGAACCCCACAATGAATATGCAAATGCAAATCTAAATAAGAATGAACTCAATATATTCACGATCAAAAGAAGGGTGAACTGTGTAATGATGGTGATATAGCTATGTTCTTATTTTGTTTGATGATACCGGTGATGATTAGGGGAGAAAAGCCACATACAAATCAATTTATTGGGTAATGAACACCCACACACGAGTCAATTTCTAGAAATAAGAATACACACACTCTCTCTCAAATTGATTTCCGAAAACAGAAAAACACACAATTTCAGTTTTTTATTTTAGTTTAGGTTTCCGATTCTTAGGTTACCATTGGAAAAAAAAAACTCACTAATGATTTCCATTGAGTTTTGATTTTGAAAAACCCAAATTAAAACAAGATTGGAAAGATACCTAGATGAGATATATTCTTTAAAAGGATATATATATATATATATATATATATATATATATATATATATATATAGAGAGAGAGAGAGAGAGAGAGCGATTGAGAGTTTTTCTTTATTTAATTTAGTTTTTATTTTTCTTTTAATTAAAAGAGAGTTTTTTTTAATTTCCTTTTAATTTTTCTTTTAATCAGAAAAATAGTTAACTAATAAAAAAACTGAAAAATAAAAAAACTATGGCAAAATCATCATTATAAAATATTCAGAGAAAATTGGACCAAACTCGTAACAAAATAAAAAAGTTTGGACCTTTGGTGCTAGTCCAAATATTTTAGGACCAAAGTGACAGTTTTCAGCTAATCACAGGGACCATTTATGCAGTTTTTGCCAGTCTTATCGGGGACCAAATTAGATGCTAGATGAATAGAAAAATGCAGAGGAAGTGGTAGATATAGATACTGGAACGGTAGATTCACCGAATTCTCTATTTTTCTTACGCCAATCACTTCTTATTGTCATCAGCCCCCTCCATCGTTGGCACCACCTGAAGTATTGTTCATCGTCGCCAATCACCACAAAGTCATGTTTGTGTTATAATTTATGTGTGTTGCTCAATGTAACTCAATATCTAAAGTCCACTAAGACGTTGCGCAGCCCGACGATTCCGTCTCTAGTCCGGGGTGACAAAACTGGTATCAAAGCTATTGGTTATATCGAACTAGTGTTTTCTAAGGAAAGTATCATTATAGTCCTATTCTCACTACTCCGATTAGGTTACCGTTAACCATAATAATAAAAGTATTATTATTAATTACACAATTGATAGATTACTTACAAGAGAGGTGTCTAGATGGAACTTGTCGCTTGGGTTGCTGGATTCCAGAACTACTATATGTTAAAATAGGCATGCCCTCTTATTCTTTAAACCTGGCTGATTCTTACTTGATAGTCTTGAAATTATAGATCAAAAATTAATAAAACACTCCAACAAAACATGAGATAAAGAGTTATATATAAACTCGATAAAAATACTCTTATATTTGTATCATACAAATGAATATCCCAAGAGAATCCAATAATTTAGGTCAAATTTTGTATCTAAAGTTAGTACAGTACAATGGTCGTACAATAATTTGCAATCTAAGAGATTGAGGCGCTCATGGAAGAAGACATCCATACGGAGAGCTTGCGAGGAATGGAAAAACTACTCGAACTTAAGAAGGGTGGGGAAAGATACTTTGTGCAGATGATTTGGACGCCAAAGTTCGACGGTATGTGAAACTTGGTCATGGATTAAGCCCATAAATCAAGATACTCCATTCATCTGGTTCAGAAAAGATTTACTTGGATAAGAATAAACTATACCCAACATGAAGGCACGAATTTCTACCTATGTGAGTAAGTGCCCGACTTGATCCAAAGTCAAAGCAGAACATCAAAAGCCCTCATGATTACTGAAACATCTGGAGATACTTAAGTGGAAGTAGGAGCATATTGCGATGGACTTCATAACAAAATAGCCCAAGACCTCAAATGGTTAAGACGCTATATGTGTAGTTGTCGATAGATTAACCAAGTCTGACCACACCCAGACCGACGATCAAAGTGAAAGGACGATCCAGACACTTAAAGTCAAGCTTCGAGCCTTTGTGAAAGATTTTGGAAATGTATGGGATACTTATCTACCCTTGATTGATTTTTGTTGCAATAACAACTATCACACTAACATTAAGGCTACGTCATTCAAATCCCTCTACAACCAAAAATACCGTTCACTGATATACTGGGTAGAAGTCAGTGATAGGAAACTCTTAAAGGAACTTGTGGCATATACTTTGCTTATAGGTACAGAGATAATACATGGGACCACCGAGAAAATCATACAGATCAAAGAGAGATTAAAGGTCACTCGCGATCGACAGATAAGCTATGCTAATGTTAGACGCAAACCACTTGAATCCGAAGTAGGGGACCAAGTAATGCTAATAGTCTCTCCTTGGAAACACTTATCATTCCTCTCGGAGAGATCCAAGTCAATGCGAAAATTAACTTCGTCGAAGAACCTATCGAAATCAGGGATCGAGAGATCAAGATACTTAAACAAAGTCGCATTCCCATAGTGAAAGTCCAATGGAACTCTAAGCAAGGACCATAGTACACTTAGGAATGCGAGGACCAAATGAAGAGAAAATACACCCATCTATTCGAAAGAGTCCTGACCCAAGTTGAATTTTAGGATGAAATTACTTCAGCGGGGGGAGAATGTGCCAACCGAAGGAAATACATCACTAACCCAGACGGAAATAGCGGCAATAAACAAATGTAATAGGATAAGATCTAATATTTATCTAGATTATAATAAAAGCACACTATTTCATGAAAATATGAGCATATTAGCTAAAAAGGAAAAAATTAGGGGCGTAAAAAATTATGCTAAACTATATAAATAGTAATATTTTTGGAAAGTACACATTAATGTGATTGAAAATATATAAATTTTGTATAAATCTGACCTCGTATAGATAAATTATGATTATTCTAAAAATTTTAAAATCAATCGTGCACAAAAATGTGTGTCGTAATTAACAACATAGAAAACAGTTGAATTTTAGCGAAAGTAATAAAAGGAGAATCGCATTAATCCTTGATATAAGACCAACGAGATAAAGAACTCCATAAATGGAGTGTGTACAAGAGAATTATGATTTTTATAAAATCATTTTGGGTACCCCTCCCTTTCAAGAAAATGGGATAATAATAAATTAAGAATTTGCTAAAACAATCTAAAGGATAGTCGTAGTACTCATCGATAGCTACGCATTCATATAAAGAACGTCGAAATCAGAGCTCGTATGTAGAAGATACGAATTTTACAAAAATGGATAAAGAGAGGCGCACATCACACAACCTGACGAATGGATTCATGATGATACAAGAGAGGTGGACGAATGAGGAAGCGACGCGTGTCCATATATGGGTAGAGCCAACATGCCACAACGCGGTGTGCACCGTCAAAATCACAAAGTGCGCTTTCCAAAACCTAATATAAATTGTAGGTCGAGGTCAAACCTGTCCTCAAACCGATTTCAGTTCTCTCTCTCTCTCTCTCTCTCTCTCTCTCTCTCTCCGAAGATATCTCGAGCCCTAAACCCTCCCGACATGACACCCCAAGTTGTTAAAGCATGCTTCGAGGGTGATGTTACGACCCTACTTTAACGTTTCTCAAAAGTTTCTTTTTTGGTGGGGGGGGGGAGGGCATACATGTTATAAAATATTTGATTATATAATTTATCGTTGATTATGATATCATAAATCACTATTTTATATGGCAATGCGACGTTCAATTTTTATCAATAATATTATGTATGGTAGTTACCTTGCCCAAATTTTGTGGATAATATTGTACCTAACCGTTACTATGCCCGTTTATCTTTGTAGAGTAATTAAAACACTATAAAGTCTATATATATATATATATATATATATATATATATATATATATATATATATATAGAGAGAGAGAGAGAGAGAGAGAGAGAGATAGGTTCCGTTAAAATTGAAAAAGTAGAGATCTTGAGATTCAACCTTAGCCACATGTATCACATCTAGCGCTCTAACCCTCCAGGGTACCAACGCGATAGGCGTGTTATAATCATAAGTGATTATATAGCACTGCCCGTTCCTTTCTCGTCCGCCACCATCCCCACCACCACCATATCTGACACCAGCTGACCCCACCACTGCCACCTCCTTAACTTACAACACTGCCACATCTACCACCACCATTTTTTGCCACCAACTGTCATAATCATATATGATTACTCAATCAATATATATATATATATATATATATATATATATATATATATATTATGACGTTTAAATTTTATGGATAATATTATGTCTAGTAGTTACCTTCCCTAAATTATGTGGATATTTTTGTATGTTACCGTTACTCTATCGTTTCTCTTTATAGAGTAATTAAAACACACACACACACACACACACACACACATATATATATATATATATATATATATATATATATATATATATAAACACATACAGGATGTAACGTCTGCATTTCCTGCTAGATTAAGTCATAGTTTGTAATCACGTTGGTCAACAATTTAAATCCTTCAATGAATGAATAATAAAGGATTATTAATATATTTATGTTCTTATGTGTTTTATAGGATGTTTTATGAAAATTATACAGGAATTAGTAATAAAATAAATAAGATTAAAATATGCGTCGAAAATAAAGATTACTTAGGACAAATAATCTTAACTCAGTTGTAGTATATGTTAAAACATTTCGAAGATATAATGAACTTTCAAATTTGACTTCATATGAAAAAGTTATGCTTCTCCGAAGTTTGACAATTAAATCGATACGACTCCGCGTATCGTAAAAAGTAATTTTTTGATTAATTGATTTTAGCCTAAGTAATGTAAACGAAAGTCGTAGTACTCATTAAACCACAAGCGTGCATACAGAGAACATCTAAATTTGACTTCGTGAGAGGAAGTTGTGATTTTTCTAAGTTTCGTGATGACAATATTCAACTCGAAAATCAAATTTTAGGTTGGTCGAAGTTTAGCCAAAATAATCTAAACAAGAGTTGAAGATCTCATTAATAAGAGTCCAACGATCTAAAGTGTGTCGAAAACGGACATTGGATGAGAGAGTTATTCTTTTTATACGTGGTTTAATAGTATAAGCCTATGTGAAAGGTATACATTCAAAATTAGCCGATGGAGTCTAAATGAAAGTGGTAGATCTTGTTGAGAGCTTTTCGGGGATATAAATAACGTTAAAAATAGAGTTCGTATGAAGAAGTTATTCAATTTTGAAAATCTGAAAAACGATACGCACGTGCGTCAGGAGCTCGTCGGGCCCGACAAGACCACACAGCCCCACCCACTCTTCGCCACGTGTTAGGCCAACATTTCTCCATATCACTATGTGCTGATCAAGATCGTAGTGCATCCAATGGCACGCATGACATGCATCCCAAGAAACCCCAAATAAATAGCATCTCGCTCTTTCATTTGTTCTCACACCATGGCAGTCGATATTCTCTTGAATTATTCTCTACTTTAGCCCACTTTCTTATGTTTTTAGACTACGATGAAGCACTGTGACGCCAGTGATATAGTATTCTGCTTGTTTAGTTCCCGAGTCTCATCAATAGCCCTCTGTATGTGGGATACACTTACTCTGCTTCTATGTAATTTATAATTATAGTTATAAGTCATTAATAGGAACTTATAAGTAAGATTTATCGATGATTCCAAGTTGTTATACTGCTCGATATACTTACAAGAGTGATGTCTACATTGGATTTAGTGAGGTATTTAAAGTAGGATTTCCAAACAATATACTATGTATACCAAATGGACCCTACTTTCGATGTGATCCTACATGGATATTCCTTGTTTAGATCTTGAAGTGGACTTTGGGATTATAGATGAATCTAGACCCTTAGGATAATAGTTCCATGAAGTCTGAAAAATTAGACTACAAATTAGCATTATGTACATCTAGGTCTTTTGGAAATGGTGTAAGGCGAAGTATTGCCCGATTCACCAATCACCAGACACTTTGTCAGGTGAGTGTCTAGTAATTATCAAGAAAATAAGCTTAATTAAAAAGTATTAATACTATTAAGTAATGTTAAATGTTTATCTGTAATATCTGTGTTATGTGCTATTTTTATAAATATGATAATTGGATTAGAAATTGTATTGGGAATCGATTGCCTTTAGTTATAAGTCTTGCCTTAGGTTTAGGAATAAGACTCATAATGTTTACTTAGGTCTCATAGTTGGGATAAAATGTGAGATTAGAACGAAGTGAAGCCCTCCTCTTTCTTGGATGACCGTAAATCGTGGGTCTCGATCAGACAACTGGAAAGTATGTCTAGGTCATCGATCAGAGTAGATGACAACACTTGACTATTCTAGGCGGTCTAGTAAATTACGTTGCTAACATAGACTTATAACCCATAGACGTAGATAAAACAGGATACCATATTTATCAAATCTTTGACAATTGTTGCCTTATGTGACTAACATTGGACAAGGACACCCTTAGTTATGTAGTTAATTAGATACTCAGACAATTCATCAAGTAAGGTGATTCTTCCAGATAATTGTCGAATTATAATCTGGGAGGATCAGTTAGGTTGGGTAGTTGGTCATAGGTCAAGATTTCATGTATATAATTTTGACATCATTGGTTGTAGGAATGATATTATTTATTATCAATAATTTATTATTGGCTTGAAAACCCTATGTATCTCACTAGGTTGTCCCAAACCCGACCCACTCATTTTTATGCATCATAAGTAGTGGAACCAAGACTATTGTAGTTTAGTTAGGATACTGAGTGGAATAAAAGAGTTTTTCCTGTAATAAGTAGTTTTAGGACCTTTTATATTTTACGTTGTAATGTATGTTTGGATATTAACGAATGACATCCACAAGGTTTTAATAAAATAACTTTTTTTTATCTTAAAAATGTTTAATTTAACTGGGATTTTTTCGTATCTCACTTTATAAAACATAAAGTATTTTTTTAATGATGTCAAACACGTGGGATGTGCAAAGGCCGTTCTTTTTTGTTACATGACTCAGGAGATAAATCCTCAACTTATTGGCTTATTATGGGGTGTAAATATATACACAATGCAAAACATATTATGTCCCTCAAACTACACAAGTTCGTGTTTTTCTCTCATTATTTTACTAGAACTAGGAAGCCATAAATATAATATAACTAATTGGCTTATTTAAATCTTAGAGTTTACATCAAATCATCCCGTGCAACACTAGTAAAGTAGTCTGAACGATATAATATCGAAACAAAACTTTAAATTTTCTAGTTTTTTATTAATTCAGACCATTTTTCAAGTCTTTATTTTTTAAATTTTAAGTATCTAATTTTTCAAGATCATTTTTTATCAAGTATGATTGTAATCTTTTTTCGACCTCTTACCCCACACTTATTTCACACAATTCGCTCATTGTATGCATAAAATAAAATAAAGCACATAAAAGCTAAAAGGAATAAAAAGAAACAAACTCCCATGGGGTAGTAGTCACGAGATCAAAAGTGATTGTACTAGGTGGTGTTGACATATCGATAGAAAATAGAAACTAGACATTAGATACCACGTCGTGAAGCCAAGAATGATTATGGGATCATCACGATAAAAAATCGCACCACGGTGTGGAAAACTTATGACCTCACCGTGGCAATGGAGGATTTCCAGAACTAATTCAACTCAAATGTGGTTCATGTGTATGTAACACTCACCATGTATAAACTTCATGTAGCTCATAATAAGCTCTCTAAATCCACATAATGCTAAAAAATCTCTCTCCATCTCGACTCGCAACCCACACTTATCAATCATAGCGCTTCTTAAATATAAACGTTTTATTCTCTCTCAACTTATACTCTAAAAATAAACTTTTTTTTTATCTTCCCTATTTACATATTTTGCGAGATCAACATTAAAACAAGAATTAGAGTAATCACAAGGAAACTTCATTCGGTTACAAACCAAACTAAAACTAAAAACACACCAAAAAAAGTCTAAAACAAATCAATCCACATAAAAAAAAGCAAATAAAAAAGGATAAAGTCACTCTTCCTCATCATCTGAATGATGAGATCCACTCGTCCCCACTCCTTCATCTCGAGCCATCCGCAGCTCTTGCCACGTAGGTATGTATGGAAATTGTTGTGGCATGTCTTCTGGGCGAACGAGTCCTATGTGCGAAAACATCATATTAATTGAAGTTCCTATGTAATAGAAACAACCTCACATATTATCCAAATACTCTCTGACCCGTAATGAAAAAGGATCCATAAGGGGGCCACCCCTAAGGGTATGTCTCTAATGGGCTCCTTGGTTGGTGCCCATGTCAGTCTGCTCCTGTTTCTGCGAGGCTAATATACTTGCTCTTCCACTCCTCTTATTGGTACCTCCTGATCATCGGTGGGTATTGAAAATCTAGTCTCCTAGGATGTTGCCCATGCTGGTCTCCTCCGATTTCTACAAGGCTGATGTACTGGCTCCTCCACTCCTCATATTGGTACCTCCGGATCATCGGAGGGTATTGAAAATCCACCCTAACATTGACCACAAGTCCATGATCTCTAATTTCCCACTATGAGATGTTGACATGGAATAAGTGTAAGAGTTTCAAGTGTAACCTGGTCTAAAATTCCATAGGATTTTGCAAGGCGTGTCATAAAATGTCCCCAACATATAAGACTTCCCATGCAAGTTTCCAAGGCTCTTTTGGCTAAGAATCAGGCCATAGTATATGGGATGTTGCGTAAGACTTCGAGTGTGACAATACCCACTAATTGGTAGAGGTTCAAGCTCGGAACCTTATCTCCATGTCACTTGTGACTGACACTAAAGTGATGAGGCGATGGAGAATATGGTGGACACTCGACCGAATTAAGATCTTAAGATGTCCCCTGGTCGTAAAACCCGTAGCAAACAGTAGACCAAAACTTAAAATTTTGAACCTTAAGTATAAAATCTTGAATCATGGCCTCTAAAAATGTGGTGAAAGACCTAGTTCCAGCTTCATCACGACCATAAAGTCCTAATTGCCATGCAAGCTCGACTAAACTACATTCTTGATACTATCGTCCTACCCAAAAGGTGAGTGCTTGCTGATGATTAGGATCCAAAGTGTTTTATTCAAAGTTGGTTGTTGCGAAAAATTCCATGCAAAGCTCCCTATAAATTGGTTCAGATATCATTGTTGGGTAGCGTAGCTTTTTGATGTATTGCGTCCATTGGGCTCAGTTAATAGTCCAAGTTTTGTTACTCCGGTTTGGGCCTGTCCAACCGTGAGCTGATAGGTTTTAATATAAATATATATGCTTGCATGCATATTAGGTTAACGATTGATAGCGATTACAACAGATCACAGATTATTTTCTTCATCGTTCTTGTAAACCCTAAATCCTCTACAGTAGAAGTTCTTTATCGAGCTCTGCTGAGGATTGTTGATTAATCATTCGACATTCTTCGATCCATACTTGAGTTGTTTACAGTTTTCGTATTTATTATTTTACCTGTTATAAGATCTAATCGATCTTCAAGTTTGTTGTTTAACTCTTCAATTGGTATCAGTGCAGGAGGCTGTGTAATTCATACACTTCTTTTCTGTGAAAAAGGTTTCGATTAGGGTTATTCCGCATTTACTGATATTTATTGAGCCGTCATCCCATAATTGACGTAACTCGATATTTATTGTTTTGCCCTAATTTAATACATTACAAGTCTGATCTTTTAACAGGTTATTCGATCAAGCATGGACGAGTCGCAAACCAATCCAATTAATATTTCGAACAACATTGGATCAACAACGAAGATTCCCATCCTTTACACCCACGATTATGAAGTCTGGGCACATCACTTTGAAGACTATGTTATAGGATCTGAGGACAATGGATACCTCATCTGGGAAGCAATCGTTTCTGGACCTTGCGCTCATTCAGCAACTTCAAGGATTATTAAAACTCAGAAGGAGTATAATGATCTTTTGAAAGACGTTAAAGATATTGCTCAAGACAAAAAAGATAAATTTCAGTGCAATATCAAAGCGTTGAGATTAATCAGAATCGCTCTTCAATCCGATACTTTCAGGCTGGTGAGTTCATGCACGACTGCAAAAGAAATATGGGACAGGCTACGAGAATTGTATTCTACGGATGAAGATCTTGAACACTCCATTCAAACCTTACTCTTGTCTGAGTTTGGTGAATTCAAGCAGGGGGCCGAAGAGACTGTGACTCAAACGTTCGATCGCTTCAATCATCTTCTTAGCAAGATGATTAAACATGACATTGAAAGGAAGCTTATTGAGCAGAAAGTTACGTTTTTGAATGGCCTCAGATCTGAGTGGAGAGCTGTTGTGTGCACTGTTAAAGCGCATGAGCAATTTAAATCCTACTCTTTGGCGAAACTGGTAGGCATCCTGAAATCTCAAGAAAAGATCGTGTTACAGGAGAAGTGTGTGGTCTCAAGCTTGTGTTCGTTGGCTCTTTTGTCCAAAAGCAAAGCAGTGATGGAAGAAGAAGATCTCAACTTGGAGGACTATGACCTCACTTCTGAAGACTATGCTATGATGGTGTCAAACCCCAAGAGGTTCATCAAGAAAAGATTTCCCACAAATAAGAATAGAAATTGGCAGGGAAGTTATAGTTCTGAAAAGGTCAAAGATGAACCGAAAGTAGAAGAATCAAAGAAGGAACCGAAAGCTGAAGGAGATTCGGGAGTGAGCTGCTATT
The DNA here is from genome assembly GCF_051521515.1 of Lactuca serriola. Classification (NCBI taxonomy): domain Eukaryota; kingdom Viridiplantae; phylum Streptophyta; class Magnoliopsida; order Asterales; family Asteraceae; genus Lactuca; species Lactuca serriola. The sequence continues at coordinate 146,066,083 of NC_136415.1, read as the reverse complement.
ACTGTGGAGGAAAGAACCACTATGCAAAAGATTGCGTCCTCAAGAAAATGACAGAAAAGGATGACGAAAAGGATGAAGAAACTTTGTTGCAGAGAAAGTTGGATGAGATCAGGAAGAAGAAATATACTGCTAACCCTTCTATGAATGCTTTAATTATGCAGGGTTCGGTAGCGGATGATGAGTTCGGTGGCGTGCAGGTCTGGTCAACCGACTCTGAAGATGATGAAGTGAGGAAGCCTTCTCATGGAAAAGGCTTATGTGGCGAAAGATGAGGGCAGTCGTGGAAAATGCTTGATGGTGACAGACGTGTCTCAGATGAAGGGATACAACACAGACAGTGGGAACGGAGACGCAAAGGAGCGAGAGGACTTGTGCTTCACAGCAAAACCGCTCAGCGTGCAGTTCAACGAGCTTGATGAACTGATCAAGAAGGTACAATCCGTTTTTGTTTCATTCAAAGTCCCACAATGCTCATACGAAAAAGAATTAAAAAGTGTCAATTCAAGAATCTCTCATCTAGACAGTAGTTTAACTCAAACTCGAGTCACCAATTCTAACCTAACTGACCAAATAAGCAGGGTGTCTTCGAAGAGTGAGGAACGGAGAATGTGGATTGAACTGAAGGAGTCGGAGTTAATCAAAACCAAAGATGAAAACATTTATTTGCAAATAGACAATTTAAAGCTTTTAAAACAGAGAAATGTTTTTTGTTTGATTGCTAAACTTCTTTATACTAATATCACTCAGCTTCATTTGGACTGTGAAATAGGACAAAAGATTCATCGCATGATTTTACCCTTCCTTGAGTTTAAGGAGGATGAAATTGATGCTGAAGCGTATAATTGTGAAAGTGTTATTTCGTCTGAGGAAGTTAATCCGACGTATATGTATGGACTGGACAAAATTGAATCTTTCATTAAGTCCAAGGACCATAAGGACATGCTTAAAAACCTTTTGGATGAAAATGATAAACTGAAACTGAGGACCGAAACCATACAAAAATTTGACTCATTAAATTCCAACTTGAGTTCAGAAAATAAAATTGATATTGAAAATGCATATGAGCTTAATGAGGACGACAATATGAGTGAAATTTCTGTAGAGGATACAGTTGATTGTTCAGAATTTGTTAAGAGTGAACTCAAAAACCACAAGAATCTCATCTCAGAAAATTTAGTAGAGTTTGCTCGTTTGTCCCAACAAAAGTCCCCGATCCTTGCAGAAAAGGCAGTAGTATATCAAAAAGTTAGGACCACTCCAAATCAGGTGTATAAGGTCACAAGCGTAACCGAACATCAGACTGCTGAACTCACATCCATTGTAAACGAAGACAATGCTGATGGATGCGACGAGTTCTTCTGGTCAGTTCCAATTGACAATGCTGATGAAACGGTAGGTCTGTCTGAAAGAACTTCACGGAAAAGCAAAGGCAGATATGTGCCAGAACCTTTAAATAAGCCTGAAAGCTTCGATGTGCCAAGTACTAGTGGTACAAAAGATATTCCTCAAGAAAAAGGAATTCCTGCAAAAGAAGTCATTCCTTTAAGTGAAACATCATCAGTTTAGAGTGAACCAGCTAAAGGGAAACCGAAACCAAAAGCCAATATCTATCATCAACCGAAGCAGATGAGAAATCAAAAACAGCAAAGGAATCAGAGATACAAGAAGAATCTCTCTGAAAGAAAACAGTTTTGGCAATCTCAAAATGCCTATTTCTCACATCAAGACAGGAACTTAAAGTCAGAGAAAAGTCCTGTTGAATCACAAAAGAGCAACAACAACTGAAAGCAGAGGTTCGGTTCAGAAAACAACATCAACCGAAAGCAAAGGTTCGGTTCAAAGAACAAAAGAGATCAAAATTCTAGGTTCGGTCCCACTAATGATCAAAAGCAAAAAGGTCACCTAGAATCTCAAGTCAAGCAACCATCTCAATCTAAGTTCTCTCATTCTAACTCTCTAATTCTTCAAACTCTTCTAATTCCTCTCCACCTCGTTCTAAATTCCATTTTGTTCATTCTCAAAAACCTCAATCATTAACTGAAGCAAAAGGAAAATCGAAGGTTTCATCAGTTAAACCAGAGTGCAAACCAAAAGCAACGAATCCCAATAAAATTAAAGTATTCACCATCAAAAAGAAAGATGAAACAACACTAATAAAAAGAACATATTTTGTTGACATCTCTCTTACTATTCCTGTTCATGTAAAAGGCTCACGAGGACCCAAGAAACTTTGGGTTCCTAAATCTGCTTGATTTATGCAGGTTATCAGTGATGAGCAGTTTGACGAAGAATGGTACATTGACAGTGGCTGCTCGCGTCACATGACAGGAAGAAAGGAAGAGCTAAGGGAATACATATCTCTTTCAAATGGTGGAAATGTCAAATTCGGGAACAACTCCTTCGGCACCATAAAAGGCTATGGAATGATTACAAACGGTGATTTCACGATTAGAAAGGTTGCATATGTGGAAGGACTACAACATAACCTGATGGGATTAAAACACCTTTTAATCTATGAAGATCGATTAGATCTTGAACAAGTATATAAATATGAAACAGTAAAAACGCAATAATAAGAACAAACAGCTTGATCTTGTACGCTGTATGAATCGCTATTACGACAATCTATGTAATCTTAACCTAATATGCATGCAAGCATTAACTTAAATACTATACATAAAAGGCTCACGGTTGGACAGGCCCAAACCGGAGAATACAAGGCTAAATAAACGAGCCCAAAACACGCAACATCAAATAAAACTTCAGCTCAACAATCTCCCCCTTTGCGTCAATTTGGAGCGAGACCTTCACTTTTTACTTGGACCGACAGCTGAAGCTGGTACCTTCCTTTTCACGGTACTAAACAGACACTTGGTTATGGAGAGGATGGTCTGTCTAAACCGAATGTACCAATTGATCATATCATTGAAGTACTTGATGTCATCAGCCGAATTGTCCTTACACCGCTTGATAATCGACAAGACGTGTTCCAAGCAAGTCGTGGTGTAAAGGTGCTTGTCTGCTAAAGCGAAGAGACATTTCTGTCCTTCAGCTCTGGTGAACATCACTGAGTTTCGCCTTGGATCTATCATACCCATTTGCATTGTGTTTAGATCACTGGCCGATCCCACTGGTGCTACTTTCGGTTTCTTCTTGAAAACAGTGGCGACCTCCTGATCCATTTGGGCAACCTCCATGATATAGCAAGCCAACATCCTTTTGACATGGTCTAGGATAGGACCATATTCGGCTTCATTTGTCAGCAGGATATTGTACAATACTATCCAGTCATGAGGATTCAGATTTGGCAGATCCGCCAGGCTGATAATGTGAGCAGTTCTTGCTGATCCACGAATAAGCTTGAACTTAACATTCGTGAATCTCCCCACGGCAAAAGGCTTCAGCACTCGAACATTGACAATCTTCTGGGCACTCCATGTGAGGTATTGAGGGCGAGCGGCCTCCAGGTAGAAGTGAATGAGCTCCCTGTCAAGCTCATCGTTCGGATGCGGGACTTCAAAAATGTTAGAGAATGCGTGGAAGATGAACGCCTTTCGAGTCAACGGCATATCAAACTGCGAATCGACAGTGTTGTTGCAGTCAAAAGATATCACCGGCTCGAGCCATAATATGCATGGAGTCTCTATGGCCTCTTTTATCATACGATCCCTGGTCCAGGCAGGGAAGAGCAACTTTCGGCTCTCAAGGAGATCGTGGGCTTCTTTTTGCTTTCGTTCGGCTTCTTCAGCATCACGCGCCACACGACTGGCATCAGAGTCAGCATTGCGACTGTTCTTTCGCTTTAACATGTTAGCAATGGTCTCCTTGTCTTCATCTTCATCTTCATTGTCATCTTCATCTCCCTCAGCTACGTTTTTACCCTTGTTCTTCACACCCGAACCCGAGGCATGACCAGTTGGGGGTGGTTCGGTTGTGTGAGTAGCTTTGGAGGAAGGAGGTGGTTTCGATCCTTTCTGCTCATCTCCCCCTTGTTTCGGAATGGACACGAAACTCGGTAGGCCTTCAATCTTGCTTAAAAGGTCCATGGCCGGAGAGAGCTTTTCAGCGAGGGTGCGCCTCACCGAATGATTAAGGATGGGGTCATGTGCTTCCAGGATGTTGGATAGAGCTGCGTGGACATCCGAAACAGACGTCTTTATAACTTCCCTCTCGGATCGAAGAGCTTCCAATTGTTTTTGAGAGTTGGAAAGCTGCGTGCTCTTGACCTTTAGGGCAGTTGTTTTACTTGCCAGAACGTCCATCAGAGAGTTCTCTGCCGCAAGATCCTCTTGTAGCTTTGCCAGGCGGGCATCGATGGAGGCACGGAGTGCCGAGTTGTCGTCGCTGATATTTTGTCTGAGGGTAGCGAACGAAGTCAACTCCGTCGAGACGAACTTGGCCAATTGTTGAACAATCGGTTCCAAAGTTGTCTTAGTGGCGTCGGCGCTTTCCTGCAAGGACTTCAGCAGGACAGAAGCGTCATTGAATAGTTTATCGACTTTTTCGGTCGCAGCCTCAGAGGCTCGGGTGGAGGCGTCTATCGCAGCAGTTGCTGAGGCCACTGAATCATGTTGAGCCCTGGAGAAGGCGTCAACAATCTTCTGAAGAGCAGCTTCAGACAAGGATGACTGCTGGTTGGAAGAGGAGGCGAGAAGTTGATCAACCTTCTCGTTAAGCTCACGAAGATGCTTCTTTGTCACTGGAGCATCATCCTCCTCATCACTCTGAACTTGAAACGGACTATAGTAGACCGAATCAAAATTCATGTGATCACCACCAAGGTATTGATCATCGCCATCGGAGGAGTCTTCTGGAGATGGAGGTGGTGGTGAAGCTGGGGGTGTGGTGGGTTTGGTTGGTTCAGGTTGAGTAGGTGGGGGGTTAGTTTCGGGTGGTGGATGTGTATGGGTAGAATGGGTGGTATGTGTTTCGGTTTGTGGAGGTTCGGTTATTGGGGGTGTTTCGGTAACAGGTGGTGTTTCGGTTGATGTGGTGAATATGGGTGGAGGTATAGGGAATGAGGTTGGTGGAATAGTGGGGTTTATGGTGGGAATGGAAATAGGGATTGTAGGTGGAGGTGAAGGAACTGGAGATTGATGAAGTTCCATCTCTGGGGTTGGGGACCGAGGTGGTGTGTTGCCTCGTTGAGGAGATTCGTCTCCTTGTGATCCTTCAGAGTCCGAACTCCCACCTTCGGATTCACTCGAAGAAGAGGGAATAACGAGCTTTCGCTTCTGTTGGGTCTTCCTCCTTTTCGGCTGTGGGGACGAAGCAGCCTTCGGTTATTTACGCTTCTTGGGAGAAGGTCCCTTTGGAGCTTTGGACACTTGCTTCCCCTTGTCACCCTTTTTGCCCCTGGCCGCCGGTTTATCGGCATCATGAATCGATCGCAGCATGTCTGGTGTCAGTTCCCTCGGACCAGTTGGGCGAAACTCCTTGATCGTTCTGATCAGTCTGCTATCAGCGGGCACATCGGCATACATCGACTCCGGGATAGAGCCAATGAAGGAGAATTTGGATGCATCGGATACGATGATCTTCTTGGTATGAAACGTACCAATAGAAGACATCGGTGCACCATCAGGGGTTGGAACATCGAACTTGTCCATAGCCCATCTTGTGATCAGGATCCAGAACTAGGCCAGCGACACCTCGGAGTGTCAGGAAGAAGAAGAGAGGCTCTGAATCAGTTGTTGCCAAAGGACAAACCCATAGTCCAGATTGATCCCATTGTACACCCCATACATAATTGACAGGAAAAGACGACTGGCACCGTCAGATCCTGAGCTCCTCTCTGACAGTCCCTTGAAGAGAACTGTAAATAACCCATTCCACTGGGGCGGTAGGCAGGACTTCTTAAATTTGGGAACGGAGGTGAGAACCTCTGTGTAGCCCATGTTGTAAAACATGTTAAACAACATCCCAACCGGAATCGTCTCCGGATGAACTCGTGACGGGTCAGCAGCAAACCCTAACATAGTGCAGAAACGGGGTCGAGAAATCGAGGTCTTGTGTTCTGCAAGCTGGAAAAATACCCTGTCAACGGCCTTGTCGTAGTAAGCCGTCGCGTAGACCTGCGATAGAGCCACCATTGGTACAGTTTCAATTCTGGATAGAGCCGGTGCAAGCTGGGAGTACTTGAGACATTCAATGACCGGCGACATGTAGGAGTCATACGCCAGTGGGTTGAGATCAATGACTAGGCATTGTTGGGGCCTGATTGGAAGAATCTGGGAAGTTGCATGAACGGAAGAAGATTCAGCCATTGTTGCAGGTTGGAGAAGAGGATGAACAGTAGACGGTTTGGGAGTATTTTTGCTTTGGAAATTTCGGAGGCAGTAAAGAGGTAAAAGGTTTTGTGGACTGCCTTTTATAGTGAGGGATTGGAGAGAGAAAGATCGTTTCATATCTTCTAGGCGATGATCACGTAGGAGACAGATTGTCAGAATCCTAGGATCACGCTACCCAACAAGCGCCGTTTCAGAAGAAAATTGCTTCAAATCCGCACGCGCCATTAATTACCAGAGATATGACGCTTGAATTTCGCACACGCGTCCATTAGTGTCAGTAAAAGCGCGGCCGTTTCAAATTCACACGCGCCTGTCTTTTACCGTCGTTTGAATTTCTATCTTTTGAACTCCCGCCGCGTCAGCAACCTTTTCGTCTTATCCCTTTTTAAACGGCATCTTTTGAAATAAACGCCCACGTAGATTATTGCTGGCCACAACTTCATTATTAACCATCCAATATTTATCCAGCCTGTAAAATAATTAGTAACGGATTTTTTTTGAAAATCAAGGATTTTCGTGCAAAGAGTGTAAAAGAAAAAGAAATAAAGCAACTCTTTTTAAGGATATTCTGTGATGTCAATAATGACACGAAACTAATGATCCCGGGCACGAATCTCTTCCTTGAAGGTCAAGAGAGACCTCAAAGTGTTAGTGTGGAATCCCGTTGAATTACGATCAAACATTTATTAATAAATGTTGAAAGGCTTCTTTTAATAAGGCTAAATAAGGGTGGTTTCACTTTGATTCATCAATTCTATTCTTGAAATAAGAAAGAAAGTGAACAAAGTACTTGTGAGACCGGTGTGGTCTGTTGAACAAGTAGGTAGGAATTTATTTTATAATGGCTTGGATTAACATAAAACCTCAAAAAAAATAAAAAATGGATCCCGTGGGAAGAAATGTTATGGTGTTTAACAATTTCATAGGAATCACGCAAAATAAAATGTGAGATTTTATGAGGATACATTCGTTAATTCATTGGTGAAAGCTTGAGCAATTTAATTGTTCACCGTCAATTCTTTGGTGTTGAATTTTGGGTTTCACTTAGGTCGTAGTGGCACGAAACTAAGATCATAAACACATTTGTTGTGTAACCATAAACCTCAGTGGTAGTTTCTGAGAGTGTCAAGGGTTACCTTGATGAAACGAATGTAATGGAGAAGGATAATGGGGATGGTGTAAGAAAACGTAGTACCTCTGCTGCGAACATAGGGACCAAGCAGGAGACTCTTAACTCATGTGAGAAAAGAGTGAGGTAGATCACGATTAGAATAAATATGTTAGCCTTATTGGGAAGACAAGGTTTGTGTATACCAAGTCATGAAGGCTATTATTCAAAATCTTATGAGGCTTGGGACACATACAGCAGCATGCTTCTAGGGACACTTAAGTAAGTCATCAAATATATCCCCATAAATAAATAAGAACACAAAAAAATATTTTTGGAGTTTTGATATTTTAATAAAAATAAAAATAAAAAAAATATAAAAGAGTTAAAAGAAATACGATTTAAAAAAAAACTTTGGAAAAAATTGAAAAACCGAACCCGAACGTTCGGTTGGTTTCGGTTGGGAAAAAGTTGAAAAACCGAACCCGAGCGTTCGGTTGGTTTCGGTTCAGGAAAATTTTGAAAAACCGAACCCGAACCTTCGGTTGGTTTCGGTTCAACAAAATTTTGGAAAACCGAACCCGAACCTTCAGTTGGTTTCGGTTCAACAAAATTTTGGAAACCCGAACCCGAACCTTCTGGAGGTTTCGGTTCAACAAAATTTTGGAAAACCGAACCCGAACCTTCTGGAGGTTTCGGTTTTGGAAAATTTTGAGAAACCAAGAAGATTAGATATGCAATTTGGAAAAACTTTTTACACAAAGAAAAACAAATTGTGTACAAAGAAAATATACAACTCAGAAAAACTACCTTTGAAGCAATGAGCGAGTCAGATGTTTGAACCGAACCCGAACGTTCGGTTGGTTTCGCTTCTTACGTTTGAGTTTGAGAGGTAGTGTGAGGTACTGACTCTGATTCCATCATACCTAGCCCTTTCAATATTTTATTAAATGATGCTTCAGGAAGAGCTATGGTAAAGACATCAGCCAGTTGATCAGTGGTTCTTACGAAGTGAACTTCGACATTTCCATCTTCCACATGATCTTTGATGAAGTGATACCTCAATGCTATGTGTTTGGTTTTAGAATGTTGCACTGGGTTATGACAGATCCTAATTGCACTTTCAGAGTCACAATATAGTGGGATCTTCTTCATATTGAGTCCATAGTCTCGAAATTGACTCTGGATCCAAATCACTTGGGATGTACAGGATGCAGCAGCAATGTATTCCGCTTCGGCAGTAGACAGCGACACACACGTTTGTTTCTTGGATTGCCAGCTGACCAACTTCCCATCAAGAAATTGACAGCCACCAGTTGTGCTTTTACGGTCGAGTCCACATCCTCCAAGGTCAGCATCAGAGTCGGCTTGAACGAAGAAGCCTGAATTGGATGGATACCATAGACCTAAGGAGGTGGTTCGCTTGAGATAGCGTAGGATGTTCTTTACTGCCAGCATGTGAGGTTCGCGTGGGTTAGCCTGAAATCGAGCACAATAACACACAAAAAACATGATATCAGGCCTGCTAGCAGTTAAATACATCAGTGAGCCTATCATTTGACGATAGAGCGTGATGTCGACAGCTGGTTTATCTAGTGAAAGGGTAAGCTTGGTGCCGAATGCCATTGGGACTTTTACTTTTGAGTCTCCCATCATTCCAAACTTCGCTAGGAGAGTCTTCGTGTAAGCTTCCTGATTGATAAAGATGCCTTCGGGTCCCTGTCTTATATTTAAACCAAGGAAAAAATTAATAGGACCCATTGAGCTCATTTCAAACTTAGTCTCCATCAACTTTCTGAATTCAGCTGTTAAGCTGGGATTCGTAGAGCCAAAGATGATGTCATCGACATAAATTTGAACTATCATAAGGTGGTTACCTTCCTTTTTGCGATAGAAGGTTGGGTCAACCGAACCTTGTTTGAATTTAGACATCTTTAAAAATTTTGTAAGAGTTTCATACCAGGCCCTCGGAGCTTGTTTGAGGCCGTACACAGCTTTATCCAGAATATAGCAATGATTTGGATACTTTTCGTTCACGAACCCAGGAGGTTGCTCCACATACACAGTTTCTTCGAGTTCTCCATTGAGAAATGCACATTTAACGTCCATTTGAAAAACTTCAAAGTTTTTGTGAGCAGCATAGGCCAGAAATATTCGAACAGATTCTAGCCTAGCTACTGGAGCGAACGTCTCTTCATAATCTATTCCTTCCTCCTGACAGTATCCTTTGACCACCAGACGAGCCTTGTTCCTTATAACATTACCTTCCTTATCCATTTTGTTCCTAAAAACCCATTTGAGACCAACAACCGAAGCATCCGGAGGAGTTGGAATGAGGCGCCAGACTTTGTTCATTTCAAACTCGTTCAGTTCGTCTTGCATTGCTTGAACCCAGTCAGAGTGATCGAGGGCAGTATTTACTGTCTTCGGTTCAACCTTGGATACGAATGAGTTAAACACACAAAACTCAACCTTAGAAAATAAACATGTCTGTTTTGCCTTCAGTTGAGATCGGGTTAGAACTTTTTCAGATACATCACCAACTACTTGAGAGATAGGATGATCTCTGGTCCATTTGGTAAGAGGAGGGTAATTCGGATCAAAGGTTGGATCTAGTTCAGCGTTGATCATCTCTTCTGGCTCAGATTGGCAATCGAAATCAAGCGTCATATCATCATTCTCCCCCTCGATTGATGAGTCTTGAGAAACATGAGGTTCAGGGGTTTCTTGTGGTGCTGGACTTTCAGGCATTGAAGCACCTTCGTTTGGAGAGGTATCTTCGGTTGGAGAAGCACCTTCGTTTGGAGGGGCACCTTCGGTTGGTGAAGGACCTTCGGTTGAGGATGTAGAGTTTGGCTCCCCCTGGACTTGTGAGCTTGGCTCCCCCTCGACATGAGAACTTGTCTCCCCCTCGACTGAAGCATTGATGGATGGAGATTCATCAGTGGGCGATTCTCCTTCATGCATTCTTCTTGCAGCATCTTCGACAATCTGCTTCATATGATCAACTTTGTTGTCAGCTGCATTCGCTTCTGAGAGAGAAGCTTTTTCCGGTTCGTCAAAGAGTTCCATAAACTTCTCGTATAAATTGGCGATCGAGACTGTGACTTGGCCAGTTTGAGGAAAGATTTCCCCGGCAGTGTCTTCTATGGTCTGTAACTTCTTGACATAGCTATCGTCAAAGGTCACATAGTATGTCTCTTCAATCCTCCTTGAACGTTTGTTTAGGACCCTGTACGCCTTGGATGTGAGTGAGTAACCCAGAAAGATTCCCTCGTCGGCTTTGACATCAAACTTGTTGCGGTGTTCTTTAGAGTTAAAGATGAAACACCTTGAGCCAAACACGTGGAAAAGTTTCACATTGGGCTTCCTGTTGTTTAATATCTCATATGGTGTGAGCGTGAATCGCTTGTTGAGATGGGACCTGTTTTGTGTATAACAAGCAGCAGAAAAAGCGTCAGCCCAAAAATAAAGAGGTAAGGAAGCGAAGCTTAACATAGTTCGGGCAGCTTCACACAGAGATCGGTTTCGTCTTTCGACTATTCCGTTCTGCTGTGGTGTGTAGGGAGCTGAGAAATTGTGACTAATTCCCTTTTCTGCAAGAAACTCTTCAAACTCCCTGTTCTTGAATTCGAGACCATTGTCGCTCCTGATGTTACGAACGACCTTCTTGAGCTGGACTTCAATTTGCTTGATAAACATTTTCAGCTTTTGAGTCGCTTCAGATATGAGCTTCAGAAAGAACACCCATGTAAATCGTGAAAAGTCATCAACGATAACAAGAATATACTTGCTACCACCAATGCTTTCGATAGATGAAGGACCACACAAATCGATATGAAGCAATTCGAGTGGTTCAACAACTTTTGTGTTGATTACAGATGGGTGACTTTGACGACTCTGCTTTCCCATTTCGCATGCAGCACACAAATGCTCTCTGTCGAACTTGAGCAATGGAAGACCCCTAACATGACCTCCAGTGACAAGTCGGTTAATATCTTTGAAATTGAGATGAGAGAGTCTTCTGTGCCACAACCAGCTTTCGTCGGATTGAGCTTTTGATAACAAACATATGGCTGGGTTTCCTTTGATGGGTTTCATGTTCAGAGGAAACATTTCACCCTTTCGCTCTGACTTTAGAATCACTTTCTTTGTCTTTTTCTCTATGATTTCAGAACCTTCATCATCGAATGAAACTTTGAGACTTGTACCTCCAACAAGCTGAGATACACTGATGAGGTTGTGTTGGAATCCTTCCACATAAGCCACCTTCCTTATTGTAAAGTCACCATTCGTTATCATCCCATATCCCTTTATGGTGCCGAAAGAGATATTTCCAAACTTAACGTTGCCACCATTCGCAAGAGATCTGTATTCCCTGAGCTCCTCTTTCCTCCCTGTCATGTGACGTGAGCAGCCACTATCGATGTACCATTCTTCGTCGAACTGCTCGTCACTTATAACCTGCAAAAATTAAGCAGATTTAGGAACCCAAAGTTTCTTGGGTCCATGTGAGCTTTTCATGGGAACGGGAATAGTAAGAGAGATGACAACCAAATATGTTCGTTTTATTAGAGTTGTTTCATCTTTCTTTTTAATGGTAAAGACTTTTATTTTGTTAGGATTAGATGTGTTCGTTTTGGACTTTGGTTTGGATTCGTCGACCTTCTGCTTTCCCTTCTGTTCTGCTGATGAACGAGGTTTACGAGACTGACCTGGATTAGCTTTGGAGCAAGATGGAGATAAATTGGTGGAAGTAGAAGAATTAGATGTACGAGAAGAGTTAGAATGAGAGGTTTTGGATGGAGAAGACGTCCTGGCTGGTGATTCTTGGTGACTCTTTTGCTTTTGATCATTTGGGGGACTGACCTTAGAGTCTTGTTCTCCTTTGACTTCAGAACCGAACTTCTGCGTTCGGTTGGAGTTGTTCTTGGAACCGAACCTTTGGTTTCGGTTGAAGTCCTTTTCAGAACCGAACCTTTGCCTTCGGTTGGTATCTTCTTGTGAACCGAACCTTGGCTTTCGGTTGATGTCCTTTTCAGAACCGAACCTTGACTTTCGGTTGGTATTTTCCTGTGAACCGAACCTTGGCTTTCGGTTATTGGAACTTTCAGGCTTTCGTACAGGATTGTTTTCATACTTCAGATTCTTGTCTTTGTGAGAATAGTATGCATTCTGGGAGTTCCAGAATTGTTTCCTCTCAGAAAGATTTTTCCTGTATCTTTGGTTCCTTTCTATCTTCTTATCCCTCATCTGCTTAGGTTGATGATGAACGTTCGCTTTCGTTTTAGTTGTCACCTTCGCTGGTTCCTTTTGAACTTCAGGTGTTTTACTTTGAGTCGAGGGAATGTCCGAAGAAGATTCAGTTTGTACTGAGGAAGAGGAAGGAGTATCTGTTGAAGTTTCACTTTGAGCTGCTGGAGTAGAGGGAATGTCTTCTTTTGCTGAACGATCATCCTCCATAGGAATATCTTTCGTACCACTGGTGCTTGGCTCATTGAAATTATCAGGCTTATTCAAAGGTTCAGGGATATATCTTCCTCTGCTCATCCAGGTGGTTCTTTCAGACAAACCAACGGTTTCGCTTGCATTATCAATAGGAGCTTCCCAGAAGTACTCATCACAGCCATCAGCATTGTCTTCGTTCACAATAGCTGTAAGTTCGGCTGTTTGATGTTCGGTTACTCCAGTCACCTTGTATACTTGATTCGGAGTGGTCCTGACTTTTTGATATACGACTGCTTTTTCTACTAATTTCGGGGACTTTTGTTGGGACAATCTAGCGAATTCCACAGAATTTTCAGAAATAAGATTTTTGTGGTTTTCAGTTTCGTTTTTAACAAATTCTGAGCAATCAACCGTATCCTCTACAGAAATTTCACTCATGTTTTCGTCCTCGTTAAGCTCAGATGCATTTTCAACATCGATTTTATTTTCTGAGCTTACGTTGGCGTTTAGAGAGTCAAATTTTTGCATAGTTTCGGTTCTCAGTTTAAGTCTGTCATTTTCGTCCAAAAGATTTTTGAGCATGTCCTTGTGGTCTTTGGATTTAATGAAGGACTCAATTTTGTCCAGTCCATACATATAGGTTGGGTTGACATCATCAGACGATATCACGCTCTCACAATTGTAGGCTTCGGCATCGATTTCATCCTCCTTAAATTCTAGGAAGGGCAAAATCATGCGATGGATCTTTTGGCCTATTTCACAGTTTAAGTGAAGTTGAGTAATATTGGAATATAAGCGTTTAGCAATTAAACAAAAAACATTTCGTTGTTTTAACAATTTTAAATTGTCTCTCTGCAAATAAATGTTTTCGTCTTTAACTTTAACTAATTCCGACTCTTTTAACTCAATCCACATCCGCCGCTCCTCACTCTTCGACGCCACCCTGCTTAATTGATCAGTCAGGTTAGAATTGGTGACTCGAGTTTGTGTTAAGCTACTATCTAAATGAGAAATTCTTGTATTAACATTTTTTAGTTCTTTCTCATATGAGGATGGTGGTACTTTAGATGAAACAAAAACAGATTGTACCTTCTTTATCAGTTCATCGAGCTCATTGAACTGCTGGCTGAGTGGTTTGGCCGTAAAGCACATATCCTCCTGTACCTTCGGTCCGTCGCTTCCTCCATCGGTGTTATATCCCCTCATTTGTGATACGTCAGTCACCATGAAGCATTTTCCTCCACTGCTTTCCTCCTTAGCCACATACGCCTTTCCATGGGTAGGCTTCCTCACTTCTTCATCTTCTGAGTCAGTAGACCAAACTTCTGTGCTACCGAACTCATCGTCATTAACCGAACCCTGCACAATAAGAGCATTAATAGAAGGGTTAGCTGTAGACTTCTTCTTTCTCAACTCATCTAATCTCTTCTGCAGCAAGGCTTCCTCATCCTTTCCATCGTCCTTTTCAGCCATCTTCTTAAGAACACAGTCCTTAGCATAGTGGTTCTTGCCACCACAGTAGAAACAGCTTACTCCGGAATCGCCATCTGCCTTCGGTTCCTTCTTGGGCTCCTCAGCCTTCGGTTCATTGTTCACTTTTTCTGAGCTGTAACTCCCCTGCCAGTTTCGGTTTTTGTTGCTGGGGAATCTCTTCTTTATGAACCTCTTAGGATTGGACACCATCATGGCATAATCCTCAGACGTGAGATCATATTCCTCCAAGTTAAGCTCTTCATCCTCCATCACAGCTTTACTTTTAGATAGAAGGGCCAACGAACCAAGACTGGAAACAACGTTCTTCTCTTGTACCACAATCTTCTCTTGAGACTTTAGAATACCAACCAGTTTCGCCAAAGAGTATGATTTAAACTGCTCATGGGCTTTGACTGTGGAAACCACTGCTCTCCACTTAGACCTTAGTCCGTTCAAGAAAGTAACCTTCTGTTCGATAAGCTTTCTTTCAATATCGTGTTTGATCATCTTGCTGAGAACATGATTTAAGCGATCAAACGTCTGGGTCACGGTTTCTTCGGCCCCTTGCCTGAATTCTCCAAACTCAGATAGAAGCAAGGTTTGGATGGAATGTTCAAGATCTTCGTCTGTAGAATACAGTTCGCGAAGTCTATCCCATACTTCCTTCGCCGTAGTGCATGAGCTAACCAGTCTGAATGTGTCTGACTGAAGGGCGAATCTGATCAACCTTAATGCCTTAATATTACACTGGAATTTGTCTTTCTCGTCTTGTGCAATATCCTTCACGTCCTTAAGCAGATCGTTGTACTCTTTTTGTGTCTTGATGATTCTGGATGTAGCAGAATGAGAAAACGGTCCATTGATGATGGCTTCCCATATAAGATAACCATTGTCCTCCGATCCAATCACATAATCTTCAAAATGATGCGCCCATACTTCATATTCATGGGTGTATAAGATTGGAATCTTTGTCGTCGAACCGATGCTGTTGGAAATATTAATGGGGTTTGATTGCGTCGCGTCCATTATGATCGTAAAAACCTGTTCAAAGATCAGACTTGTAATAAAACAGATTAGGGAAAAACAATAAATACTAAGATACGTCAATTAAGATGACGGCTCAATAAATATCGATGATTGCGGAAAACCCTAATGGAAATCTTTTTCACAGAAAAGATGTGTATCGATTACACAGCCTCCTGCTCTGATACCAATTGATGGGATTAAAACACCTTTTAATCTATGAAGATCGATTAGATCTTGAACAAGTATATAAATATGAAACAGTAAAAACGCAATAATAAGAACAAACAGCTTGAATCAAACGTGTCGAATGATTAAATAAAATCCTCAGAAGAGCTCGATTAAGAACATCAACTGTAGAGGATTAGAAGATTACAAGTATGAAAGAAAAATCTTGTACGCTGTATGAATCACTATTACGACAATCTCTGTAATCTTAACCTAATATGCATGCAAGCATTAACTTAAATACTATACATAAAAGGCTCACGGTTGGACAGGCCCAAACCGGAGAATACAAGGCTAAATAAACGAGCCCAAAAGACGCAACATCAAATAAAACTTCAGCTCAACATAACCCCATCAGTGTATCTCAGCTAGTTGGAGGTACCGGTCTCAAAGTTTCATTCGATGATGAGGGTTCTGAAATAATTGAGAAGAAGACGAAAAGAGTTATTCTCAAATCGGAGCATAAAGGTGAAATGTTTCCCCTGAACCTCAAACCTATCAAAGGGAACCCAGCTATCTGCCTGTTATCCAAAGCACAATCTGACGAAAGCTGGTTGTGGCACCGAAGGCTCTCTCATCTCAACTTTAAAGACATCAATAAACTTGTCACTGGAGGTCATGTTAGAGGTCTTCCATTGCTCAAGTACGATAGAGAACATTTGTGTGCTGCATGTGAAATGGGGAAGCAGAGTCGTCAAAGTCATCCATCTATAATAAACACTAAAGTTGTTGAACCACTAGAATTACTTCATATTGATCTGTGTGGTCCATCATCTATCGAAAGTATCGGTGGTAGCAAGTACATTCTTGTTATTGTTGATGACTTTTCGCGTTTTACATGGGTGTTCTTTCTGAAGCAAAAATCTGAAGCGACTCTCAAACTAAAGACGTTCATTAAGTAGGTTGAAGTACAGTTGAAGAAAGTCGTTCGCAACATCAGGAGCGATAATGGGCTGGAGTTCAAAAATAAAGAATTTGAAGAATTCTTGGCCGAAAAGGGAACCAGTCATAACTTCTCGGCTCCCTACACTCCTCAACAAAATGGAATTGTCGAAAGACGAAACCGATCTTTGTGTGAAGCGGCCCGAACTATGCTAGGTTTCGCTTCCTTACCTTTATATTTTTGGGCTGATGCTATTTTTGCTGCTTGTTTTACATAGAACAGGTCATATCTCAATAAGCGCTTCACTCTCACTCCTTATGAGATCATCAACAACAGGAAGCCAAATGTCAAGTTTTTCCATGTGTTCGGTTCATGTTGTTTCATCTTCAATTCTAAAGAAAACCGCAACAAGTTTGATGTCAAAGCCGACGAGGGGATATTTCTGGGCTATTCTCTAACTTCTAAAGCGTACAGGGTATTAAACAAGCGCTCGAGAAAAATAGAAGAAACTTATTACGTGACTTTTGATGATAGCTATGTCAAAAAGCTAAAGGCCAACGAAGACACAGCTGGAGAATTTTTTCCTCAAACTGGCCAAGTCACCGCCTCTATTGCAAACCTCTTTGAGAAGTTCGTTGAGTTATTTGATGAACCAGAGAAGGCAACTCTTTCAGAAGCCAACGCAGCTGACAACAAGGTAGATCATCTGAAGCAACTTATCGATGATGCTGCAAAGAGAATGAATGAAGGAGGATCAAGTTCTGACGACCCTCCACAACACAATGCTTCAGTCGAGGGGGAGGATCCGCCATCATCATCACAGCCGAGCTCACATGTTGAAGGGGAGAACAGTTCTCAAGCTGCTCCCGAACGCACTTTATCAACCGAAAATACCACACCAAGCGAAAGTGCCTCATCACCCGAAGGTGCATCAACACCTGAAAGCTCAGCACCAGCAGAAACCTCTGTAGCACAAGACACTCAAGACATTCCTGAAAGCTTATTTGTCGAGGGGGAGCATGCCGATACGCTTTATGACGATGAAAGTCTATCTGAACCAGAAGAGATGATAAACGCTGAATTGGATCCATCATTTGATCCAAACTACCCTCCTCTCACCAAATGGACCAGAGATCATCCTGTCTCTCAAGTTGTTGGGAATGTATCTGAAAAGGTTCTGACCCGATCACAACTCAAAGAAAAACAAACTTCCTTGTTCTCAAAAGTAGAATTCTGTATGTTTAACTCCTTCGTCTCAAAAGTTGAACCAAAGACAGTTAACACTGCTCTTGATCACTCCGATTGGGTTCAAGCTATGCAAGATGAATTGAATGAATTCGAAAGGAACAAAGTTTGGCGACTAATTCCAACTCCTCCAGATGCCTCAGTGGTTGGTCTCAAATGGGTCTTCCGGAACAAAATGGACAAAGAAGGGAACGTGATTCGAAACAAAGCTCGTCTGGTTGTGAAAGGATACTGTCAGGAGGAAGGAATTGACTATGAAGAGACTTTCACTCCTGTTTCTAGGCTGGAATCCGTTAGAATCTTTCTTGCCTATGCTGCACACAGAAACTTTGAGGTCTACCAAATGGACGTTAAGTGTGCATTTCTTAATGGTGAACTTGAAGAAACAGTGTACGTGGAGCAACCTCCTGGATTCATAAATGAAAGCTATCCCAATCATTGTTATATTTTGGACAAAGCCGTGTATGGACTGAAACAAGCTCCGAGATCCTGGTATGAAACGCTGACAAAGTTTTTAAAGATGTCGAAATTCAAACAAGGTTCGGTTGACCCAACCTTCTTTCGTAAGAAGGAAGGTAACCACCTTATGATTGTTCAAATTTACGTCGATGATATCATCTTTGGCTCTACGAATCCCAGCTTAACAGCTGAATTTAGAAAGCTGATGGAGACTAAATTTGAAATGAGCTCAATGGGTCCAATTAACTTTTTCCTTGGTTTAAATATTAGACAGGGACCTGAAGGCATCTTTATCAATCAGGAATCTTACACGAAGACTCTCCTTACAAAATTTGGCATGATGGGAGATTCAAAGGTCAAAGTTCCAATGGCGTTCGGCACCAAGCTCACTCCATCCTTGGATAAACCGGCAGTTGAAATTACACTTTATCGCCAGATGATCGGTTCTCTGATGTATCTTACTGCTAGCAGGCCTGACATAATGTTCTCTGTTTGTTACTGTGCTAGATTTCAGGCGAACCCACGCGAATCTCACATGCTTGTAGTGAAGAATATTCTACGATATCTCAAGCGAACTACCTCTTTAGGTCTATGGTATCCATCCAACTCGGGCTTCTTCGTTTAGGCCTACTCAGATGCAGACCTTGGAGGTTGTGGACTGTCACACCCCAAAACCAAGAATGGCGGAAACGTTCTGGGGCGGAGGACGTCATGTAGGTAATTCACAACACAGTTAATATAAATAGGCAAACAACATCATCCATTGCATTATATAAAGTTTTAATACATGCGTGTTCTGTATAATTTTTAGACACCAAAAATATAACGTAAATCAAAATAACAAAATGATGAGTCTTAGAACACTCCATCTTCTCAAAAGCTGGCATCGGTACCTGTCTACTGATGACCTGAGAATACAAGTTATTTTGAAAGAGTTTATCAGCATTAAGCTGGTGAGTTCATAAGTATTTTAGTGTCAATGTTCATTGTCAAAAACGTTGAACTTGTCCCAATGTATAAGTTTGTAAAAATGTAAATAAATGTTTAAAAGTATTTGCAAAAAGTTTGAATCTCTCAGAAAATCCTATATTTTCTATAAAAGTAACCTTCTACCAAGGCTTAACTGTTTTGTAAACTCGTCTGTTGTAAAAGTGTGTGATTACCCAAGTATAACTATCTTTTGATAAAATATAGTTTGTACATTAATGCTTAAGTGAGATTATCACCAAAATATGTAATGGGTAAATCATTGTAGTATCGTAGTTTTGTATAATAAGAACTACTGTTGTACTAATTACTACTACCTTAAACCGGATTTATATTAAGGTATAATGTGATAATTGCACCATACTATCGACTGATAACAACGACATAAAGAACGGTCGTAATAACGGAATGACGTTTGGCACCCGCAGACCTGCAGGTCCGGCTGTAGCTAGCAGCAAGGTGTAGGATAGTCAATCCAGTATAGATCTATACGCAAACTCAACGCTCTCCCTCCAAGAGAATTCTGGCTACAACTCGGGCCATGACATTTAAGGCATGCTCCGATACAGTGGATCACATTTGTTATCGTATTCTTGCATGTGTGATGAAATGTTTCTTGTTCTAGTATAGTTGTATATGTTCTCGTAGTATTGTTGTATATATTCTCTTCCTAGTATAGACTCATGAATGAACTGACTCATTGATCTAGCAGTTGTAATAGTATGATTCTGTGTTACCCCGATGGTAACTTGTTAACAGTGCGTTTAGTACATATGATTATGGAAGTATTTTTTATGTCTATATATGTATATTTGATATATAATTAATATGGAAACGACCTTCGGATGGTCACCCAAAATCCTATCAGACCACATCCAAATCGAGGAAAAGGAAACAAGGTGGATAGCCTTCCTAAGCCCTTTAAACATTATTTATACGTCTACACATATATGGGCATGCAATTTGTAATATAAAAGCATAAATAAGTATTTATAAGGCATTTGAAACATAAGTATTATTTTTAAAGAAAGATTGACTTGATGTCAATCTATAAAACCATTTGAAGGCGTAGATTTGATTAAAAACAGATTAAGTATAAGGAACATTTGTTTAAATCACAGTTGCAGTGTAAATTCGAAAAGTAAATGGGTTTGGAAAACATTTAGAAGTAAAACAGTTTGATAGATAGTTTGAATAGTGATAAAACCACTGATTTCCCTAGTTATTAATCACATGTGATTAGTACAATCACATGTGGTTGAAACAATAACTAAAAGTATTTAACTTGTATTCCCCCCCTTTTGAAAGCATATAAAAGCATAAAAGCATTTAGAATATTTAACAGGTTGACTAAGGGGTATGAAACTCACTTGATTGATTGAAGAAAGCGAGATGGAAAACCGGGCAGAGTCTCGTCTCAGAAAACGGATTTTTCTCGGGATTCTCGGGAATCTCGGGAGTAAAATCGACCCTCGGGACTTGAGCAAAAAGACCAGAGCTTCGGGTTATAACGGGCACGGAAAACGAGACAAAGTTGTGAGAGAGAGGAGAGAAATGAGCAACATTTTCGGAAGGCCTCGCATCCTATTTATAGGAAGGCTGAACCGCCTCCGAACGCGGGGCGTACGCTCGTACGCAGCGCGTACGCGTACGTCATGCATGACCGAAGCCTCGACTGCCTCGGTTCGGATGGGACGGGTTGCTGGGTACGCGGGTCGGATGGGACGGCGGGTCGGACGGGTCGGAGCTTCGGACGGGTCGGACGGGTTAGATTCTTCGGATAGCGCGACGTGGACGATCCGAGACCCTCGATCTCAGTACGCGGGGCGTACGAAGGTACGCAGGGCGTACTTCGGTCCAATCCGATGACTCCCCTTCGGATATTACCGGGAATTTATAATTAAGTTCTTATTTATTTTAAATAAACTTCAAAAATTCATATCTCTCTCATACGAACTCCGTTTTTGACGTTCTTTATATTCACGCGAAGGTGAGACCATGATCTACGACTTTCGTTTAGATTCCGTTGGCTAATTCCGAAATTATTTTTATTATTTATTTATTAAAATGACGTGATTAAGGAATTTCTTCAAAATTTCATAACTTCCTCATCCGAGGTCAGATTTGGGCGTTCTTTTTATGTACGCAAACCTTGATATGATTCCTACTACTTTCTTTAATCCGAACAAGATTTTAGGAAGGTTACATTTTGACCTAAATTTGATCGGTTTTACATTACATTGACTCGAAATATCGGGTTGTCACATCATCCCCCCGTTAGAAGGAATTTCGTCCCGAAATTAGAATTTTAAGCAAGTTAGAAATTACGAATAACTAAGCAAAAAGGTGAGGGTATTTCAGTTTCATCTGATCCTCACGTTCCCAAGTGAATTCCGGTCCTCGCTTGGCATTCCAGCGAACCTTCACGATAGGGATACGGCTTTGCTTTGTCTGCTTGACCTCACGGTCCATGATCTCTACAGGTTCTTCCACGAAGTTGAGGCTCTCGTTGATTTCGATCTCGTCGAGTGGGATTACAAGAGTCTCGTCGGATAGACACTTTTTCAAGTTAGATACGTGGAATGTAGAATGTACGTTACGAAGTGCGTCTGGTAGTTCGAGTTTGTAAGCTACGGGGCCGACTCTTGCAAGAATCTCGAAAGGCCCTATGTACCTCGGATTAAGCTTTCCACGCTTGCCGAAGCGTATCAAGCCCTTCCAGGGTGAGACTTTGAGGAGGACTCGGTCTCCCACCTGAAATTCCAAAGGTTTCCTTCGTTTATCAGCGTAGCTCTTCTGTCGGTCTCTGGAGGCTTTCAATCGTTCACGGATCTGAACGATTTTCTCTGTTGTTTCCCGAATGATCTCCGGACCGGTGAGAGTACTGTCAGAAGTTTGCCCCCTGGCTAATTGGGTATCACCCACCTCAGCCCAACACAGAGGGGATCTGCACTTACGGCCGTAGAGAGCTTCAAATGGAGCAGCCTTGATGCTCGTGTGATAACTGTTATTATAGGAAAACTCGACAAGAGGTAAATGAGTATCCCATGCCTTCCCAAAGTCAATCACGCAGGCTCGCAACATATCTTCTAGAGTTTGGATGGTCCTCTCACTCTGTCCGTCGGTCTGAGGATGGTAGGCTGTGCTCATGTCCAGCCTCGTTCCTAGGGAATGTTGTAGTGATTGCCAAAATCTTGAGGTGAACCTACTATCTCTATCGGAGATAATGGACATAGGTACACCATGTAGCCGTACGATTTCCCTAATGTATGTTCTCGTAAGCTTCTCCATCTTGTCGGTTTCTTTGATAGGCAGGAAGTGTGCAGACTTGGTCAATCTATCAACGATGACCCATATGGTGTCAAGTCCACCCATTGTCTTGGGCAACTTGGTTATGAAATCCATAGTGATCCGCTCCCACTTCCATTCCGGGATCTCTGGTTGCTGCAATAAACCAGAGGGCTTCTGGTACTCGACCTTAACCTTTGCGCAAGTAAGGCATTTACTTACGAAGGTAGCAATCTCTGCTTTCATATTAGGCCACCAGTATAGCTTCTTAAGATCCAGATACATCTTATCTGAACCTGGGTGGACGGAATACCGAGTGTTGTGCGCCTCGGTCATGACCAAGTCTCGGAAACCACCATGTTTCGGTGTCCAGATCCGGTTCATGAAATATAAAGCTCCGTCACCCTTGGCTTCTAAATTCTTGTCTATTCCTCTAAGGGATTCACTTGACACATTTTCAGATTTCATGGCCTCAAGTTGAGCCGCCTGAATTTGCTTAGTCAGGTGTGAATGGATGGTTATCGATAATGACTTGACTTTGCGACCAGAATATTCCTTCCGACTTAGGGCGTCTGCTACTACGTTGGCTTTACCCGGATGATAACGAATATCGCATTCGTAATCACTGAGTAGCTCGACCCATCGTCGTTGTCTCATGTTGAGCTCCTTCTGATCGAAAATGTGTTGTAAACTCTTGTGGTCGGTAAAGATAGTGCTCTTCGTTCCATACAAGTAATGTCTCCAGATCTTCAGAGCAAACACTACTGCTCCTAGTTCAAGATCGTGGGTTGTGTAGTTAACCTCGTGTGTCTTCAATTGTCTTGAGGCGTAGGCGATGACCTTACCTCGCTGCATCAGAACACATCCGAGTCCTTGGTTTGATGCATCGCAATAAACTACGAAGTCTTCTATTCCTTCGGGAAGGGATAGTATTGGTGCGATGCACAAGGCTCGTTTGAGCGTTTGGAACGCTCTTTCTTGTTTCTCTTCCCAGTCAAAGGCCACGCCTTTCTGGGTTAGTGTTGTAAGAGGCTTCGCTATTCGTGAGAAGTTCTGAATGAACCTGCGGTAGTAGCCAGCGAGACCTAGAAATTGACGAATTTCTGTAGGAGTCTTCGGTGCTGACCAGTTCTCAATGGCCTTAATTTTGGATGGGTCCACGTGGATTCCCTCTTCGCTTACCACGTGTCCTAAGAATTCGACTCTTCGGATCCAAAATTCACATTTCGAGAACTTCGCATAAAGTTTCTCTTTTCGTAATGTCCCTAGAACTTGTCGCAGATGATCGCCATGTTCTTTCTTACTTCGGGAGTAGATTAGGATGTCGTCAATGAAAACGATGACGAACTGATCCAAGTAGGGTCGGCATACTCTATTCATCAGATCCATGAAGACTGCGGGCGCATTGGTCAATCCGAATGGCATCACCACGAACTCGTAATGTCCGTAACGAGTTCGGAAGGCGGTCTTCGGCACATCCTCCCCTAGCACTCGTAACTGGTGATATCCGGATCTCAGATCAATCTTAGAAAAATAGTTCGCCCCTTGCAGTTGGTCGAATAGATCATCTATGCGTGGCAGAGGGTAACGATTCTTGACCGTCAGTTTGTTGAGTTCTCTGTAGTCAATACACATACGGAAGGATCCGTCCTTCTTCTTAACAAACAAGACCGGTGCTCCCCAAGGTGAGAAACTTGGCCTTATAAAGCCCTTGCTGAGCAGTTCGTTAAGTTGACCAGAGAGTTCTTGCATCTCGGCTGGTGCTAAACGGTAGGGCGACTTGGCTACTGGGGTAGCTCCTGGGACTAAGTCGATTCTGAACTCGACTTGTCGTTGCGGAGGTAATCCGGGTAGTTCTTCTGGGAAAATGTCGGGGAAGTCGCTCACTACTGGGAGGTTCTTTAGTTCTTTCGTTTCTAGGTTCGTGTCGACGACGTGAGCAAGGAATGCGTGGTATTCCTTACGCAGGTATTTCTGTGCTTGAATACTTGATATGATGCGAAGACTTGCACCGGGTTTGTCGCCATAGACTATAAGAGTTTCGTTAGACGGAAGGTTTAGACGGACTGCTTTCTCGAAGCACATGATGTCGGCACGATGAAGGCTTAACCAGTCCATGCCAATGATGACGTCGAAACTTTTTATTGAGACTGGCATGAGGTCGATTGGAAATGAATGGTTGTCTAGGGTTAGGGTACAACCTAAGTATATGCTACTCGTATTTTCAGTTTTTCCATTAGCCATTTTTACTGTAAATAGTTCTTTGAGTGCGTGCGGTGGTTGATTAAGCATGCGAGCAAATTTATGGTTTACGAAGCTTCGCTCCGCTCCACTATCGAATAGAATGCATGCATAGGAGTTATCGAGGAGGAACGTACCGGTTACTACTGTCGGGTCAGCAACTGCTTCCCCGTGGCCTATAGCCAGTACCCTCCCTGCTCCTCCAGCATTCCTCGCTTTGGGGCAGTCCCTCTTAAAGTGGCCTGCTTCGCCACATCCATAGCAGGTTGGGCTTGCGCCAGGGCCAGGGACTTGGTTGATAGGTTGTGCCGGAAACTTACAGAATCGGACGGTGTGTCCTTTCCTGTTGCAGTTAGAGCACTGCAATTCACGGCAGGGGCCGTTGTGGTGGTAGCTGCATTTGGTGCACTTGGGCGAACTTCCAGCATACCGACTAACTGGGGCAGTAGTAGCAGCAGTAGGGGTTACTGCGGCATGAATTGCCACCAATTGCTGCTTTTTGGCAGCCTGATGCTTCTTCCTTTCATCCCATAATTTCCGCTTAGTATCGGCGGGTTTGAAGGGTTCCGGGATGGCTAAGGTGGTTGTGGTTGCAGGGGTTTTGACTCCATGGTCAATGAGTCGTTGTGCCAATCGTTTGGCACTGTCGAAGGTAGCGGGGTTTGACGCTAGCACATTCCCCTGATACGGAGGCACTAGCCCCCATATGTACCTCTCGATCTTCTTCCCCTCGGTGGGAACCATATTGGGGCAGAGGGCCACCAGCTCGCTGAATCGGGCAGTATAAGCGACCACATTGGTGCCCTTCATTGACAGGTTCCAGAGTTCCTGCTCCAGTTTCTGGATCTCGCCCCTCGGGCAGTATTCCTCAGTCATGAGGTCTTTCATTGTTTCCCAGCCCATGTCGTTGGCTACGACGAGAGTTAGCGCTTTGACGTGGCCGTTCCACCACGTTAGGGCTTTACCCTCAAAGGTGCAGGCGGCATATTTCACCTTGCACGCAGCAGGGCATGAACAGATTTCGAAGACTGATTCAGTCTTCTCGAACCACTGCGAGAGAGCAATGACTCCGCCGGTGCCATAGAAAGGCTTCGGCTTGCAGTTTGTAAAATCCTTGTAAGAGCACTCCCTTGAGCGCACAGGGATTTCGATCGGAATAGATTCCACAGGGGTTCCACCTCTGCTGGCATCAGAAGAGTGATACTGAGCCATGGCAGTTGCCACTGCTGCAGCTACAACAGCATTCAGGGCTACAGTATCGATGACCGGAGGCGGAGGAGGTGGTGGAGGTGCAGGATTATTCCTATTCCTGGGAGACTTGCGAGGAGGCATCCTTCAGCTAAAAGTTTATAAAGATAAGAAAGATGGTAAGAATCAATTTGTAAGCAACGTGAGAGTGACACACGGACTAACTAACCATAGTCCAACAGTTGAAAGAGTGTTTGAAACCTTAATAAGAAATATTTGAAGGAAAGCATAAGTGTATAGATTTTTCCCCAGATAGATAGATCTCAAAAATTTACTGGTATTACTGACGTAATAAGTTCAGGGAAAATCGACCTAACAGTAGGTCATACATCATACCATAAAGAAAAGTTTGACAGTCCTTAGATTTCAAATTTGAGTACCGAAGTTAGAAACATTTTACACACAAGCGCTACCTGGAGCACAGATGTTAAAGGCTATACTTTAATTAAAAGACGGAGCTGTACTAGACATCAACCAACGGCGATGGGAAAATCCCGGGCGAGTACTGCGGTCGGATACTTGACGAAACACCTCTTGAATGGGTCGATCCTGAGTCCTCTGACGAGTTCGAAGTTCCAATATTTCAGCTCGTGAGGCAGCCAACTGCTATTGCAGGGTTTTATTTGTCCTCCGGGTCCCTTCCATGTCTTCTTCAAGGCGGCGGATGCTGACTGTGTTGACACCTGAGTCGGCATCAATCTCTATGACCCGGTCGACGGCTGCTCCACCTTGCTCGACAATACGAGCTATTCTGCGGATAATGACAGGCAGAGCTCGGTCAGTAGAGCCACCATCGCTGACGTTGTAAAAGGTTCGGTCCCCAAAGTATGGTAAGGGTTGACCCTGATCATCACTTCAGCGGTTCAGGTTGTTTGCCCACATGGGTGTAGGACCTGGAAACGCTGGTCGAGGGTTGTTGTTCGGGGCTTGACCTACAATCGGTAGGTTGTTGACTTCAGGCTCGGAGTCGGATCCATCTGAAAAGCCTTCTGCGAGGTGATCATCCAAAGGGATTGGATGATCAACTTCGGCTCTTCATCGATCCACCCGGCATTGCCTTCATTGGGAAGGTACGGGTCGCCATGATGGATATCTAGCCATCAAGATCTACGCGAGAATAGAGGTATAAGAATATAGTATACGTGTAACTAGTAGCGCAAAATACTCCTATAGTATTTTAAGTTTAAATTCTATTGATCTTTTTGTGGTATTGTTGGTAAGTTTTTAGACTTGTTAACCTATCACAACCATTCTAAGGCATGTGCTAATCACTCCTAGGATCAGCATAGTTGATCAGGCTATGCCATTCCCAGGACTGACCATACATCCCCGAGCTCACTTGTGATATTTAACAATCGTAATACTTTTGTTCTTGTCATTGTGACACTTATTTTAGTATGAATGCAGACTAGTATACTTAGTTAAATATTTTATTATTTTAAGTATAGACTCTTGGTCAGAGTTTAATCCCTAATGGGTTTATAGTTTAGTATATCTTTTTATGGGTTGATATACTCAATTCACTATAAACAATGCTCTGATACCAATCTGTCACACCCCAAAACCAAGAACGGCGGAAACGTTCTGGGGCGGAGGACGTCATGTAGGTAATTCACAACACAGTTAATATAAATAGGCAAACAACATCATCCATTGCATTATATAAAGTTTTAATACATGCGTGTTCTGTACAATTTTTAGACACCAAAAATATAACGTAAATCAAAATAACAAAATGATGAGTCTTAGAACACTCCATCTTCTCAAAAGCTGGCATCGGTACCTGTCTACTGATGACCTGAGAATACAAGTTATTTTGAAAGAGTTTATCAGCATTAAGCTGGTGAGTTCATAAGTATTTTAGTGTCAATGTTCATTGTCAAAAACGTTGAACTTGTCCCAATGTATAAGTTTGTAAAAATGTAAATAAATGTTTAAAAGTATTTGCAAAAAGTTTGAATCTCTCAGAAAATCCTATATTTTCTATAAAAGTAACCTTCTACCAAGGCTTAACTGTTTTGTAAACTCGTCTGTTGTAAAAGTGTGTGATTACCCAAGTATAACTATCTTTTGATAAAATATAGTTTGTACATTAATGCTTAAGTGAGATTATCACCAAAATATGTAATGGGTAAATCATTGTAGTATCGTAGTTTTGTATAATAAGAACTACTGTTGTACTAATTACTACTACCTTAAACCGGATTTATATTAAGGTATAATGTGATAATTGCACCATACTATCGACTGATAACAACGACATAAAGAACGGTCGTAATAACGGAATGACGTTTGGCACCCGCAGACCTGCAGGTCCGGCTGTAGCTAGCAGCAAGGTGTAGGATAGTCAATCCAGTATAGATCTATACGCAAACTCAACGCTCTCCCTCCAAGAGAATTCTGGCTACAACTCGGGCCATGACATTTAAGGCATGCTCCGATACAGTGGATCACATTTGTTATCGTATTCTTGCATGTGTGATGAAATGTTTCTTGTTCTAGTATAGTTGTATATGTTCTCGTAGTATTGTTGTATATATTCTCTTCCTAGTATAGACTCATGAATGAACTGACTCATTGATCTAGCAGTTGTAATAGTATGATTCTGTGTTACCCCGATGGTAACTTGTTAACAGTGCGTTTAGTACATATGATTATGGAAGTATTTTTTATGTCTATATATGTATATTTGATATATAATTAATATGGAAACGACCTTCGGATGGTCACCCAAAATCCTATCAGACCACATCTAAATCGAGGAAAAGGAAACAAGGTGGATAGCCTTCCTAAGCCCTTTAAACATTATTTATACGTCTACACATATATGGGCATGCAATTTGTAATATAAAAGCATAAATAAGTATTTATAAGGCATTTGAAACATAAGTATTATTTTTAAAGAAAGATTGACTTGATGTCAATCTATAAAACCATTTGAAGGCGTAGATTTGATTAAAAACAGATTAAGTATAAGGAACATTTGTTTAAATCACAGTTGCAGTGTAAATTCGAAAAGTAAATGGGTTTGGAAAACATTTAGAAGTAAAACAGTTTGATAGATAGTTTGAATAGTGATAAAACCACTGATTTCCCTAGTTATTAATCACATGTGATTAGTACAATCACATGTGGTTGAAACAATAACTAAAAGTATTTAACTTGTATTCCCCCCCTTTTGAAAGCATATAAAAGCATAAAAGCATTTAGAATATTTAACAGGTTGACTAAGGGGTATGAAACTCACTTGATTGATTGAAGAAAGCGAGATGGAAAACCGGGCAGAGTCTCGTCTCAGAAAACGGATTTTTCTCGGGATTCTCGGGAATCTCGGGAGTAAAATCGACCCTCGGGACTTGAGCAAAAAGACCAGAGCTTCGGGTTATAACGGGCACGGAAAACGAGACAAAGTTGTGAGAGAGAGGAGAGAAATGAGCAACATTTTCGGAAGGCCTCGCATCCTATTTATAGGAAGGCTGAACCGCCTCCGAACACGGGGCGTACGCTCGTACGCAGCGCGTACGCGTACGTCATGCATGACCGAAGCCTCGACTGCCTCGGTTCGGATGGGACGGGTTGCTGGGTACGCGGGTCGGATGGGACGGCGGGTCGGACGGGACAGCGGGTCGGACGGGTTAGATTCTTCGGATAGCGCGACGTGGACGATCCGAGACCCTCGATCTCAGTACGCGGGGCGTACGAAGGTACGCAGGGCGTACTTCGGTCCAATCCGATGACTCCCCTTCGGATATTACCGGGAATTTATAATTAAATTCTTATTTATTTTAAATAAACTTCAAAAATTCATATCTCTCTCATACGAACTCCGTTTTTGACGTTCTTTATATTCACGCGAAGGTGAGACCATGATCTACGACTTTCGTTTAGATTCCGTTGGCTAATTCCGAAATTATTTTTATTATTTATTTATTAAAATGACGTGATTAAGGAATTTCTTCAAAATTTCATAACTTCCTCATCCGAGGTCAGATTTGGACGTTCTTTTTATGTACGCAAACCTTGATATGATTCCTACTACTTTCTTTAATCCGAACAAGATTTTAGGAAGGTTACATTTTGACCTAAATTTGATCGGTTTTACATTACATTGACTCGAAATATCGGGTTGTCACATGGACTAGACAGGAAAAGCACCACAGGCGGCTGCCAATTCCTTGACGGGAAGTTGGTTAGCTGGCAATCAAAGAAACAAACGTGTGTATCTTTGTCTACAGCTGAAGCAGAATACATTGCAGCTGCATCCTGTACTTCTCAAGTGATTTCGATCCAAAGTCAACTCAGAGATTATGGACTTAATATGAAAAAGATCCCACTATATTGCGACTCTGAAAGTGCAATTAGGATTTGTCATAACCCAGTGCAACACTCCAAGACTAAACACATAGCACTGAGGTATCACTTCATTAAAGATCATGTGGAAGATGGAAACGTTGAAATTCACTTTGTTAGAACCACTGATCAACTGGCTGATGTCTTCACCAAAGCCCTTCCTGAAGCATCGTTCAACAAAATTCTACAAGGGCTAGGAATGATGGAATCAGAGTCAGTACCACAAACTACCTCTCAATCACAAACATAAGAAGCGAAATAGACCGAACGTTCGGGTTCGGTTGGATCATCTGCCTCTCGCTCATCAACTAAAGGGAGTTTTCTTGGTTGTAAATTTCATGTACAATTGTTTTAAAATTATTTATTTTATTGTCAAAAGTATTTCCTTTTTGAAAATCTAATTTCTTCGGTAACCGAAATCAACCGAACGCTCGGGTTCGGTTTTTCAAAATTTTTCAAAACCGAAATCAACCGAACGCTCGAGTTCGGTTTTTCAAAATTTTTTAAAACCGAAATCAACCGAATGCTCGGGTTCGGTTTTTCAAAATTTTTCAAAACCGAAACTAGCCGAACGCTCGGGTTCGGTTTTTCAAAATTTTTCAAAACCGAAACCAACCGAACGCTCGGGTTCGGTTTTTGAAAATTTTTCAAAACCGAAATCAACCGAACGCTCGGGTTCGGTTCCAAAGTTTTTTTTATCTTTTTATTTTCTTTCTCAGTCTTATTTTTTTTAATTTTATTTTATCATTTATTTTCTTTTAATATCAAAAACTCCAAAAATATTTTGTTCTTTATTTACTTTTTGACTTTAATTTTATTTGTGTGTTTGTTTATGGGGAATTTATAGAATTAGTTAAGTGTCCCTAGAAGCATGCTGTTGTATGTGCCCAAAGCCTCATCAGATTCTGAATAATAGCCTTAATGACTTGGTATACACAAACCTTGTCTTCCCAATTAGGCTATCTCATTTATTCTAATCGTGAGCTACCTAACTCTCTTCTCACATGAGATAAGAGTTTTCTGCTTGGTTCTACTTTTTATAGCAGAGGTACTTTAATTTCTTACACCATCTCTATTGCATTTCTCCATTAAATTCGTTTCACAAACGTAACCCTTGAGACTCTCAGAAATTACCACTGAGGTTTATGGTTACTCAAAAACTGCGTTTATGATCTTAGTTTCGTGCCACTACGAGCTGAGTGAAACCCAAAATTCAATACCCAATCTGAATTGACGGTGAACAATTAATTTGCTCTAGTTTTCACTAATGTCTTGACGGACGTATCTTCATATAGTCTCAAATTTTTCTTTTGTGTGATTCCTATGAAATTGTTACAAACCATAACATTTCTTCCCTTGGGATCCAGTTTTTTTTTTTTTTTTTTTTTTTTTTTGTTTTTTGAGATTTTATATTTCCTAGCCACTTTAAAATTATTTCAAACCTACTTGTTCAACGGACTACACCGGTCTCACAAGTACTTTGTTCACTTTCTATCTTATTTCAAGATTAGGACTGTTGAATCAAAGCAAAAGCCACCCTAAAAAGCTTAATTAAAAGATGCCTTTTAACACTTCTTAATAGGTGTTTGATTGCTATTCAACGGGAAACCACATTAACACTTTAAGGTCTTTCTTGACTTTGAAGGATGAGATTCGTGCCCGGGATCATTTGTTTCATGTCTTTATTGACATCACACTTTTTTCTAAAAAGGATTGTTTTATTTCTTTTCTTTTACGCTCTTAGCACGAAAATCTTTGATTTTCCAAAATTCTGATTCTAATAATTACAGGCTTTTTCATTGGATTGGTGGTTAATTATAAGTTGTGGTCAATTTTCATCCACATGGGTGTATTATTCAAAAGATGCCATTACAGGGATAAGATGAAGCGTTGCTGACTCAGGCGGGAGTCTAATTGATTTGATTTCAAACGGCGGTAAAAAGGGAACGCGTGCGAATTTGAAACGTCCAATCTCCAAATGACGTCGCAGACGCGTGTGCGAATTTGAAACGGTTCTTCTCTAACAAGCACTGAAAGGGCGCGTGTGAATCTGAAATGATTTCTATCCAACCGGAGCTTGATGGGAGGCGTGTTCTAAGGAATCTGACACTCTCTCTCATGCGTGATCATCGGTTTCCCTAACTGTCACGCATCAGTCAAATTCCAGAAAAAACCTTCGTATTTCGATAGAAGATTTGGGAAGATTTTTCTCTCTCCTTAAACCCCAGTATAAAAGGCGACATCATCTACCATTTATCTCTTTATTGCAATCAGGAATCCCAGAGCGCAAGAATTTCCTGAACCCTAACTGTTCATCATCTTCTTCACTCTCTTCAACAATGGCAGATTCATCCTCCGTTCACGCCACTTCTCACATTCTTCCCATTCGCCCTCAACAATGCCTCATTATCGATCTAACCCCTCATGTCTATGATTCCTACATGTTTGCCATCATCGAGTGCTTGAAGTATTCGCCAATTGCTCCTGCACTATCAAGGGTGGAATCAGTGCCCATGGAATTCCTATCGCAGATCTATGCGACTGCTCATTACGACAAAGTGCTCGATAGGATATTCTTTGACGTTTCTCATCATAAAGCGTCTATCTCCAAGCAACGCTTTTGCTCTCTGTTAGGGTTTGAAGCTGATCCAACAAGGGTTAATCCAGAGACAATTCCCATGGGGCACCTGTTTAATATGTTTTACAACATGGGTTATACGGAGGTGCTTACTTCCGTCGCCAAGTTCAAGAAGTCATGGTTGCCGCCACAGTGGAACGGGATGTTCACTGTGCTATTCAAAGGTCTTTCTGAAAGGAGCTCTGGCTCAGATGGTTCCAGTCGATTGTTCTTGTCCATTTTATATGGGGTCTACAATGGCATCAATGTCGACTATGGGTTTGTTCTTTGGCAACAACTCATCCAGAGTCTCTCATCTTCTTCGCGGCATTTAGAGGTGTCGTATGCTCGTTTTTGGACCCTGATCACGAAGTGGGTAATGGACAAGTACAACGTCCCCACTGTCGCCGGTGCACCGATGTCTTCGATTGGTACATTCCATACCAAGAAGATCATCGTTTCGGATGCTTCGAAATTCCCTTTCAATGGTTCCATTCCGGAAACCATGTATGCTGATGTTCCAGCTGACAGCCGGATTATCAGAACCTACAAAGAGTTCAAACGTTTTGGCCCGAGGGATCTCACACATGAGATGTTGAAATCGATCCACGACGCCGACAAGCCTGCTCCAAGAGGCAAGAAGGAAGACAAAGGGAAACAGGTGGCGAAAGGGGAAAAAGGCCCTTCCCCCAAGAAGAGGAAACCTACGAAAGCTGCTCAATCTCCGCAGCACAAGAGGAGAAAAACTCAACCAAAGAGAAAGCTGATTATCGCTTCCTCTTCCAGTGAGTCAGAGGGTGAGAGTTTGGATTCTGACGGCTCTCCAAGAGGCAACACACCACCCAGATCACCTACCCCTGAAATGCAAATCCATACTTCTCCAATTCCCTCTCCTACTCAAAATATTCCTACTTCCATTCCCATCATAAACCCCTTCACCCACATTCCAAACACCTCCATCCCAATGCCACCACCAATATTCACCGAAGCAACCACAACATCCACTGCAGATGTTAGAGCCAACGTATCTGATACGGGGGTTCATACTGATGCAACCGAACCACCACCAGCACCCGAAACCATACACACAACCGAAACCCAAAAAGCACCTGAACCTACCCCTACCCAAAACCAACCTGAATCTACACCTACACCTACACCCGAAACAACCCAACCCGGACCTACCCACACCACTGTACCACCAGCTTCACCACCACCACCATCTCCCGGTCATGTCTCTGATGGAGATAACCCTTTCCTTGGCGGGGAAAACATGACATTTGATTCGGTCTACTACAGTCCGTTTCAAGTCCAGAGCGATGATGATGATGACGCTCCAGTCACACAGAAACATCTTAAGGAGCTCCATGACAAGGTCGACTTGCTCATTGGCTCTTCCTCTACGTCTCAATCATCCCTCTCTGAAGCTGCCATTCAAAAGCTTGTTGATGCTTTCTCAAGGGCTCAGCAAGACTTTGTCGCTGCTGCCACCACCGCCATCGATGCCTCAACGAAAGCCTGTCAGGCTGCGACCGAAAAAGTCGATAAACTATTTTCTGATGCCTCTGCCCTGTTAAAGTCTTTACAGGAGAGTGCTGATGCCACCAAGACTATGTTGGAACCAATTGTTCATCAGTTGGCCACGTTTGTCTCTACTGAGTTGAAGTCCTTTGCTTCACTTCGTCAATCGCTTACAGACGACAACTCAGCATTTCGTGCTTCTATTGACGAGCGTCTCTCAAAGCTTCAAGAAGATTTGGCGGCTGAGAACTCGTTGATGGATGTTTTGGCAACGAAGACCACTGCCCTGAAGGTCAAGAGTGCTCAACTCTCCAATTCTCAACAACAAATTGACACTCTTTGGTCCGAACGGGAGGTAATCAAGACGTGTGTTTCGGATGTCCACTCAGCCATCTCCAACATCCTAGAAGCACATGATCCTATACTTAATCATTCTGTGAGGCGTACCCTTGCAGAGAAGCTCGCTCCTGCCCTAGACCTGTTAAGCAAAATTGAAGGGCTACCCGATTTCGTGTCCATTCCGAAACAAGGGGGAGAAAAGGAGTCTGCATCTCAACCACCTCATTCCTCAAAGGAAACTCACACAACCAAACCTCCTCCTGTAGGACAAGCCTCCGGTTCGGGTGTGAAAGACAAAGGCAAGAAGATTACTGAGGAAGAAGAGGAAGATGATCAAGAAACCATTGCTGACTTGTTAAAACGCAAGAATCGACGCAATGATGCAGATGAAAGTGATCGTGTGGCAGGAGAAGCTGAAGCAGCTGAACGCAAAAAGAAAGAAGCCCACGACCTTCTCGAGAGTAGGAAAACTCTTTTTCCTGCTTGGACTCGAGAGAGGATGATAAAGGAGGCAATCGACACCCGAGCATCTTGTGGCTTGAACCAGTTATCTCATTTGACTGTTACAATTCTGTCGACTCTCAGTTCGACATGCCACTTACCCGAAAGGCATTCATCTTTCACGCCTTCGCCAACATTGCTGAGTTCCCTCATCCTCATCCGGAGGTTGATCGGGAATTGATTGAATTCTATCTGAAGGCTGCTCAACCCCAATACCAAACCTGGAGCGCTCAGAAGATCATCAACGTTCGGGTCCTGAAACCATACACTAAAGGGAAGTTTATCAATGTTCGGTTCAAGGTGCTTAAGGGATCTACAAAAACCGAACATGCCATTTCTTTAGTAGATCTACCGAACCTCAATCCACATGATTGGATTGTTCTGCACGACATCCTTCTGACCAACGAAGCTGAATATGGTCCGATCATTGACCATCTCAAGAGGATGTTGGTGTGCTATATCATGGAGGTCGCACTGATGGATCAGGAGATTGCAACCGTCTTCAAGAAGAAACCGAAGATCTCTCCTGTTGGCTCGGCCAGTGATCTAAACCAGATGAAGATGGGAAAATTTGACCCGAGGCGAAACTCAGTTATGTTCACTAGGAGTGAAGGACAGAAATGTCTCTTTGCCTTAGCTGATAAACATCTTTATACCACTGCTTGTCTAGAGCATGTGCTGGGGATCATCCACAGATGCAAGGAAAATACAGCGGATGATATCAAGTATTTTGACGACATGATACAATGGTACATTCGGTTCAGACAGACAATCCTCGCGCTCATCTCACGTCTGTTTGAAACTGTAAAGAAGAAGGATTGTTGATTAATCATTCGACATTCTTCGATCCATACTTGAGTTGTTTACAGTTTTCGTATTTATTATTTTACCTGTTATAAGATCTAATCGATCTTCAAGTTACTTGTTTAACTCTTCAATCAGAAAAAACATTCATCCGCCCATTACATGTTACTAACAAAACTGTTCCCAATGAACACCTTTGTCAATTATGGCTTAATTCTTCTCGTTACCCCATTGTTGCTTAACCACTGACAATCGATAGTAGGTGACATAACAAAATCCTTGTTGTATAGCCTGTAACACCCCAATTTTTCTCGGTACGTTTGGTTATTTTAATTTAATTATCCTTGTAACCTTGGGTTAATTTATTTAACCAATGTCTGATTTCTTATGTTATTGGACTCTTTTGATCATCTTGTAAACTCCTTTTATTGAAGTCCATGGGCTACGGGCCTATTTGCAAAGTCCATCTAGTAAATAGCACATAATGTGTAAATTGAATCATTTGGAACACACACAAGGAAAACACTCTAAACCCTCCCTCTCTCTCTCTCTCTCAAAAATCTTCCCTCTCTCTCTTTCTCTTTGGGATCAAGAGCAGCCAAGGGGCTATTTGGAGCTTAATTCTTGTTCATTTCTAGCCTTGATTCGTATTGGTATGAACCTCCTTATCCTTTCTTACAACGTGATTCATAACCTTGTTCTAGTTTTATGATTTCATCTTCACTTCTTCTCCTTCTTATTTGATTTGTAATTGTATGTTATACATCATCTGAAGATCCTATCTTCACCCCATATATGATGGATGATGGATCTAGGGGATTACATGTGGCAAAAGATCATGAAAACCCTAAAAGGGAGAATGATGATTTTATGTGCTTATGTTTATTTTCATGTTGATTATTATTACATCCTTGTGGCTAAATGAAATCCTAATGATCCCTAACCCTATTTAGTACCACCATTATCATGGGGACTGAATTGGGATGATGAACACATGTTAAAATGTGTTTCAAAAGGAGAAGGTTGGATAAGCCAAAAAGGAATCACGGGTGGCTACGATTCTGTTTTCCATCAGATATGTAGTCATTTTGTAAAAATCATATCTGGAGCTCTAGAACTCAAACGGACCCCAAACCAGTTCCAAAAGTTACCAAATTGAGTTGGCTAACTTTCTTAAGCAGGCCAACCTCACTGATAAGGGCTTTATCTATGTGAAAGAATGGCATATTTGCTGTTAGGTCTGATCCGGGTCTGTTCTGATATGTCATTTTGTTTTCATCATTTCTAAGGCTTGGAAAAGGATCCAGAGTGATTCCAAGTTTCTATATGTTCCTTATATTATGAATTTAGGATCTGGAGAATATGGGGTGTTATTTCCAATTATAAATTGGTAAGAATGGATCCACACTCCAGGTCAGTGGGCAGTCACCAGCTTTTTCTAGTGCTGTGATTGTCCACAATGTGAATTTTATATCTGGAGTTTGAGAGACGCTTTTCATTGAATTCCAACTCTGAGACTTTCACTTGTATGTCCTTTACTTCTCTTACTTTTGTTTTGGACGAATTCTACTCATAAGTTGGGTAGAATTGGCCAAAATCACTTGACTGTATTGCTGGAGACAGAAGTGATACACCATTTTGTAAAATTCATATTTAATTCATCTTTTGGAGTTAGAATGAGTTCTTTATAGTTGTGGAATCCCGAGCAATCATAGTTTCCTATAAAATTTAGTTAAAACTATGTTTCTGTTTTAGATTTTGGAGTAAATCCGTTTTGAACAGCAGGTCTGTTTTAGAGACCTTGCTGTGATTACTCTTTTCTCAACTCATAGCTTCATTACTTCTCCTTTCTAACCTTTAGTCCTTCTTAGGTGAGGTTTTGAAGTTTGCTCAAGCTTGGTAGCATTATTTGATTCTTAGCTATCCTTACTACTCACTCAAGGTGAGTTCTCTCACACCGTTGTATTGATGATTGTGTTTGCTAGTTAGCTCGTGTGTGATTATTTGAATTTATTATAAAAGCATGCTATATATGTATTGTTTTAATTCGTGCATGTGCACTGTATGTAACTAATTATGGATATGGGGACAGCACCAAAGGATACGGATTTACCGGTGCAGTGGGTAGGTAAGATCACCAACGTAATACTCTTCGTGAGGTGCGGTGATTAGGGCCAAATGATACGGGATCTTCCCGGTGCGGTTCAAACCTACAAGTCCTTCTTGTAATATAGACATTGATTCGTTCTTTTCCTTTATCATATAATTATAATTGGAAAATGGATTAGGGCTAGTAAATATGAATGTTAGTACAATGTCTGTGTTTGAATTCACTAAGCTTCGTGCTTACGTTTTTCCCTTATAACTTTTCAGGTGTTAAGATTAAAGAGGCTAAGGCTTGACATGGAGCATCGGGACATCGCTACTAGTTATTTTGTTGGGACCTTATTATTATTATTACTTCCGCACTTATTTTATATGATTATTAAGTTGATGGATTATGTTATGACTATTTCAGTTGTTTTAATTTAATTTAAGATGGGTTTTAAAAGTTAAAAATTTATGAAAAAAAATTGGGTGTCACATAGCCATTCAAACCGTTGATATGCTACAACTGTAAAAAGCCAGGGCATCATTGGAAGAATTGTAGGGCTCCCCCTGCGAGTGGAGTTCCTCAGATTACTTCTGCTTCTCCCGTCTGCTATCACTACAACGAGACGGGACACAAGAAGCCCGAATGCCCGAAGTTGAAGGCTGGTAAAGGAAGCGGGGGTACAAATCATGCAATTGCATCGTCTTCTAAGGGACCCACTATGGTGACACGAGGTCGTGCTCACCAGATGACTGCGGATGAGCCGGTGATTACCGCGACAGTGGCAGGTAAATTTCTTTTTTTTCTTTTCTCTCCTGCCATTATTTAATAAGTGGTAGTTAGAATTGTTTACATGATTGTATGTGGTAAATCAGGCACTTATTTGCTAGATTCCGTGCCTGCTGTTGTTATGTTTGGTAGTGGTGCTACCCATTCTTTTGTATCTCGCACGTTTATTAAACGTTTGGGGTGTAGTATCAGAAAATTGGCTCGCCCAATGGTTGTCGAAGTTGCCGACAACCGCACTATTTATGTCACCGATGTTTATCGGGGTTGCACTCTCGAGTTTTCTGGAGTTGAATTCCCTATTGATCTTATCCCTATTGCGATGCGAGAGATCTGCGTTATCGTAGGCATGGATTGGCTTGATGCATTTGATGCGGAAATCCACTGTCGTAAGAAGCAAGTTCGTGTTCAAAACCCTAGAGGTGGAGAACTTATTATTCAGGGGGACATTCCCTGCCTGGCTATGGCTTCTTGCTCTTCTGCTATAGCACTAGACGACGTTCCTATTGTTTCCGACTTCAGCGATGTCTTTCCGAAGGAACTCCCTAGCTTTCCACCTATTCGGTAAGTAGAGTTTCGCATTGATTTGGTGCCGGGTGCGACTCCGGTAGCAAAATCTCCTTACCGCTTGGCACCACCTGAAATGAAAGAGCTCCAAGATCAACTTCAAGAACTAAGTGATAAAGGGTTTATACGGCCAAGCTGCTCGCTTTAGGGTGCTCCTATTCTCTTTGTGAAGAAGAAAGATGGATCCTAGCGAATGTGTATTGATTATAGGGAGCTAAACAAGCGCACGATAAAGAATAGGTACCCGTTGCCACGTATTGACGATCTTTTCGATCAGCTTCAGGGAGCGTCTTGGTTTTCCAAGATTGATTTACGTTCCGGTTACCATCAGATGCGGGTTCGTGAAGAAGACATTGAGAAAACAGCATTCCGTACTCGATATGGACACTTTGAGTTCATGGTGATGCCTTTTGGGCTCACCAATGCACCCGCAGCGTTTATGGATCTCATGAACCGGGTGTGTAGACTGATGCTTGAGCGTTCGGTCATAGTGTTCATAGATGGAAACTCTGGCAAGAGAAAGGCTTTATGCTAAATTCTCAAAATGTGAATTTTGGTTGGAAGAAGTTCAGTTCTTAGGTCATGTGGTAAACAAACACGGTATTAAGGTTGATCAAGCCAAGGTTGATGCGGTTAAACAATGGAAGATTCCAAAAACACCTTATGAAATTCGTAGTTTCTTGGGTTTAGCCGGTTATTACCGGAGGTTCATTGAAAATTTCTCTAAAATCGGCTTACCACTCACCCGATTGACCAAGAAATCAGTGAAATTCGTTTGGGGCCCAGAGCAGCAGCTGGCGTCTGATGAGTTAAGGAAACGATTGTGTGATGCTCCGATTTTGGCCTTACCTGATGGGGTTGATGATATGGTGGTTTGCTGTGATGCATCGCTTCAGGGTCTTGGTGCCGTATTAATGCAACGAGATAGGGTGATAGCCTATGCCTCCCGACAGCTGAAACCCCATGAAGGAAGCTACCCCACTCATGATTTGGAGCTCGGGGCTGTTGTTTTCGCTCTTAAGATTTGGAGACACTATCTCTATGGAGTGAAGTTTATCATATACACTGACCATAAGAGTCTGAAATATTTGTTCGAGCAGCGGGATTTGAACATGAGGCAGATCAGATGGTTGGATGTGGTAAAAGATTATGATTGTGAAATTCACTTACCACCCCGGTAAAGCTAATGTGGTAGTTGATGCTCTCAGTCGTAAACAATCTGCCGAACTGATTCGAGCTAAGTGTCTCCGGATCACGATGGTGTCGTATTTGTTAGATCTAATCCGGGACGCCCAAAAGACGGCAATACTGGAGGAAAACATCAGGCGTGAGAAGATTGGGAAAGAGTTGCCTAAGATGGAACGAGACGGGCGGGGTTTGCTAACTCGCTACGGTAGGGTTTGGGTTCCATATACCGGAGGAAATCGGAAAACCCTAATGGATGAGTCTCATAAGTCAAAATTTTCTATCCATCCTGGTGCTACTAAAATGTATCGGGACCTTCGGGAGGCTTACTGGTGGCATGGAATGAAGAATGATGTGGCTCGATTTGTGGAAGAATGTATGACCTGTCGGAAGGTGAAGGCGGAACACCAGAAACCGCATGGGAAGTAGCAACCATTGGAGATTCCTGAATGGAAATGGGAGCATCTAACCATGGACTACATTACAAAAATTCCTAGAACTGCCCGAGGAGCCGATACGATATGGGTGATTGTTGATCGTTTGACTAAGAGTGCTCACTTTCTGGCTATAAAGGAGAGCTCATCGGCGGAGAAATTAGCCGAGATCTTTGTTCGGGAGATTGTCTCATTACACGGGGTGCCCATTTCTATCGTCTCCGATCGGGACACCCGATTTACTTCTCGGTTCTGGAGGAAGGTTCAAGAGGAGTTGGGCACACGATTACATTTTAGCACTGCCTTCCATCCGCAGACAGACGGGCAGACTGAGCGGACAATTCAGATCTTGGAGGACATGCTTAGGGCATGTGCGATTGATTTTGGGGGTAGTTGGGATGACCATCTACATCTAGCTGAGTTTTCTTATAACAAGAACTATCACTCGAGCATTAAAATGCCTCCGTATGAAGCCTTGTACGGGAGGAATTGCAGGACGCCCGTTTGTTGGGGCGAGGTTGGGCAGAGGGTACTTGGGAGTACCGATATCGTGCTACAGAGTACGGAGAAAATCCAAGTGATTCGGGATCAATTGGTCACAGCGAACAGTCGTCAGAAAAGTTATGCCGACAAAAGACGCTCCAATCTTGAGTTCCAGGTGGGAGATTATGTGTTGCTTAAAGTCTCCCCCTGGAAAGGTGTGATTCGATTTCGGAAGCGGGGAAAGCTCGGACCCCGATTCATTGGACCCTACAAGGTCATAGCCCGTGTGGGGAAGGTGGCTTACCGTTTAGAGCTTCCTGACGAGCTTAGTCTAATTCATAATACATTCCACGTGTCTTAGTTACGAAAATGCGTTGTTGATGAGACTGCTGTGATACCACTGGAGGACATACAGATTGACGAGCGTCTCAATTATGTTGAGAAACCAATCGCTATTTTAGAACGAAAGATGAAAGCTCTCTGCAACAAGACTATAAAGCTGGTTAAGGTGCAGTGGAAACATAGGAAGGGTTCGGAATGGACTTGGGAACTGGAATGCGAGATGCGGGCTCATTATCCGGATTTGTTTCTAGGCGTTGACTTCGAGGACGAAGTCCGTTCATAGCGGGGGAGAGTTGTAACACCCCAATTTTTCTCGATACGTTTGGTTATTTTAATTTAATTATCCTTGTAACCTTGGGTTAATTTATTTAACCAATGTCTGATTTCTTATATTATTGGACTCCTTTGATCATCTTGTAAACTCCTTTTATTGAAGTCCATGGGCTATGGGTC
This sequence comes from Lactuca serriola, assembly GCF_051521515.1. Taxonomy (NCBI): domain Eukaryota; kingdom Viridiplantae; phylum Streptophyta; class Magnoliopsida; order Asterales; family Asteraceae; genus Lactuca; species Lactuca serriola. The sequence goes on along the minus strand of NC_136415.1, from coordinate 146,023,688 downwards.
TATTTGCAAAGTCCATCTAGTAAATAGTACTTAATGTGTAAATTGAATCATTTGGAACACACACAAGGAAAACACTCTAAACCCTCCCTCTCTCTCTCTCTCAAAAATCTTCCCTCTCTCTCTTTCTCTTTGGGATCAAGAGCAGCCAAGGGGCTATTTGGAGCTTAATTCTTGTTCATTTCCAGCCTTGATTCGTATTGGTATGAACCTCCTTATCCTTTCTTACAACGTGATTCATAACCTTGTTCTAGTTTTATGATTTCATCTTCACTTCTTCTCCTTCTTATTTGATTTGTAATTGTATGTTATACATCATCTCAAGATCCTATCTTCACCCCATATATGGTGGATGATGGAAACCCTATAAGGGAGAATGATGATTTTATGTGCTTATGTTTATTTTCATGTTGATTATTATTACATCCTTGTGGCTAAATGAAATCCTAATCATCCCTAACCCTTTTTAGTACCACCATTATCATGGGGACTGAATTGGGATGATGAACACATGTTAAAATGTGTTTCAAAAGGAGAAGGATGGATAAGCCAAAAAGGAATCACGGGTGGCTACGATTCTGTTTTCCATCAGATATGTAGTCATTTTGTAAAAATCATATCTGGAGCTCTAGAACTCAAACGGACCCCAAACCAGTTCCAAAGGTTCACAAATTGAGTTGGCTAACTCAAACAGACCCCAACCTCACAGATAAGGGCTTTATCTATGTGAAAGAATGGCATCTTTATTGTTAGGTCTGATCCGAGTCTGTTCTGATATGTCATTTTCTTTTCATCATTTCTAAGGCTTGGAAAAGGATCCAGAGTGATTCCAAGTTTCTATATGTTCCTTATATTATCAATTTAAGATCTGGAGAATATGGGGTGTTATTTCCAATTATAAATTGGTAAGAATGGATCCACACTCCAGGTCAGTGGGCAGTCACCAGCTTTTGCTAGTGCTGTGATTGTCCACAATGTGAATTTTATATCTGGAGTTTGAGAGATGCTTTTCATTGAATTCCAACTCTGAGACTTTCACTTGTATGTCCTTTACTTCTCTTAATTTTGTTTTGGAAGAATTCTACTCACAAGTTGGGTAGAATTGGCCAACATCACTTGACTGTATTGCTGGAGACAGAAGTGATACACCATTTTGTAAAATTCATATTTAATTTATCTTTTGGAGTTAGAATGAGTTATTTATAGTTGTGGAATCCTGAGCAATCATAGTTTCCTATAAAATTTAGTTAAAGCTATGTTTCTGTTTTGGATTTTGGAGTAAATCCGTTTTGAACAGCAGGTCTGTTTTAGAGACCTTGTTGTGATTACTCTTTTCTCAACTCATAGCTTCATTACTTCTCCTTTCTAACCTTTAGTCCTTCTTAGGTGAGGTTTTGTAGTTTGCTCAAGCTTGGTAGAATTATTTGAGTCTTATCTATCCTTACTACTCACTCAAGGTGAGTTCTCTCACACCGTTGTATTGATGATTGTGTTTGCTAGTTAGCTCGTGTGTGATTATTTGAATTTATTATAAAAGCATGCTATATAAGTATTGTTTTAATTGGTACATGTGCACTGTATGTAACTAACTATGGATATGGGGACACCACCAAAGGATACGGATTTACCGGTGCGGTGGGTAGTTAAGATCACCAACATAATACACTTCGTGAGGTGCGGTGATTAGGGCCAAATGATACGGGATCTTCCCGGTGTGGTTCAAACCTACAAGTCCTTCTTGTAATACAGACATTGATTCGTTCTTTGCCTTTATCATATAATTATAATTGGAAAATGGATTAGGGCTAGTAAATATGAATGTTAGTACAATGTCTGTGTTTGAATTCACTAAGCTTCGTGCTTACGTTTTTCCCTTATAACTTTTCAGGTGTTAAGATTAAAGTGGCTAAGGCTTGACATGGAGCATCGGGACATCCCTACTAGTTATTTTGTTGGGACCTTATTATTATTATTACTTCCACACTTATTTTATATGATTATTAAGTTGATGGATTATGTTATGACTATTTCATTTGTTTTAATTTAATTTAAGATGGGTTTTAAAAGTTAAAAATTTTTGAAAAAAAATTGGGTGTTACATAGCCATTCAAACCGCCTATTGTAATTATTCAAATGGTTTGTGTCACACCCTCGGTTGGCGACAAAAATGTGGAGTTGTGCGACGTTTTTGTGGAGTTCAGATATTGAGTATAATGAATAAAATATCCAATGTATAACACAAACATTACTTTTATTAATAATTATGTGATCTTTCATACTACAGTATAAGAAATTTAAATACAAATAATGTCTTAACATCAGGCAAATAAATAGCACTTCTACAATATCCTTACATGACTTCCCAAACAATGCCACACCCACTTTCATTTCCCTGAGAATACATGTGATTTTAAAAGGTCGAAATAAAATTGGTGACATCATAGGTTTGAATATTATTCTATCTTGAAAATACTTATGTACATAACATAAATTAGTTGTGTAAGTATTTTTTTCATTGTACCTTTACCTTTAAAGTAGTATTTTACTATTTATAGGTACTTTTGCTTTCCCTTTTCATATCGTTCATAATGTGGTTATCATATACATATATTTTATTATTTAAAGTGTGCTCCTTATTAAAAGTTCTTATATTTTTTTTTACCCTTTTTAAAGGCTGTAAGAACAATGTTATAATGAGTTCCTATAATTGAGATTATGACGTGGAGAATATGCCCCCGCACGACGTTTCATCGAATGTCGTATAAGTTTAGACAGTTATGCCTACTGTGACTCGACAACCAATGTTGTAGCTAGAAACCGCAGGTGTGGTGTCAATCTCATATAGATCTATACATATCTCTCCCGCTCAATTAAGATTTAACAATTATTGGTCGAGGTTTTAGGTAAAGATTAATTAGCTAAGATGATGAATAGTTGTTTCATTTAACACTTGTGTAGTTTAACCATTAGGTAAAAAAAGAAAATTCCAATGTGTCCTTGTTATAATTATATTTATATGTATTAATATAATTATAATATTTTGGTTACTATAAAAGGATAAACGAGCATAGTAACGACTAGGTATAATGATATCCATAAGATTTTGGCAGAGTAACGACTTAAATATATTGCTATCCATAAAAGTTATGCAGAGTAACTACTAGTCATAATATTATCCATAAAATTTGGGATCTGTTATTCATAATGCAAAATTTTTATGTCCCTCAAACTTCATACGGTCGCATTTTTGTCTAATAATTTCACTAGGACTAGGATGCCACAAATACACTAAAACATTTTTTGGTCCAGTTTAACATTGAAGCTCACATCGGATCGTCACACACAACACTGTCAACCTAAGTCTCAACACAATAACATAACAATTTGCTTTGAATTTGACTAGATTTAAAAAATTAGACCATTTTTCAAGTATATATAAAATTTCCAAAATTTTCAATCTAGTAGTTTTTATTTTCAAATCAATATGCTTGTATTCCTTCTTTCGACCCATACCCCACACTTAAAACATGCGATGTCCCTATTGTATGCAAAAATAAAGAATCATATAGTAAAGAAAAGAAGGAGAAAAATGAATAGACTCCCCTCGGATAGAAGTGGTGAGGTCAAAATTGATTATTGTAGGAAAGCCTAAACATCTTGAATAGATTTCTAGAAACTAGAGTCATGCTACTTCTCATGAATGTGCCGACAGAATAAAACCATGAACTTTGCCTTCTAAAATATAGTGCAAAATATTTCAACATAATGCACTTTAATATGGCCATGACGTGGAAAAGCATACACCACGTCATGGGATTGAGTCTGAAAAGGTTTGGATTGCAATAATGAGAAACGTAACGACATGACATAGTAAAGACTATGTCATGAGAACTGGGATTCTTCAAAATACAGCTTCTACCCAAATTCACTTCTGCAAAGTCTTCAATCCACCTCAATTATGCAATAGTAATTTTTAATCCTCTTTATGTCTCGAATTCTCAACGAAACTTTCTCAAAAAACGACATGCACCCCACATTTATTCAAATATGTGGTTCTCGACTATATTCTTCAACACTCACGACTCTATGTCTCACTATATAGCTAACACATCATCCTACACAATTAAAAATAAACAAACCTCCTATGTAATATAAGAAAACATAATCATCATTCAATTACATATCCAAATTAAAATAAACCAAGACATGAAAGCAAAACAAATAAATAGTCTAAAACATAACAAATCCACCAAAACATAAATATAAAAGGATAATCACCCCTCATCATTATCCCACACCCCACTTGTCCCGACTCCCTCATTTTTGGTCGCCCATAAATCTTTTCATGTCGAAATGTAAGACATTTGTTATGGGATATGTGGTTGTCACTCGATGTGAATGTGTGAAAATAAGACGTCCATCGATTGATTATTACAGTTCACACCTCATTGAATATTATCCAAATAAGAACCAACCCAGCTTTGAAACTAGTCAATTCGAACTCCACCCATGGGTATGTCTTGTTGGGATGGTTGTGCCCTTCCTTCTCCTCTTTCTTGCACATTTCGCCACCCTTGCAGCCTTGACTCCTTGATTCCTTCAACCAGTATCATCGGGGCATATACCAATATAACATGAACACTTCTCTCTTTCTCAATTATTCGCATTGTTTCCAAAAATCTAATGTTGAGATTGTTCCCATGAACACATGTCAAAGATGGAACCATGCCTAGGGTCAACACACCATATGATTTTGCTAAAACTGTCACAAAGTGTCCAACGGTGATTGGATTTTTCGGGCGTGAACTCACCGCGTTTTCTCCAAGAAAAAGTGACAACATATAAGGGATGTCACAATAAATCCCCAGAGTAATAATACTCCACAAATAAAAAAAAGATTTTTCCTCGAGACTTTGTCTCCATGTTTCTTGTGATTGATGCTAACCATCAGGAGTCGGTGAATGAATCTATGGATCCGTGACCAGATGTAACTTTATTGAGAAGACTTAGACTCATACAACCGATTGGAAATTTGTTGCCAAAACACAAAATATTGAACACCAGGTGTAAAACCTCGCCTAATAGCTTGGTAAAACAACACAAATTGCATGATAAGTGAACCAAACCCAATCAACCTCGCTTAGTATCTTATTGAAATATCGGTTCATTTGATCCATAATTCCATGATGTGTCAACGAAACCTAATCAGTTACCGCAGCAACCACAAAATTCCTATTATGCAACCATCCCAAAAGAGTGTTTAATCATTCAAAAACTTCTTGCGTAGTATCTTGTGGGGATCGATAAGATGGATTCATGTTTGATATATCACTTTGGTCCTGTCGAGAACCTCTTTTTGGTGCCATTTCTCCATAAATTAGATTAATAACAACCAACCAAAAATAATGCCCAACAAATTAGCAAAGAAGAAAACTAGCAGTTCCTATAATCCCGTAAATCACGTCGTGGCCTATTAGGTCATGTCGTGATGTTCATACGACAAAAATTCATCAATTTAAGACATGTACTTGTCAATTTTTCTCCATAATGTTTCAAAAGGTTTCAATGTATGACCTGGCTAAACTAAAAAGTTGGGCATGCATTCATCATTTCATAGTAAAGACAAGGAATTCTGACAATCTAAACCCTAAAATCGTCCCTAATGACGGTGTTTGAATGACACATCATGGGTTTTTTACAAATCTCAAATGACGGTGTTTTTCAAATCACCACGTTATGGCTTTGGAAAGCCACACCATGGGTTTTTATAATATCAGAAAACTCATATTTTTCAACCAAATTATGTTCCATTTCAATCACAAACATGCATTAATGACCCCAAACTAGAATACATGCAGAAAATAATGATGAAAAGACAAATTATCCTAGACAACAATCAAAACAAGAAACACAAAGTAATTAAAGACAATGAAAAGAAAATGAAAACCATAAAGATCAAGTTGCCTCCCGATAAGCGATTCTTTTGGAGGACTCGTGAGTTTTAATCCTTCCACTCTACGTTTCCGCGAGTGGGAGTGGGATCTTCCTGTTATCCGTCATTTCCATCTACTTACTTTTGTAGGCCGCAACATGTCTTTTATACGCCTTCTTCATGTTTTCCTTCCTCTTTATGTTGGCGTTCTCATCATGTTTGCACTTCTCCCTTTTGCTCTTTCCAACTATCTTAGTCTTCTTTTCATCTTCTTCCTATTCCTTTATCTCCACATCCATCTTATCAAATCTAGATTCTTCATTATTTCTTTCTCTTTTTTTCACTAATCTCTTTATCCTTAAAAAAATTTTCGATTCAACCTTGGGTATAGTGCATGCAAACACTAAGAATATCATGCTGGTTGATGCTTGAGGATTTTTGAGCTTCACATCTTCTTTTGGTTTAGGCCGATTGCAAACTAGAATTTATTCTTCCATCATTATTTCTATTTCTTCTAGATCATTGACCCCTTACACTTCTTCTTTGTTCTCCATCACACTCTCTAAATCATGCACATATAATATGTCACACCCCTGAACCGTAAAACAAACGGTGGAAACGTTCGGAGATGGATGACGTCATGCATAGTATCACAACAATTGCATCATAGTAATCAAAGTAAACACAACCATTACAATACATGTGAATATTTACATCTGTTTGAAAAACATAGTTTGTATACATTAGTATATGACAAAAGTAAAAGACGAGACTCCAAAATGCTCCGTCTTCTCCAAAAGCTGGCAAGAGTACCTGTATATTGTTGTCCTGAGAATACAAGCGGTTTTGAAAACATATCAGCATGAATCTGGTGAGTTCATAAGCATATTTTGTAATGAAAACTAGTCACTGAATTTGTATAAATGATTGATTTTCATTATATGTAAAGTATGATTCATATCGAAATCCTGGCTAACACCAGTATGTAAAGTATGTTTTATTTAGTCTGGGAAAATCCCTTATTTTCCCTAGTATACATGCGTTTGTTGCTTTAATAATTCTGAAATAATAAGGCATAAGTGTCACACTTATGTTATTAAAGCAATTGTTCATGAGAGGTATATTATTACGTAAAAGTGTCGTACTATTGGCGAGTTTTATGACCATACTTAAACTTGATACGACATCTAGGGGACGCCGATATCCTTTATGACATTTGTCACCCGTAGACCTGCTGGTCCGACTGTGGCTAGCAGCAAGGTGTGGGATAGTCAGTCCCGTAGAGATCTATACACAAAAGCCACACATTCCCTCCAGGAAACTCTGTTTCATAAGGGTAGTCCTCCACTTATTTAATGTTGTAAGCGCCCAAGGACTTGTCTCCCAATTAGGTTAACGACATTACAAGTAATAATATATGAGCGTAGTGTTCTTTCGTATGTAAATCCGTTGTATGTTTTGTAGAGTAAAAATAATTATACTTAAATAATTATTAACTGTTGTACTCTTGTAATGTGTGTCATAAACTAAATTTGTCATAGTTTATGTATTCAACCGTGTAGTCGTTTGCATTTGTTAAATTGGTAATGAAATCCCCAAACTATATTCACTATAGTTTAATTGTAATGTTATGTTCGTGAAATATTCAAAAAACTATGCAATTTAATTTAGAAAACATCCCTTATGCACCACATAACAAAAAAAGGGATTAAGTATCTATACGCTTTATGAAAAATGATGATTTGTACAAATTGCATAAGTTGTGATCCATTCAAAACCTTTTATGTATGGCTTGTATTCCCCCCTAAAAACATTTTTAAAAAACCATGAAAGAATAGAGGTATGAGCTCACCGTTTGACGTGGGATTCGAGTGTAAGTCGATAGGAATTGCTTAGTGTCAAATGAAGTCTCGGACAAAAACGGATCCTATTTGACATATAGTATCACATATATGAATTAGATAAGGGTATAAGACTCGTTGTTATGGAAGGAAGCCACCTTAGGGACTAGGAAACACTTGGAACTAAGTGTTAGAATCACATGTGATTGAAGAAGGGGAGTTTGCGGCTGTAAAAGGGGTGTACGGTCATGGGTTTGTGGTCTAATGGGGTTTTCGATCAAAGTGTTTGCGGCCCAAGTGTTTGTGGTCCATGGGTTTACGGCCTAATGGGTATACGTCCTATGAGTTTGCGGCTGTAAACACTCGATGAAAGGTGCGATTTGCGGTGTTTCAAGGTCCTTTCTAACCTCTCAAAAGTGTTCTAAGTCCCATGCATATCTAAAAGGAGTGTTTAAGGTCAATATTGGACCAAATACTAGGGTTTACTGTCCAAGAGGTGTGTACGGCCGTACTCATGGGTTTACGGCCCTAAAGCCTTCATGTTCATGCTTTTTGGGTCGATTTGTAGGTGAAAATCAAGGGTTTCTAGTAGGTATCAATCATAGGAAGTAGTTACTTACTATAAGGAAGCTTGGAATTATGTTTTTAGCCACCAAGAACTAATGTGTGTTCTTGGTGATAGAGAAGATCTATACAAAGCTGAGATTAATAAGATAGGAACATGGATTCATCACTAGATAAGAGATTGAACACAATCAAGATGGAGAATCACTTACATTCTTGAGGATTCTTGAGCCAAAATCGATGGATGTAGAGACAGAGTAGAGAGTGTCTTTGAAGTGGGTAAAGGGTGAAATGAAGTCTAAGCAACCCTTATATAGGGGTAAGTTTTCGGCCAAGGGGGTGGGTGGGGGTTGTACGGCCGTAAACTCGAGTTTGAGGCCTTACACACCTCTCGAAGGGTATGTGGCCCGGATGCTATGTTATGACATAGAAAACTCGTTCCTGGACCAAAACCATTATTGCACTGAGCTTCGAATATTCAGTAAGACCTAAAATAATGATAACAAGAGCATACATAAATTCCAAATTGATTTATTTTTAACGGTTTGAACGGAAGATATTTCGGGTTGTCTGTAACAACCCGAAGTTGTTCATCGCCGAAAACCCATTCTACCCGTATAACTCGCCGTATATCGATTCGTTCCGATGTCATTTTTGGGTTAAATTAATTAAACTTATATTTTTAATTGATGCTAATGAGTGTCCAAACCTCTTAGGAACTCATGAAATTAGCCCAAAATGCTTATTCCAAAAATTTTAGAAACGTCCCCGCCGAGTTATGAAAACTTAATCGGGTGCGACCAAAAGCCCCGTTTAGTGCCGGTATCAGGTAGAATTCCACCATGTCCAAGTTTTAGGACCTATTTAAACGTGTTTAAACATTGATTTGAAGCTTTTTCTTCCTCTCTCTACTCTCTCTCTAACCTTTCTCCTAAATCCAAGTTTAAGGGTCCAAATCTCAAGTTTAAGGCTTCTAATCACCAAGGTACCTTCCCTAGCTTGTTATGTAACCTCTTTAGCCTTCAAATTCGAGTTTAAACTATGGATTAGGAGCATTATCATGTGTTTACGGCCCTAGAACAGTCCTAGGCCATAAACTCATACAAATAGGGTTTTTGGAGCAACAAAACCCTTCCAAACCACAATTAGACCTTAGATATGGCTAGATGACTTTATGGAATGGGCTTAGAATGCCTTGAAACATGATTTAGAATCTTGTTTATGAGTTTACGGCCTTGGAAGGTGCCTAGGCCGTAAACATTAATTTAGAGGGTTTTTAAGCCCTTAAACCCTTCCTAGACTAAAACAAGGCTTAGATATGAATTTTAGAATAATGGTATTGGCCTTAGAACATCATAAACATAATTTTTGGGGAGTAAATGGGAGTTTATGGCCAAGGTTCATGCTTGGGCCGTAAACCCCTCAAAAATGGAGAGCAAACTCATTTTAACATGTCCAAATGCCTTCAAACTTAACCAATAGCCTTGTGGTAAATTCTAGAGCCACCTAAAAATAGTTTGGGAACCTTAAACACATCAAACATCCTCTTAATAAGAGTCTACGGCCATAGATCATGCTCTTAGGCCGTAAACTCCTAAATGTGAGTTAAATGGTGCCCTAAATTCATAACAAGGCTTAGAAAATTAACTACAATCACATGTGATTGTTCCTTGAGCCCCAAAATAATTATTCAAGACCATGGGAGAGTTTACGGCTATAAACTCCAAGTTTACAGCCGTGAACTCCCTTAAACATGGTATAAGTCCCATAAATTTATTCCAAGGCATTTTAGAAATCCATTCCAACAATTCCCAAGTCCAAACAAGCCATTAAGCACTCAAAATCACACCAACATGAGTTCACGGCCGTGAACTCATGTATGTATGTGTTTCATGGTTGTAAACTCCCGAAAATGTTTACTCTTGGGGAGTAAACTCAAATCCCAAGTCCCTAGTACCATTACACGTCCGTAGATGTCACCCGGGTCACTCCAAACACTTGTTTTGAGGTGTTTGATCTCATTGGAGTATAATGTTCCATATAATTAGTGATTGTAAATGTAATTAGATATATATGGACATTATTTCATTTTACATAGGGACATCGTGAGTAATCAGGACCCGAACCGACGTTTAGTGTCCGAAATCGTCGCATTTCCGAGTCTGGTGAGTTCATACCCCTACCCTTTTTCCGTGTTTTCAATGGTTTTTCAATGTTTTTAGGGGGGGGGATACAAGCAAAAAGTACAAGTGTATTTTGTACTTAAACTGATTTTCAACTTAATGGTTTTACTTACTAAATGTCTTGATTTCCAAAGATTTGTGATAACTAACGTTTCGAAGTGCAGGTTAAACATAGATTTCTTTTAAAAGTGTTATAACTACATTCTCTTTGAATAAGAAATCATACTAATCATATTTAAGATCAACGAATGTAACCTAGTACGAATACGAATATGAAAGTAACCTAGTACGAATACGAATACGAATGTAACCTAGTACGAATACGAATACGAATGTAACCTAGTACGAATACGAATACAAATGTAACCTATTACGAATACGAATATGAAAGTAACCTAGTACGAATACGAATACGAATGTAACCTAGTACGAATACGAATACGAATGTAACCTAGTACAAATACGAATACGAATGTAATCTAGTACGAATACGAATACGAATACGAATACGAATACGAATACGAATACGAATACGACTATGAATACGAGTACGACTACGAATCCGAATACAACTAAGAATACGAATACGACTACGAATACGAGTACGACTACGAATACGAATACGACTACGAATGTGAATACGACTACGAATGCGAAATGACGCCTTTGGTTGACACTAAGACTTCGAATATACAGTTAGTGTATCCCTTGAGTGTCACCAGAGTTTCGAATTGAATGAGAAAATACGCCTCTGGACCTCTACTGAGTTTCGAATATATCCGCCTCAGAATGTCGACAGAGCTTCGAATATACAACTAATGTACTCTTTTGTAACTCAACAGAACTTCAAAAATACTGTAATGTACGCTTCTGTATGATTCCAAATATTCGAAAATACAACTAAGCTAGTAGATAATAGTCATTCGAATGTAGAATAACTAAGGGTTTAGAACACGTAACTACTACTACTCACATGGTAATTACTAGTACTTCGAAATCAGACCGAAAAACCAACCACCACACATAGGAAAATATGGGATTTTCTTGGGATAACATAACAACTAGTAACGAACTTAGAAACGAATAGACAACTCAACACATAGGAAAATATGGGATTTTCCTGGGATAACATAACAACCAGTAACGAACTTAGATACAAATAGGCAACTCAACACATAGGAACATATGGGATTTTCCTGGGTAGCACAACAACACATAAACGGATAAAGTAACAAACGAATAACTAAAACTATAAGGAAAATATGGGATTTTCCTGGAACGAAATAACCAACCGTTTTCGAAATTGTAACAAAAGATAACCAAACCGTTTTCATAAGAAAATTTGGGATTTTCTTGATCAACAACTTTTCCAGAAAGTAAAGGAACTCGTTCTTTTCAAAACTAAACCGCTTATGAACTCACTAGCTTTATGCTGATTTTCAAACTGCTTGTATTCTCAGGTCAGTGATAGACAGGTACACCGCAACCTTTTGGAAAAGACGGAGCGTCCCGAAGAATCGTCTTTGATTTTGTTCATATGACATATGTAAAACACTTGTATAACTTTTCTTTCAAGCAGATGTAAACAATATTATGTAATGTAATGTTTTGTGTTTACTATTTTACTATGTGCATTGGATTTGATACTCAACATGGAGTCAACCCCGGAAATGTTTCCGCCTTCGGTTTTCCGGGTGTGACAGATTGGTATCAGAGCCCTTGTTTATAGTGAACTGGTATACCAAAGCTTACATGGTATAAGACTATAAACATTAAAGGGCCTAAGTGCTCTGAACTAAAAGTATACTCTACGAATATAAGTATTTTCTAAAGTATACAAGTATAACGACCGTCGAGATCCGTAACTACAAGTAGAACAAAATATAAGTAAATGGGTGTTGTACACTGCGGTTAAACCTGGGCAGTTATGTAGTCGTGTCTAGGATCAATATAGCCTGGCCAACTATATTCATTCGAGACACGGCAACATGTGCTTGGGAGTGACTGTGGTACGCAGCATACCTAAAACTTACCTAATATCCCAAACAACGAGTCGTCGCTGCAACGAACCATGAAATACTATGGGAGTATTTCTCGAGCCGATCCTTTGTAGAAATCCCCGTATATGTGTTCTTCCTTGATCATTCCTCTAGCGATAAAATTTTCTGCCTTGATCACTCTTTCCTGCTTTATCGCTTAATATAATGTTATATCTGTCTCGATGAGATATCCCTTGATCCATATCTCTTGATTCAATTCAGAGGACTTATCATCCTCTCTTTCTTGATCTTTATAGATCAAGATGCCTCTAAGGAAAAGACCCAGCTCAAAGAACACCAACAACCCTCCGCCGCTACCACCTCCTCTTCAAATCGATCTAGAAACACTTCAGGCAACCATTTCTGCCACCATATCAGCTCTCCTACCTCAACTAAACCCCAATGGTTCAGGAGGTGGTTCCCAAAACCAAAACCAAGAAGGTAATTGGGGACACCGGAAGGAGTGTTCCTATAAAGACTTTATGAATGCAAAACCTACATTCTTCGATGGCACAGGGGGTGTCATTGCTCTAACTCGGTGGTTGAAAAAAATCGAATCAATCTTCGAGATTTGTGCCTGTTCGTAATCCGATAAGGCTTTGACTTGGTGGAACGGCCGAGTCAAATCCCTGACTTTACCTGTAGCCAATGCTATGGGATGGGCAGTTATGAAGGAACTATTGCGCGCGGAGTATTGCCCTCGGGGTGAAATCCAGAAGCTGGAACATGAACTATGGAACCTGAAGATGAAGGCTCCGATATCGCCCCATACACTTCAAGGTTGGATGATTTGGCACTTCATTGTCCGGGAATGGTTACCCCAGAAAGCAAAAAGGTAGAAAGGTTCATCTGGGGATTAACTCAGCCGACCAAAGGGAACGTTATAGTAGCAAAGCCAGATACCTATGACAACGCCAATTGTCTGGCACAAACTTTGATCGATCACAATGATGATCAAGAAGAAGCAGACACCACTCCCGAGCCACCAGAAAAGAGTGGTGAGAAAAGAAAGTTTTGGAGAAATAAGAAGAAGAGTCAGTCTTCCCCAGAACCCTCAAAGAAACAACAAATAGTGGCAGTCCACGCTGCCGCTACCCCTGCTGTTGTTTCTGTTGTAAATTCCACATCTCAAGTACCTGTTATCGGATATGTCGGTACCCTCCCGTGGTGTGACCGATGTAACTACCACGATCGCATCCCTGGCCCTTGTCGTGCAAAGTTCTATAGAAGTTGTGGCCAGGAAGGTCACCTCGCACGAACCTGAAAAACCCCAACCCCGTCAACTAGTCAAGCTTTCGAAGCAGGTATCGGTCGAACCTGCTATAGCTGTGGAGAGGTCGGGCACTATAAGCGAAACTGTCCAAAGACAGTAACGTCTGGAAACACCGGGAGAGTCCAAACTATGGGGCAAGAAAGGACAGCCGCCGATCCCACCGTTGCCACAGGTATACTTCCTTTCGATAAATCTTGTGCACGTAATCCTTTTCGATTCTAATGATGAAAGGATTTGCTAACCATTCGTTCAAATATCCTTCTAAATTAAATCCTTCGTTAGTAATTGAAACGTGCACCGTCGAGATGACTAACCAGTGAGAAAGAAAGCGTTAACATCATACCCTTAGATCGTATCCTCAATTCGGATGGTTATCCCTTTCCATTTGATCTAAAGGTAAACCTTTCATGGAAAGCTTTGATGTAAAATCGGCATGGAATGACTTAGTCTCATTCATGCGGTTAGTCTTGTCTTCGAAAGGGTCGGCTGTTCGTATCTTTCCTTTGATCCAACTCTCATATTCTTCGTGCATCAAAGCTTAGAAAGTTTTTCCATCTATTCCCCGTCCGTATGATATTCGGGAAAACGGGAAGTCTGTAACATTTTCCCTGATGCCTTTCCAAGAATCCTCGAGAATTCTTTTCCGAATATCTACTCAAGTCTCATACTAATCTAGTTCCTGGAGCTACCTCGTAGCCGAACCTCCAGAAGATGATGTATCCAATACAGTGACCAGGACCTGATGTGATCACCACGAGTTCGTAGTGGTACCCTTCGGTTAGATCATTTTCCTTGATCATGTAGTAAACAAAGCAGCCATACCGTGGGCACATAACCCACAGGTCCCAGAATTTTCTTTCAGAATTATCAAACCCTTAGTTACTCTGCCACATGAAGCTGTACCTTCTTGTTGGAGTTTGTTTCTGTTGGAAACCTTATCCTAGGGAAAACATGAAATGCTTTGGAAAAGCGAAATACTTCCCTCATGGTACATTAGACTCTTCGCGATCCTTGTAGGAATTGATTCCGTAACCTTCAAACTTCGATTGCCCTAGGAACTCAGTAGCACCCATCTGATACTTCACGTCTCGGTCTTTGAGAAGTATCTACCTAACGAAATCAAGACGCGTCCCGATAGTGAGGGTTCGCTGAGACGTCAAGCGGAGACCCGATGTCACTTGGGAGCGCGAAA
The DNA here is from genome assembly GCF_051521515.1 of Lactuca serriola. Lineage (NCBI taxonomy): Eukaryota > Viridiplantae > Streptophyta > Magnoliopsida > Asterales > Asteraceae > Lactuca > Lactuca serriola. The sequence continues at coordinate 146,008,667 of NC_136415.1, read as the reverse complement.
ACCCGAAGCAGCAAATCCATCCGTATCCCATTCAAATTCATGTCTTTTATCGTAATCATTAAATTTCGGGACAAAATTTCCTCTAACGGGGGGATAATGTAACAACCCGAAGTTGTTCATCGCCGAAAACCCATTCTACCTGTATAACTCGCCGTATATCGATTCGTTCCAATGTCGTTTTTGGGTTAAATTAATTAAACTTATACGTTTAATTAATGCTAATGAGTGTCCGAACCTCTTAGGAACTCATGAAATTAGCCCAAAATGCTTATTCCAAAAATTTTAGAAACATCCCCGCCGAGTTACGAAAACTTAATCGGGTGCGACCAAAAGCCTCGTTTAGTGCCGGTATCGGGTAGAATTCCACCGTGTCCAAGTTTTAGGACCTATTTAAACATGTTTAAACATTCATTTGAAGCTTTTGCTTCCTCTCTTTACTCTCACTCTAACCTCTCTCCTAAATCCAAGTTTAAGGGTCCAAATCTCAAGTTTAAGGCTTCTAATCACCAAGGTACCTTCCCTAGCTTGTTATGTAACCTCTTTAGCCTTCAAATTCGAGTTTAATCTATGGATTAGGACCATTATCATGTGTTTATGGCCTTAGCACAGTCCTAGGCCGTAAACTCATATAAATGGGGTTTTTAAAGCAACAAAACCCTTCCAAACCACAATTAGACCTTAGATATGGCTAGATGACTTTATGGAATTGGCTTAGAATGCCTTGAAACATGATTTAGAGTCTTGTTTATAAGTTTACGGCCCTGGAAGGTGCCTAGGCCATAAACACTAATTTAGAGGGTTTTTAAGCCCTTAAACCCTTCCTGGACTCAAACAAGGCTTAGATATGAATTTTAGAATAATGGTATTGGCCTTAGAACATCATAAACATAATTTTTGGGGAGTAAATGGGAGTTTACGGCCAAGGTTCGTTCTTGGGCCGTAAACCCCTAAAAAATCGAGAGTAAACTCATTTTACCATGTCCAAATGCCTTCAAACTTAACCAATAGCCTTGTGGTAAATTCTAGAGGCACCTAAAAGTAGTTTGGGGACCTTAAACACATCAAACATCCTCTTAATAAGAGTTTACGGCCAAATATCATGCTCTTAGGCCGTAAACTCCTAAATGTGAGGTAAATGGTGCCCTAAATTCATAACAAGGATTGGAAAATTAACTAGAATCACATGTGATTGTTCCTTGAGCCCCAAAATAATTATTCAAGACCATGGGAGAGTTTACGGCCATAAACTCCATGTTTACAGCCGTGAACTCCCTTAAACATGGATAAGTCCCATAAATTTATTCCAAGGCATTTTAGAAATCCATTCCAACAATTCCCAAGTCCAAACAAGCCATTAAGCACTCAAAATCACACCAACATGAGTTCACGGTCGTGAACTCATGTATGTATGTGTTTCATGGTTGTAAACTCCCTAAAATGTTTACTCTTGGGGAGTAAACTCAAATCCCAAGTCCCTAGTACCATTACACGTCCGTAGATGTCACCCGGGTCACTCCAAACACTTGTTTTGAGGTGTTTGATCTCATTGGAGTATAATGTTCCATATAATTAGTGATTGTAAATCTAATTAGATATATATGGACATTATTTCATTTTACATAGGGACATCGTGAGTAATCAGGACCCGAACCGACGTTTAGTGTCCGAAATCGTTGCATTTCCGAGTCTGGTGAGTTCATACCCCTACCCTTTTTCCGTGTTTTCAATGGTTTTTCAATGTTTTTAGGGGCGGGGGGGTACAAGCAAAAAGTACAAGTGTATTTTGTACTTAAACTGATTTTCAACTTAATGGTTTTACTTACTAAATGTCTTGATTTCCAAAGATTTGTGATAACTAACGTTTTGAAGTGCAGGTTAAACATAGATTTCTTTTAAAAGTGTTATAACTACATTCTCTTTGAATAAGAAATCATACTAATCATGTTTAAGATCAACGAATGTAACCTAGTATGAATACGAATACGAAAGTAACCTAGTACGAATACGAATACGAATGTAACCTAGTACGAATACGAATACGAATGTAACCTAGTACGAATACGAATACGAAAGTAACCTAGTACGAATATGAATACGAATGTAACCTAGTACGAATACGAATACGAATGTAACCTAGTACGAATACGAATACGAATGTAATCTAGTACGAATACGAATACGAATACAAATACGAATACGAATACGAATACGACTACGAATACGAATACGAATACGAATACGACTACGAATACGAGTATGACTACGAATATGAATACGACTACGAATACGAATACGACTACGAATACGAGTACGACTACGAATACGAATACGACTACGAATGTGAATACAACTATGAATGTGAAATGACGCCTTTGGTTGACACTAAGACTTCAAATATACAGTTAGTGTACCCCTTGAGTGTCACCAGAGTTTAGAATTGAATGCGAAAATACGCCTCTGGACCTCTACTGAGTTTCGAATATTTCCGCCTCAGAATGTCGACAGAGCTCCGAATATACAACTAATGTACTCTTTTGGAACTTAACAAAACTTCAAAAATACTGTAATGTACGCTTCTATGTGATTCCAAATATTCGAAAATACAACTAAGCTAGTAGATAATAGTCATTCGAATGTAGAATAACTAAGGGTTTAGAACACGTAACTAATACTACTCACATGGTAATTACTAGTGCTTCAAAATCGGACCTAAAAACCAAGCACCACACATAGGAAAATATGGGATTTTCCTGGGATAACATAACAGCTAGTTACGAACTTAGAAACGAATAGACAACTCCACACATAGGAAAATATGGTATTTTCCTGGGATAACATAACAACCAGTAACGAACTTAGATACAAATAGGCAACTCAACACATAGGAACATATGGGATTTTCCTGGGTAGCACAACAACACATAAACGGATAAAGTAACAAACGAATAACTAAAACTATAAGGAAAATATGGGATTTTCCTGGAACGAAATAACCAACCGTTTTCGGAATTGTAACAAAAGATAACCAAACCGTTTTCATAAGAAAATTTGGGATTTTCTTGATCAACAACTTTTCCAGAAAGTAAAGGAACTCGTTCTTTTCAAAACTAAACCGCTTATGAACTCACTAGCTTTATGCTGATTTTCAAACTGCTTGTATTCTCAGGTCAGTGATAGACAGGTACACCGCAAACTTTTGGAAAAGACGGAGCGTCCCGAAGAATCGTCTTTACTTTTTTTCAAATGACATATGTAAAACACTTGTATAACTTTTCTTTCAAGAAGATGTAAATAATATTATGTAATGTACTGTTTTGTGTTTACTGTTTTACTATGTGCATTGGATTTGATACTTAACATGGAGTCAACCCCGGAAATGTTTCCGCCTTCGGTTTTCGGGGTGTGACAGATTGGTATCAGAGCCCTTGTTTATAGTGAACTGGTATACCAAAGCTTACATGGTATAAGACTATAAACATTAAAGGGCCTAAGTGCTCTAAACTAAAAGTATACTCTAAATATAAGTATTTTCTAAAGTATACAAGTATACCGACCGTCGAGATCCGTAACTACAAGTAGAACAAAATATAAGTAAGTGGGTGTTGTACACTGCGGTTAAACCTGGGCAGTTATGTAGTCGTGTCTAGGATCAATATAGCCTGGCCAACTATATTCATTCGAGACACGACAACATGTGCTTGGGAGTGACTGTGGTACGCAGCATACCTAAAACTTACCTAATATCCCAAACAACGAGTCGTCGCTGCAACGAACCATGAAATACTATGGGAGTATTTCTCGAGCCGATCCTTTGTAGAAATCCCCGTATACGTGTTCTTCCTTGATCATTCCTCTAGCGATAAAATTTTCTGCCTTGATCACTCTTTCCTGCTTTATCGCTTAATATAATGTTATATCTGTCTCGATGAGATATCCCTTGATCCATATCTCTTGATTCAATTCAGAGGACTTATCATCCTCTCTTTCTTGATCTTTATAGATCAAGATGCCTCTAAGGAAAAGACCCAGCTCAAAGAACACCAACAACCCTCCGCCGCTACCACCTCTTCTTCAAATCGATCTAGAAACACTTCAGGCAACCATTTCTGCCACCATATCAGCTCTCCTACCTCAACTAAACCCCAATGATTCAGGAGGTGGTTCCTAAAACCAAAACCGAGAAGGTAATCGGGGACACCGGAAGGAGTGTTCCTATAAAGACTTTATGAATGCAAAACCCACATTCTTCGATGGCACAGGGGGTGTCATTGCTCTAACTCGATGGTTGAAAAAAATCGAATCAATCTTCGAGATTTGTGCCTGTTCGGAATCCGATAAGGCTTTGACTTGGTGGAACGGCCGAGTCAAATCCCTGACTTTACATGTAGCCAATGCTATGGGATGGGAAGTTATGAAGGAACTATTGCGCGCGGAGTATTGCCCTCGGGGTGAAATCCAGAAGCTGGAACATGAACTATGGAACCTGAAGATGAAGGGCTCCGATATCACCTCATACACTTCAAGGTTGGATGATTTGGCACTTCTTTGTCCGGGAATGGTTACCCCGGAAAGCAAAAAGGTAGAAAGGTTCATCTGGGGATTAACTCAGCCGACCAAAGGGAACGTTATAGTAGCAAAGCCAGATACCTATGACAACGCCAAGTGTCTGGCACAAACTTTGATCGATCACAATGTTGATCAAGAAGAAGCAGACACCACTCCCGAGCCACCAGAAAAGAGTGGTGAGAAAAGAAAGTTTTGGAGAAAAAGAAGAAGAGTCAGGCTTCCCCAGAACCCTCAAAGAAACAACAAATAGTGGCAGTCCACGCTGCCGCTACCCCTGCTGCTGTTTCTGTTGTAAATTCCACATCTCAAGTACCTGTGGTGTGACCGATGTAACTACCACCATCGCATCCCTGGCCCTTGTCGTGCAAAGTTCTGTAGAAGTTGTGGCCAGGAAGGTCACCTCGCACGAACCTACAAAACCCCAACCCCATCAACTAGTCAAGCTTCCGGAGCAGGTATCGGTCGAACCTGCTATAGCTGTGGAGAGGTCGGGCACTATAAGCGAAACTGTCCAAAGACAGTAACGTCTGGCAACACTGGGAGAGTCCTAACTATGGGGTAAGAAAGGACAGCCACCGATCCCACCGTTGCCACAGGTATACTTCTTTTCGATAAATCTTGTGCCCGTAATCCTTTTCGATTCTAATGATGAAAGGATTTGCTAACCATTCATTCAAATATCCTTCTAAATTAAATCCTTCGTTAGTAATTGAAACGTGCACCGTCAAGATGACTAACCAGTGATAAAGAAAGCGTTAACGTCATACCCTTAGATCGTATCCTCAATTCGGATGGTTATCCCTTTCCATTTGATCCAAAGTTAAACCTTTCATGGAAAGCTTTGATGCAAAATCGGCATGGAATGACTTAGTCTCATTCATGCGGTTAGTCTTGTCTTCGAAAGGGTCGTCTGTTCGTATCTTTCCTTTGACCCAACTCTCATATTTTTCGTGCATCAAAACTTAGAAAGTTTTTCCATCCATTCCCCGTCCGTATGATATTCGGGAAAACGGGAAGTCTGTAACTTTTTCCCTGATGCCTTTCCAAGAATCCTCGAGAATTCTTTTCCGAACGTCTACTCAAGTCTCGTACTAATCTAGTTCCTGGATGCACCTCGTAGCCGAACCTCCGGAAGATGATGTATCCAATATAGTGACCAGGACCTGATGTGATCACCACGAGTTCGTAACGGTACCCTTCGGTCAGATCATTTTCCTTGATCTTGTAGTAAACAAAGCAGCCATACCGTGGGCACATAACCTAGAGGTCCCATAATTTTCTTTCAGAATTATCAAACCCTTAGTTACTCTACCACATGAAGATGTACCATCTTGTTGGAGTTTGTTTCTGTTGGAAACCTTATCCTAGGGAAAACATGAAATGCTTTGGAAAAGCTAAATACTTCCCTCATGGTACATTAGACTCTTCGCGATCCTTGTAGGAATCGATTTCGTAACCTTCAAACTTCGATTGCCTTAGGAACTCAGTAGCACCCATCTGATACTTCACGTCTCGGTCTTTGAGAAGTATCTACCTAACGAAATCAAGACGCGTCCCGATAGTGAGGGTTCGCTGAGACGTCAAGCGGAGACCCGATGTCACTTGGGAGCGCGAAAACCCGAAGCAGCAAATCCATCCGTATCCCATTCAAATTCATGTCTTGTATCGTAATCATTGACTTTCGGGACGAAATTCCCTCTAACGGGGGGATAATGTAACAACCCGAAGTTGTTCATCGCCGAAAACCCATTCTACCCGTATAACTCGCCGTATATCGATTCGTTCCAATGTCATTTTTGGGTTAAATTAATTAAACTTATATGTTTAATTGATGCTAATGAGTGTCCAAACCTCTTAGGAACTCATGAAATTAGCCCAAAATGCTTATTCCAAAAATTTTAGAAACATCCTCGCCGAGTTACGAAAACTTAATCGGGTGCGACCAAAAGCCCCGTTTAGTGCCGGTATCGTGTAGAATTCCACCGTGTCCAAGTTTTAGGACCTATTTAAACGTGTTTAAACATTCATTTGAAGCTTTTGCTTCCTCTCTCTACTCTCTCTCTAACCTCTCTCCTAAATCCAAGTTTAAGGGTCCAAATCTCAAGTTTAAGGCTTCTAATCACCAAGGTACCTTCCCTAGCTTGTTATGTAACCTCTTTAGCCTTCAAATTCGAATTTAAACTATGGAATAGGACCATTATCATGTGTTTACGGCCTTAGCACAGTCCTAGGCCGTAAACTCATATAAATGGGGTTTTTGGAGCAACAAAACCCTTCCAAACCACAATTAGACCTTAGATATGGCTAGATGACTTTATGGAATGGGCTTAGAATGCCTTGAAACATGATTTAGAGTCTTGTTTATGAGTTTACGGCCCTGGAAGGTGCCTAGGCCATAAACACTAATTTAGAGGGTTTTTAAGCCCTTAAACCCTTCCTAGACTCAAACAAGGCTTAGATATGAATTTTAGAATAATGGTATTGGCCTTAGAACATCATAAGCATAATTTTTGGGGAGTAAATGGGAGTTTACGGCCAAGGTTCGTGCTTGGGCCGTAAACCCCTAAAAAATGAGAGTAAACTCATTTTACCATGTCCAAATGCCTTCAAACTTAACCAATAGCCTTGTGGTAAATTCTAGAGCCACCTAAAAATAGTTTGGGGACCTTAAACACATCAAACATCCTCTTAATAAGAGTTTATGGCCATATATCATGCTCTTAGGCCGTAAACTCCTAAATGTGAGTTAAATGGTGCAACTACATGTTGGGTTTTGAGCATTCTAACACTTCCTAAGTGTACATGCAACCCTAAATACCTTGGATCTATGTTTTCTCTATTATACATGCAAATAAGAACTTCCAAGGTATTATCCTAATCTAGCATACAAAACAATAACTATAGCAAGATAGAATACATACCTCTTTGGTGTAGAAAGTCTTCATGAAGCTTGAGTGCCTAGTGCCCCAAGTGTGACACCTCAAATGGAATCACAATCATCAAAACACTTGGAATGATTTGAGAGAATTCTACACTCTTCAAAATCGGCTAGCCCTTTCTTCACTATCTCTAGTGGCCGATTTTTCCTCAATAATAAGATGCTTATATAGTTACACAATTAGGGTAAACTCTTAATTGTCATGGCTTTCCATTTCCTTGGATCCATGGGTACAAATACACCATGGAGCATCCATGGACCATCCTATGGGTTTTAGCCCAACTTGATTATCCATGGAGCATTAGCCCACTATACAAGTATGGATGATTTACACAATCAACCCATATATTTAATTAGTCTTCTTTTGATCACTTAATTAATCCTAGATTACTTCTTGATCAATACTAATTAAATAATCTTATTATTCTTATTATTAATATACTAGAACTTATAATATATTAATAACCATAAGTGTCTTATTTCTCTCATTCAAGTGCATGATGGTATGCAACCCAAATGGACCATGCCGGGTCGGGTCAAGTCTTACCAAATATAGTTATGGACTTAGACATTAATCCAACAGTCTCCCACTTGGATAAGTCTAAAACTATTATTGCGTATGACTTCAGGAACCAACCGGCATTCGTAGCTCTCAAAAGCTTCTGTCGAACTCTGACCTTGTCGATGAACTCTGACCTTTGTCAGTGACTTGTCCATTAGATAAGGGATCATATATTCCTCCATTCTAGATATCATATGGACTGAGACATGGATTATAATCATTCTCTCTGTCCATTTGTTGTTTCCCGATTTCCGATTTATGACGACTGACTAATTGAACAAATCAAATCAGTCCTGGCCCGGCCGAGCACTTCCATTTGTCATCATCAAATCATCGAGGGGCCCACAGATATCGCTTTTATCCCGAAGATAAAAGGAACGGATAAACTTCGACTCATATGGCTTGTTCTACTACTTGTTGAATCATACACAAAAGCACGTTTTATAGCACAGAGTTACCAAATGCGGTTTCGTGCAATCAATGTACTATCAACTCATAGTAACAACTCATATCTCTAGGTTTGAAGAATATAAGATATTATCGTCTCATGATCACTCGTGATAAAATCCATGAAGTGATTCCAATGAGCGCGGGTTGAATCCAATACTCAGAACTTATGAGCACTCATGATTGTTGTAGCCTTGTCCAACACCTTAGACCTCTACAACCCATCATGACAGTCTTAATTGTTATCTACTTCCAAAATATGACCGACTGTGGATGGTTTGAATAACTTAGTCATTCCGGAAGAATAACCCAGTTTATTCGGGAAGTCAAAACATGCAAAATAAAACACAATAATAATTGAATCCAATATGGTATCAACCCTTTGAACATAAATAAAACACCTTTTATTTATCACCATATGATTACACATTATTCATTGTATACTGTTTCAGCTATCAACTTTATTCTTGAATTTAAAACAATAGTTGTCCCATCCTCCAAGCATGTACACTATGTTTTCTTAAACACTAGTCATGCCACACACCAAGTATGCATACTATGTTTGTCTATGATCTTTACTTTGTGAACTAGATCAATTGAACATAACTTCAATGATTCTCTTTTCACACTCCCAAATCCTTACTGCAAATGCGAGAATTCCAAATTCATGCCATTTACAAAAATCTGTTAGATTCTAAACTTATATGCATTGATCCTCTTGTAACGATTATGCACAAAGTCAGAAAGACTTGACAACAATCATTACAGAGTATTCCAAAGGAGATCAGCTCCTTGGAAACATCCTTCTTGCATTAAGTTTCCTAATCTTAAACAGATTGAAAATTCTAACTTTGAAACATTTCCAGATTCCATTTTGACTATCACTTCTGACCAAGAGTTGCCTCCTTACAGATTATGTCAATATGGTCCTTCCAGAATTATCACTATACTTCCAACTGTCCTTGAGCAACCAATCTTTGGTAAACCTTAGATTGTCCTCGACAATTGTTTAATCCTTTTAGTCATATCCAGTTCTAAACCTTTTCCCTTCTTAATGCCCCAGGCATTTGGAAAATTTTAGAACGGATGAATATAGCACATGTAATCGATCCTATATCCGAAGCATATGGGACACGATTCATGATGTCTTACATAAAGACTAAACCAGTCTTTTGCTATAATATTTCCATTTCAATTTGCCAAGTTCTCATAATTCAGATTATGAAAAGGGATGCCGTAATCATAATCGAATTTTAGAACGCAAATAATGGACCCATATACAGAATTTCCTTATGTTGAGCCATTCCAACATGAAATTCATATATATCCTTGACTAAATGATTAAAACCTCACGATCTAAGCTTATAGATTTGAGATGAAGCATAATTTCCTCTCCCTTAATTATAGCAAAACAACTTTTTCCCAATTGAAACTTTTGTTTTCTATAATTAACATTGCTAACTTGCAATACTTATCATAATTATCATGCTCCCACTAACATGATGATTATTAGCATAACACTTATGCTCCCACTAGCTTTGACATGTACTCAGAAATCAGCTAGACAGTCTGAAATTTAGATTCATACACCCTTTCCGTAGATAGCTCACCTGTGTGTCTAAGCAATTTCAAGAACCATGAAAAGGGATACCATAATCATGGTCTCAATTGCTTAGGCATTTGCCATTTCTCACAAGTCCATGTTAGTGTGCCGGTTAACCACACGCGCTCCACTAACGACTTTTGAAAATGCAAATAACACAATTGATATCTTTGTAAAATCTACTTAGTGAAAGCGTTTCCTCACCATCATTTTCATGAATCGGAGAGAAACCTTATGACACTTACATTTATATGGTGTATGAGTTCCTACCCATATGAATTTGTCAAACCATAATCACAAGACAAAGATAATGACAAATCCAAAACCATATGGATTGAACTCAATCTTAACTTCTTGCCACCTGGCAGCTCAAGGGCCTGCCATTGCTTCCAAGTTGTTATGCAACAAACTGAGAACTCTAAGAACTCATATGCAAATCCAACTTTAACTGGAATGGGCACAGATATGTCAACACGATAGGTTATAAACCTCAAGTCGTGTGCTAGTGAAGAACTTGAGGTTTTATTCTTGATTATTTCTTGAGACTTTCAAGACCTTTAAGACTCCCACTGTCCTCTTGACATATAAGACTCCCTTGTCAAACATCCAAGAGATAGTGCGGATTCTAATCAAGAAAAACACTTTACCCAATTGGCCTAAGTTGGTCTTTGTTTTATCCAAAACATCACAACTTACCAATTTCAAATGTACAAGAGTAGAAAACTTTTACTCTTACATTTGACAAGTGTTTTAAACCTTCTTTAAGACATGTCACTCAAATGACAATCTTGGAGTATGACTCTAAGACTTGTATTGGAACGAAGTATGACTCATCTTCTTGATTTAACCATTTCAACAATTCAAGTTCCTCTTCTTAGTCATAAGAATGCACTAAGATTTCCTTAGAGAACTAATTTTGATATGGTTTCTTAATCATTAAGATGATCACAAAACTGATACTAAAGTACTCTCCCATCTTTTCAGATTTGAGAAACTTTTATCCTTCTGCCTTATTTGATTCTTCTTATCGATCTTTAGTGGTGGACTTAATCAGTGCACAAGAATGTGTACTCGATCCCTAAGTCCTTTACTTGACTCACACATCCATGTGAACAAGTAATTAGTCTTAATTTTCCAAAACTTGAAAGTTCTCATTCATCATGCTATACAACTTGCATGATTCCAAGTTCCGGTCCAATTGAAACTTGGGTGATGAGAATCTTTCCTTATTTGGTAAATTTAGACATTACCACAAATGAAAGAATCAATTTCATACTTCCACTCTTGCTACTAATGGAATCTTATAAGCAACAAAAATTTCCACAGATGCCATTGTAAGGATATTTTAAAATAAATAAAATCAAAAATTTCCTTTTATTTTAAAACTTTGCGGAAAAACTATCCTTACAATCCATATGAAAACTTGTTGTTATCTATTCCTAAGCAATATCTCATAACTCCTAAGAAGTAGCTCAAGAATCCGATTTTTCAAACTATTCGATAGAAATCCATCTATGCGATCAGATTCAGCACATTCTTCCTTTAAGTTTCTTCACTTTCCTTTGATTCTTAAACCATCACCATGCGACCCGGTCACATCATGTATCAAGAATCTCAGAATAGAAACTTAACAGAGTTAGATAGTGGATTTTACCTGAAGTAGAGTCAAACTTATTGACTTTAACATCCTTAGGTAAATTTGGCAGCTTCGCAACCAATGCCCTTTCTTTGGCAATACAAACATATGGACCCTTTGATAATGGTACACAGGACTATCACAGACTTAGCTTTTCTCTTTACCATTTGGTCAACCGAGTTGACTATAGCCGATCCCTTTACCATTGGGAAGAGAATGCTTTTCTGGATTTCCTGTGTCACTATTGTCAATGTCCATCAAGTTTTAAGGAAGTTGATCTTAACAAATAGATAAGATCATTAAGGGTCCTGTCATAGTCTGTTTCATAGGTGTTCCAAAAGAACTCACTATGTGACTTAGAAAGTAGTTGAACCACCAACTTTCTCAAGACTTTGACACCCAACTCTCCCGGCTTGTCAATATGTGACTACATCTCCAAGATGTGTCCACACCTAGACCTTGCCTTGCCAATAGGGCTTGAGTGACCTTAAACTTTTTTCAAGAACTTGTGGGTTGGGGAGAATAATTGGAGGAGGAGAAATAAGTATGATATCCATGGGACATCATCTTCATTAGGAAACCTTGTTTCAAGAGATTTGGGAGGATCATAGGTGTCTATTACAGACATCTTTTGGGAGATATTCAAGATAATTGATTTAAAGTCCTTAATATGACACCCAATATGAAATATTAAGGCTAGGACCCAACAAACTATTTTATAACTTAGAAGAGGTATGCCGTAATCCAAGCTATAAAATATTTGAAGGTAAGTGAATGACGATTCACCAATTTCCACCAAGATAAACGAAATGTATTATTAGGTTTTAATTGGTTTTGAAACTCCTAGATCTTTGAGATTCATTGAACTTTTCAAAGGCATGTTTCAATCTCGAGTGTGCCCTTCAGGTTTTGTGACTGGGATGCCGAGGATCACAAAACAAGGTGTGAAGTAACCATGCAAATCACTTGGTACCCTTAATAAATTACACCTCAATCGATGTGCCGGTTAACCACACACGCTCCATCGATACTTTGATAAATATTAAGTCACCCTTTACCTACCTTGTTAAGTCCAAGTTAGTGTGCCGGTTAACCACACACGCTCCACTAACGACTTAGACAAAGTGTAAAGTGTAATTTCATGGATTAGCACCTTATTCAAATTTTTCTAAGTAACTAAGATTGGGTATTATTAAAAGTTTAGTTACTTAGTATTTTCATTAATACTTTTAATGAAGGGAGAATTATAGTCCTGTCAAACCCGTTCGGCTAACGACCCTCCACCGGTCAAGCAAGCGGTGGGTGAGAGTGGACACCCATTAAGTTGCCATTTTATAGGCAACAACCTTATACCCACCTTATAGACCGGCTTCGTGAATGAGGCGTACTAGCGGTAAGACTGACTTTACTCTTATACATATATATATTATTAACTTATAATATTATAAAGTATAAGGGTTGAATTTTAACTTTTAAAATTCTAAGGGCTAAATTGGAATTAAAGTATTCATTAGAGAAAACTTTACAAATTCCAAAACTTGAGGGCAAGTTTTGAAACTATTCAAAACTAATTAATTCCATAACTTATGTGTTTAAAGTAGTTTTAATCCAAAAACTCTTCAAGTTCCATAACTTGAGGACAAGTTATGGAAGACTTTAAACTAATAAAAGAATTAACTTTTCTTTATTTTATAACTTATGGAATTAATTAAGGTTACACCTTTTTTTTATTTTTATTTTATTTGATTAAATGAAGAGACTCTTGGTCCTCCATAACTTGAGGACAAGTTATGGAGTCATAAAACCATTTAATTAGAACTAGACTCTTCATTTTTGTAACCTTTGCCAATTTTTATGAGTTTTATGATTCTTAAATGTGACTTTTCATATAACTTGATGACAAGTTACAAAAACACATTTTAGAATCAATTCTTAGATTAATTTGGATTAAAACCAACTATCACATAATTTTATTCATTAATCTAAATTCACTCATAAAACAAGGTAACACAAAAAAACTTTTGGTGATCCATAACTTATTCTTAAGTTATGGAATCCTTTAAAACATTAACACCAAATTTTGTAACTCCAAAAAAAACTTTGAATCAATTTTTTTTTTTAAAACCTTTTCATATCCATAACTTATGGAGGTTTCAAAAAAAAATAAAACTCTTTAGATCAAACTTTTAAAACTAATAAAATAATCATATTATTTTATCTTTTATTAAATTTGACCTAATTCAACTCATAAAGCAAATTATTCAAATTTTACGAATAATTAGTTTTTCACAAGAACAAGTAATTATTTTAAAATTTGACAAACTTCATGTTTTTTTTTTCTTTTTTTTTTTCAACTTTGAAAATAAAATATTTGCATCAATATAACAGAAAACAACCCGTGGCTCTGATACCACTGTTGGGTTTTGAGCATTCTAACACTTCCTAAGTGTACATGCAACCCTAAATACCTTGGATCTATGTTTTCTCTATTATACATGCAAATAAGAACTTCCAAGGTATTATCCTAATCTAGCATACAAAACAATAACTATAGCAAGATAGAATACATACCTCTTTGGTGTAGAAAGTCTTCATAAAGCTTGAGTGCCTAGTGCCCCAAGTGTGACACCTCAAATGGAATCACAATCATCAAAACACTTGGAATGATTTGAGAGAATTCTACACTCTTCAAAATCGGCTAGCCCTTTCTTCACTATCTCTAGTGGCCGATTTTTCCTCAATAATAAGATGCTTATATAGTTACACAATTAGGGTAAACTCTTAATTGTCATGGCTTTCCATTTCCTTGGATCCATGGGTACAAATACACCATGGAGCATCCATGGACCATCCTATGGGTTTTAGCCCAACTTGATTATCCATGGAGCATTAGCCCACTATACAAGTATGGATGATTTACACAATCAACCCATATATTTAATTAGTCTTCTTTTGATCACTTAATTAATCCTAGATTAATTCTTGATCAATACTAATTAAATAATCTTATTATTCTTATTATTAATATACTAGAACTTATAATATATTAATAACCATAAGTGTCTTATTTCTCTCATTCAAGTGCATGATGGTATGCAACCCAAATGGACCATGCCGGGTCGGGTCAAGTCTTACCAAATATAGTTATGGACTTAGACATTAATCCAACACTACATTCATAACAAGGCTTGGAAAATTAACTAGAATCACATGTGATTGTTCCTTGAGCCCCAAAATATTTATTCAATACCATGGGAGAGTTTACGACCATAAACTCCAGGTTTACAGCCGTGAACTCCCTTAAACATGGTATAAGTCCCATAAATTTATTCCAAGGCATTTTAGAAATCCATTCCAACAATTCCCAAGTCCAAACAAGCCATTAAGCACTCAAAATCACACCAACATGAGTTCACGGCCGTGAAATCATGTATGTATGTGTTTCATGGTTGTAAACTCCCTAAAATGTTTACTTTTGGGGAGTAAACTCAAATCCCAAGTCCCTAGTACCATTACACGTCCGTAGATGTCACCCGGGTCACTCCAAACACTTGTTTTGAGGTGTTTGATCTCATTGGAGTATAATGTTCCATATAATTAGTGATTGTAAATGTAATTAGAACAAAATTTAAAAGACACAGAGAGTTCTCCAGATTGTTTCTTTCACTAAGAAAAATGTTTTTTCTTCACCAAGAAGACGGTTGTCACAAAGACGATTACGACACCAACCGTGTTCACAACATTAGGGTTTTCCCTAATGTTGTATATATACTAATCTATACATATCAATCCCATGATTAAAGAGAATGTATCTAATCTATACTCAGAACTGATCTTCTCAAAAAGATACTAGATATGCGATCTATTGTATACTTATCTATATCATTAACCAATATACAAAAGATTACATAGAATATCTACGTTATACACTGAAGCTAATAAGCTTGATACGTTTTCATCGTAGTTGAGGGTTACACTGATAGATAGTGGAGAGTGTTTGACTCATCAGATCATAAGGTGTGACCTTACACAAATTATGTAGAATTAATAAAGGAATAATTAGCTGATTAATTATTATGGTTTAATAATTAAATATTAACTAAATAGAAAACAATTTGGGAAATAATTAACAATTTAATTAATAGAAGGGTTAAATATCAAATAATCAATAGTTGATTAATCACGAATATTCTAGAACCATAGAAAGAAAATTGGTGAACAAATATTCCCTTAGGAACAAGGGAATTTCAATCACATAATTATCCCATCCTACATGGGCTTGATGATAAAACACTAGAAGATATCTAAGACTATAAATAGGGCCTTAGAGATTCATTCTTCCTTGCTCATTCTTGGTTGAAGTTTCGCCTCTTCTTTCTCCCTCTTTGTGGACGAACTTTCCGTATAGTTTGTCCCCTCCTAGTTATTTTTTATTCTACTATATTGATTTTATTGGGTGTGAACCAAGAGAGGGGTTCTTGTTTAGGTCCTGATCATATAAACAGGGTGGCATGCATGAGAGCTTAAGTGCGAAGGTCTTTGGCTGCAAAAGAGGTATGTGATCCTTCTTTTGTCTTTTTTTTTCTAGGGTATATGCAATTAGTTTGAAATCATAGATCCATAGGTTGCATGCACACTTAGGTATATCATAGCTTTGATTTTTCTGCTACCTAGTTTATAGTGTACTTGATGCCTTGAAAACCTAACAATAGTATCAGAGCCATTGGTTTGTAATTGCATTCACCGTTAATCCATATTTTATTAAAATGCTTGTCTGAAATTGAATAAAAGAAGAAAAATTCAAAACTAAGAAACAGTTTGTCGCAGGTCACGACATGACTGACTCGAATTAGGATTTCCCTTTCCAAACTTGAAGATTATTTTTAATATGGATTGATACCCAATTTAAAATGTTTTAAATCTAGAAAAAACAATAAATATTATTTAAATATGATTATTTGAATTTGAATATTTATTTATTATTTAAACAGTGAATTTAAATAATTAATGTTATTTATAATAGAGATTTATGAATTTGAATATTAATTCCTCATGGTTTATTAATTATTACATTGCTTCCTCGCAACTAATTAGATATGATATTACACAATAACATTTAAAGAGTTTTAAATTTACCCTTTATATATATATATATATATATATATATATATATATATATATATATATATATATTAGAATTGTATATAGTATATGTATAAGATAGTTACAACATGCGTCCTCGCATGTTTTAAATATTGACATTGTTAATCTTACCTTGAATTGGCTCACCCATTCAGATGTAGGGGTTTAAGGAGGTTTCTAAGATTCCTAATGAAGTCGGTTTTTAATATGCTTTGCGTTTACCACCCTCATCGCCATATTGCCGTTTGAGAATGGAGTTACCTAAAGCGTTTGATAGTGATAGTGGTCAATCTAAAAGAATGATAAATACAAGTATAAAACAAAATCGTATTTTATTTTAATTAAAATTGAATCTTATGTTATCCATAAAAATTGCACTCTCTTTATAACTTCTTGATGGAGCTCATGTGGTTAACCGGCAGATCAATCTGAGAGTATAAGTAGAGAATAATATGATACTTGTGTATCTTAAGCGTAACTTGAGTCGGGGACCATGCAATTTTTTATGGGTGATTCAGCATATGTTCAATAAATCACATAATCCTCGTCATTAAATTTAATATGAACATAATATGTGATTTACATGCCATTGAAAGTCAATGAATCTCAAAGATCTAGGAATTTCATTGTGATCAAAATTGACAAAGGGATTTGTCTGCCTAAATAACTTTATGGTGTGTTTACGACATCCCTTTTCACATCATGAGGCCAAATATGGATCTTATCCTTAACTTAATAATTTGATTTAGGGTGATTATTTATTAAGGATTTTCTATATCAAAATAATTAGAATCATATTTTTTGTAGATGTAGATCCCAGTCAACAAGAATACCAATAACAATCCTCCTCCCCCTCCACCCCTTTGATAGACTAACTGATATGTGTATTATGATTATGATGGAGAAAAATATAGATTGGATCATGTGCTCTTTTATCACATCATTTCATGAGTTCCTTACGGAAAAAATGGATGATTCCAATATGAACATCATGGAGTTTCATGACTTGTTAATAGCAGTTGAAGCTAGTATACAAGAGACTATTGAGTTCGTCATCCCCATCTTAGCCATTGATCGTGGTTTTGCTAAAAGGAAAAGGGTTTATCGTCCTAGAGGAAAGGGAAAGGATAAGGACAGGCTGACTAAGTCCTAAGAGAAAAGTCCAAGATGAGATATGTCCTTTTACTGATCCAAATGAGGTTTTTTTATGCCAGTCCAAGGGACAATGGAAGCGTAGCTACCCTAAATACCTGGAAGACCTCAAGAAGGTAAACTTCAAGGTGGTTGGCACCTTAGGTGTGTTTATTATAGAACTCCATAGCACATCTACTTCTAGCTCTTGTTCTCTTGATACAAGATGTAGTACTCATATTTTCTCTGATATATAGGGACTAAGATGAAGTAGGAATTTGAGGCATGGGTAGCTCAACCTGATCAAGGGAATTAGGAACAAATCAGTTGTTTAAAGGATTGGGAACTATGAGCTCACGCTTGGTGGTGGCTTTTATCTTAGCTTCTTAAATTTTTTTCTTTTCACTTGATATGGTGTGACAACCCGAAATTTATTCCGTTACTGTAACCCACTTCCGTTAATAAAATTTATTTTTATTATTAAAGTTTTCCGTTAACTACTTAAGTTAAGTAAATTAATTAGGGTTATTGTCGTAATTTCATACGTGCTGGAAAACGATAAATCACGCGAAATATCCTCGATTTCCTTTGGAAAGTTTTTAGTTCACGACCAAATCGAGTTATGGTCATTTAATCGGGTACAACCATAAACTCCGTTTGATGTCGGGAATTGGGGGGATCCCCAACTGGCCGTAAACTCAACCCTATATAAGGATTGAGTGGTCTTCATTTGAACCCTTTTCACAATCTAGGAACTTTCTCTCTCTACTCTCTCTCTCTACAAAATTTGGGATTTGATCAAGAATCACCCCTTTCAAGCTTCACAACTGTAAGTTAACCCTTCTAGCTTGTTGTTTAGCTTAGTATACTTGAAAATTCATGGTTTAATCATCCAAACACCCCAAGAGCATATGTTTACAGTTTGGGAACATCCCAAAACCGTAAACACCCTAAAAGGGGGTTTTGATGCCCCAAAACCCTTCCAATGTTTGGATAATGACCTAGAAACTTGTATGAATGATCTTAGAACCCCAAAGCATGGAATGAGAGGAGTAAACATGATTTTACGGTTGGGGGATGTCCCAAAACCGTAAACACCTTTTAAGGGTGTTAAAGTGCCCTTAACACCTTCTATAGCTTGTATAAGTGGCTAGAACCTTGCATGATTGAACTAGAAGCACCAAAACACAAAAGGAAGTGACAAACATGAGTTTACAGCCGTAAACTCATGTGTTTATGACCATAAACTCCCCAAGGAAGGACTCAGAAACCATAAACTCCAAGGAAGGTCCATTTCAAGCCCCAATCACTTCCATAGCCCTTGATTCGAGTCTAGCATGGTTGATTGAGTAGTTTAAGACCTTTGAGCACCCAATGACACCATTACCATGAGTTTATGGTCATAAACTCATGGGGGATATGGTCTTGAAACCGTAAACATCCCCTAAGGCCACCACTTGAAGAGTAAACTCCATAATGAGGCCATTCACTCCTTAAATTGCAACTCGTATCACCCTAGCACTTGGAATAAAGTGTTTTCATGCATTAGAGTGTATTTACTTACTTAATTAGTGATTAGATAACTAATTAGATACTATTATGTATCGCTTCATTCTACATAGGATCCTCACATGTGTTCAAGTCCTCGATTGACACCTAGCATCCTACCCGACACGTTCATCCATTCCACTCACAGCAGGTGAGTTCATACCCTACACTTTTCCGAGTTTTTCATGTTTTCAGGGGGGAATACAAGCAAATCACAAAGGATTTCATAATTTAAAAACTGATGTAATTATAACAGATTTTCTATCAAACTTTTAGATATCTTTATCCCTTTTGTAATATGCGGAGCATAAGGGACGCTTTCTAAATATAATTACATAGTTTTCGAAACAATGTGGAAACTTATCAAACCATTCAAATTATTATGGAAATAATTTGGGATATTCATTATTTGTTTTACGGATTCGAATTTCATGCAAAGTGATTAGATAAACTATGTCTTATTTAGCTTATCCATTATTAATCTAGAGTATCATGCTAAATAATTATCTTGTGTTTAATTATTTATACTCTACTTTGTTCCAAACGATTTCGAAACTCAATATCAGTCAACTATCCCGTGAATTAGTTAATACTAGCTTGTGAGACTTATCTGCGTTATGCCCTTCGGGGTACCAATAAATCCTCTCCGGTAGTATAACCAGAGACTCCTGGAGGGAGAACGTGAAATTGTGGATAGATCTATTCGGGACTGACAATCCCACACCTGAACTGCTAGCTACAGTTAGGCGGGCACGCCTGGGGTGACAAATTTTGGAAATCGTACGACACTTGAAGAACGTCAAGGAGGTCACAAGTCAAATTAGTATGGTTATACGACTCACAATACGTGTAAACTAACTTTGTTCACGGATTTCTTTTGTTTCTTCTATAGTTTTATTTATGTAATAAAACTACCTACCTACTTACTGGATGGTATTCCAGGGACATAACTTATGGCTTTATTTTAAGTAGTAAAACTACTATACTTACTGGTGGTAACCAGGGTTTTTCTTATCATATGGAAATCGACAAACATGTTAGAAAATATGGGATTTTCTTGGAAAACATGCATATGTATTTCATAACTCAGTAACAATAGTTTTCGATATTTACTGCATTCTTTAACGATGGAACTAAAAGTATTTTCACAAGATTTATTAACAATTTTTTCCTTACAAAATGTGCTTATGAACTCACCAGCTTTATGCTGATATTTCTAAAACTGTTTGTATTCTCAGGATCACGTTAGACATGTATCTCGCTTACTTTTGGAGAAGACGGAGCATAAAAGTCTCGTCTTTACTTTTGTTTAAACTAATGTATTTAATATATGTATATTCTTCATTTTCAAACAATTGTAAATATTCTTATGTAATGTAATGGTTGTGCTTACTATGCTTACTATGTACAATGGTTGTGATACTACGCATGACGTCCTCCGCCCCGAAACGTTTCCGCCGTCGGTTTCGTGGTGTGACAGATTGATATCAGAGCTTTTGTTTATAGTGCACTATGTATACCAAACCTTACATGGTATATAACTATAAACACTAAGGGGCCGAAGCACTTTGAACTAAAAGTATACTTTAAAATACAAGTATTTTACAGAAAGTATACAAGAATACCTAAACGTTAGGAACAGTAACCACGAGTAGAACAAAACAAAAGTAATTGGGTGTTGGGCACTGCGGTTAAACCTGGGAAATTATGTAGTCGTGTCTAGGGTCAATATAGCCTGATCAACTATATTCATTCGAGACACGGCCAACATGTGCTTGGGATTGACTGTGGTGTACAGCAAGCCTAAAACTTACCAAATATCCATACAACGAGTCATCGTTTCAACAAAACATAAAAATACTATAGGAGTATTTTCTAGAGTCGAATTCGTTATAAAGATCCTCATCCAAGTGTTGCTACTCCTTCCCTTTAGCGATAATTCTCTTGAATTGGTAGTTTTCCTATATATTATCTCATAGTAGAACACTCTATCTGCCATAATGAGATATTTCTTGCTTCGTATCTCTTGATTCAACCCAGAGGACTTACCACCCTCTCTTTCCCTAATCATTTTAGATCAAGATGCCTCCAAAGAAAAGACCCACCACAAAGAACAACAATCCTCCTCCACTACCTCCTCAGTTTGATCCCGCTATGTTCCAGGCAGCTGTTACTGCTGCTGTGGCTGCCGCGATGAATCTAGAAGGTGGTCAGGAACACGAGAAGGAGTGTTCCTATAAAGACTTTATGAATGCAAAACCCACATATTTCAATGGCATTGGAGGTGTTATTGCTCTGACACGATGATTCGAGAAGATCGAGTCTATCTTCGAAATCTATTCCTGTTCGGAAGCTAATAAAGTGAAATTCGCCGCCTGCACTTTCACTGATAAAGCATTAACTTGGTGGAATGGCCGAGTAAAATCCTTAACCCTGCCAGTAGCAAATGCTATGGGTTGGGAGAGCTTGAAAGAGCTCATGCTTGCTGAGTACTGCCCACGGGGCGAAATGCAAAAGTTACACTTCTAGGTTTGAAGACCTAGCACTCCTTTGCCCAGGGATGGTTACCCTGGAAAGCAAGAAGATAGAAAGGTACATTTTAGGATTGACACCCCCAACTCAAAGGAATGTCTTGGCTGCTAGGCATAACACTTTTGATAGCGCCAAGTGCCTGGCGCAGACCCTCATAGATCACGAGGTCGATTTGGATAAAGTAACAACCACTTTTGAGCCAACAAAGGAGAGTGGGGATAAAAAGAAGTTCTGAAACAAGCGGAAGGGTCAGAGTTCGCAAGGATCCTCCAAGAAGCAACAAACTGTGGCAGTCCACACTACTACTACTCATGTCGCCACTCTTACAGCTCAAGCACCTACCAGTGGATATACTGGTACCCTCCCGTGGTGCAACAAGTGCAGCTACCATCATTGCATCCCCGATCCATGCCATGAAATGCTCTGCACCAACTGTGGCAAAAGGGTCACCTTGCTCAAAACTGCAGAACACCAGCCCAAACAACCAATCAAGCATCCGGAGCAGGTGTCAGTCAAGCCTGCTATGGTTGTTGTGAGGCCGGGCAGTACAAGAGGAACTGCCCCAAGGCAACATCGACCAACAACACCGGGAGAGTTCTAATGATGGGACAAAAGGAGGCAGTCGTCGATCCCACCATTGTGAGCCTCGGTCATGACTACGTTTCTGAAACCACCATGATTTGGGGTCCAGATTCAGTCCATGAGATAGTAGGCTCCGCCACCCTTCACTTCTAAATTCTTCTCCATTCCTCGTAGGGATTCACCCGCCACATTTTCAATTTGCAAAGCTTCTATTTGTGCTTCCTTAATTTGTGTGGATAGGTGGGAATGGATAGTCATGGTCAGAGATTTGACCCTCCGAGCAGTGTATTCCTTTCGACTGAGGGCGTCGGCTACTACGTTGGCCTTGCCAGGATGATAACGAATTTCGCATTCGTAGTCATTCAGTAACTCAACCCATCGTCGTTGTCGCATGTTGAGTTCCTTCTGATCGAAAATGTGTTGAAGGCTCTTGTGATCAGTGAATATAGTACTCTTTGTTCCGTATAAGTAGTGCCTCCAGATCTTCAGAGCAAACACCACTGCTCCTAACTCGAGGTCGTGTGTCGTATAGTTCACTTCGTGTGTCTTAAGCTGTCGGGAGGCATAAGCGATAACCTTCCCTCTCTGCATAAGAACACAACCAAGTCCTTGATTTGAAGCATCGCAATACACTACGAAGTCTTCTATCCCTTTGGGGAGGGATAGTATCGGTGCGGTGCACAAGGCCTGTTTTAGTGTCTGGAATGCCTTCTCTTGTTTCGCTTCCCAGTCAAAGGCCACTCCTTTCTGGGTTAATGAAGTAAGAGGTTTCGCAATGCTCGAAAAGTTCTTTATGAATCTGCGATAGTAGCCAGCTAGACCTAGAAATTGACGAATTTCTGTAGGTGTCTTTGGTGCCGACCAGTTCTCAATAGCCTTAATTTTGGAGGGGTCCACGTGTATACCTTTCTCGCTCAAACGTGACCTAAAAATTCGACTCTTCGAATCCAAAATTCGCATTTAGAGAACTTCGCATAGAGTTTCTCCGTTCGCAGTGTTTCTAGGACTTTTCGTAGGTGTTGACTACGCTCTTCCTCACTTCGAGAGTAGATAAGTATATCATCGATAAAGACGATGACGAACTGATCCAAGTAAGGGCGGCATACCCTATTCATTAGGTCTATAAATACTGCTGGTGCATTGGTTAATCCGAACGGCATCACCACGAATTCGTAGTGTCCATAACGAATTCGGAAGGCTGTCTTTGGAATGTCCCCCTCTAGAACTCGTAATTGGTGATATCCGGATCGCAGGTCTATTTTGGAGAAGTAGTTCGCCCCTTGAAGTTGATCGAATAGGTTGTTAATACGGGGTAGAGGATAGCGGTTCTTGACAGTAAGTTTGTTCAGCTCTCTGTAGTCGATGCACATACGGAACGATCCGTCTTTCTTCTTTACAAACAAGACCGGTGCTCCCCAAGGTGAGAAACTTGGCCTTATGAATCCTTTGTGAAGGAGTTCATTAAGTTGACTGGAAAGTTCCTGCATCTCTGCTGGTGCAAGACGATAAGGCGACTTCGCTACTGGGGTAGCTCCTGAAATTAAGTCGATTCTGAACTCGACTTGGTGTTGCGGTGGTAATCCTGGTAGTTCTTCTGGAAAGATATCGGGAAAGTCGCGTACTACCGAGATGCTCTTGATGTCCTTCAGTTCTTGACTTGTATCGACGATGTGCGCTAGGAATGCTCGACAATCCTTCCGCAAACACTTTCGAGCTTGGATGCACGAAATGATGCGAAGGTTTGTACTAGATTTGTCGCCGTAGACAACTAATGTTTCGTTGTTAGGGAGGTTAAGACGGACTGCTTTCTCAAAGCACACGATGTCGGCGCGAAGAAGACTCAACCAATCCATGCCGACTATGACGTCGAAACTTTTAATTTGAACCGGCATGAGATTGATTGGGAAAGAATGGCCGTCTAATGTTAACGTACAGCCCATGTATATGCAATTTGTGTTTTCGGTTTTTCGATTGGCCATCTCTACAGTGAATGATTTTTCTAACTTGCTAGGTTTAGGTTTAAGTAAATGAATAAAGTTTTGACTCACGAAGCTTCTCTCCGCTCCACTATCGAATAATATGCATGCGTATGAATTATCGAGAAGGAACGTACCAGCAACTATAGTTGGGTCAGCTACAGCTTCGTCGTGGCCTATTGCCAAAACTCGTCCCACACCTCCGGTGCCTGCTGCCTTAGGACAGTTTCTCTTGTAGTGGCCCACCTCGCCACAACAGTAGCAAGCCTGCCCTACACCCGCACCGGGAACTTGAGTGATCGGCTTTGCGGGTTCCTTGCAGAAACGGGCTGTGTGTCCTTTCTTGCTGCAGTTGGCGCACTGCATTGTTGGGTTTTGAGCATTCTAACACTTCCTAAGTGTACATGCAACCCTAAATACCTTGGATCTATGTTTTCTCTATTATACATGCAAATAAGAACTTCCAAGGTATTATGCTAATCTAGCATACAAAACAATAATGTAACAAGATAGAATACATACCTCTTGATGTAGAAAGTCTTCATGAAGCTTGAGTGCTTAGTGCCCCAAGTGTGACACCTCAAATGGAATCACAATCATCAAAACACTTAGAATGACTTAAGAGAATTCGACACTCACCAAAATCGGCTAGCCCTTTCTTGAATACTACTAGTGGCCGATTTTTCCTCAATAATAAGATGCTTATATAGTTACACAATTAGGGTAAACTCTTAATTGTCATGGCTTTCCATTTCCTTGGATCCATGGGTTCAAATACACCATGGAGCATCCATGAACCATCTTATGGGTTTTAGCCCAACTTGATTATCCATGGAGCATTAGCCCACTATACAAGTATGGATGATTTACACAATCAACCCATATATTTAATTAGTCTTCTTTTGATCACTTAATTAATCCTAGATTAATTCTTGATCAATACTAATTAAATAATCTCATTATTCTTATTATTAATATACTAGAACTTATAATATATTAATAACCATAAGTGTCTTATTTCTCTCATTCAAGTGCATGATGGTATGCAACCCAAATGGACCATGCCGGGTCGGGTCAAGTCTTACCAATTATAGTTATGGACTTAGACATTAATCCAACAGTCTCCCACTTGGATAAGTCTAAAACTATTATTGCGAATGACTTCAAGAACCGACCGACAATCGTAGCTCTCAAAAGCTTCTGTCGAACTCTGACCTTGTAGATGAACTCTGACCTTTGTCAGTGACTTGTCCATTAGATAAGGGATCATATATTCCTCCATTCTAGATATCATATGGACTGAGACATGGATTATAATCATTCTCTCTGTCCATTTGTTGTTTCCCGATTTCCGATTTATGACGACTGACTAATTGAACAAATCAAATCAGTCCTGGCCCGGCCGAGCACTTCCATTTGTCATCATCAAATCATCGAGGGGCCCACAGATATCGCTTTTATCCCGAAGGTAAAAGGAACGGATAAACTTCGACTCATATGGCTTGTTCTACTACTTGTTGAATCATACACAAAGGCACGTTTTATAGCACCGAGTTACCAAATGCGTTTTCGTGCTATCAATGTACTATCAACTCATAGTAACAACTCATATCTCTAGGTTTGAAGAATATAAGATATTATCGTCTCATGATCACTCGTGATAAAATCCATGAAGTGATTCCAATGAGCGCGGGTTGAATCCAATACTCAGAACTTATGAGCACTCATGATTGTTGTAGCCTTGTCCAACACCTTAGACCTCTACAACCCATCATGACAGTCTTAATTCTTATCTACTTCCAAAATATGACCGACTGTGGATGGTTTGAATAACTTAGTCATTCCGGAAGAATAACCTAGTTTATTCGGGAAGTCAAAACATGCAAAGTGAAACACAATAATAATTGAATCTAATATGGTATCAACCCTTTGAACATAAATAAAACACCTTTTATTTATCACCATATGATTACACATTATTCATTGTATACTGTTTCAGCTATCAACTTTATTCTTGAATTTAAAACAATAGTTTCCCATGCTCCAAGCATGTACACTATGTTTTCTTAAACACTAGTCATGCCACACACCAAGTATGCATACTATGTTTGTCTATGATCTTTACTTTGTGAACTAGATCAATTGAATCATAACTTCAATGATTCTCTTTTCACACTCCCAAATCCTTACTGCAAATGCAAGAATTCCAAATTCATGCCATTTACTGAAATCTGTTAGATTCTAAACTTATATGCATTGATCCTCTCGTAATGATTATGCACAAAGTCATAAAGACTTGGCAACAATCATTACAGAGTATTCCAAAGGAGATCAACTCCTTGGAAATATCCTTCTTGCATTAAGTTTCCTTAATCTTACACAGATTGAAAATTCTAACTTTGAAACATTTCCAGATTCCATTTTGACTATCACTTCTGAACAAGAGTTGCCTCCTTACAGATTATGTCAATATGGTCCTTCCAGAATTATCACTATACTTCCAACTGTCCTTGAGCAACCAATCTTTGGTAAACCTTAGATTGTCCTCGACAATTGTTTAATCCTTTTAGTCATATCCAGTTCTAAACCTTTTCCCTTCTTAATGCCCCAGGCATTTGGAAAATTTTAGAACGGATGAATATAGCACATGTAATCGATCCTATATCCGAAGCATATGGGACACGATTCATGATGTCTTACATAAAGACTAAACCAGTCTTTTGCTATAATATTTCCATTTCAATTTGCCAAGTTCTCATAATTCAGATTATGAAAAGGGATGCCGTAATCATAATCGAATTTTAGAACGCAAATAATGGACCCATATACAGAATTTCCTTATGTTGAGCCATTCCAACATGAAATTCATATATATCCTTGACTAAATGATTAAAACCTCACGATCTAAGCTTATAGATTTGAGATGAAGCATAATTTCCTCTCCCTTAATTATAGCAAAACAACTTTTTCCCAATTGAAACTTTTGTTTTCTATAATTAACATTGCTAACTTGCAATACTTATCATAATTATCATGCTCCCACTAACATGATGATTATTAGCATAACACTTATGCTCCCACTAGCTTTGACATGTACTCAGAAATCAGCTGACTTTCTTAAATTTAGATTCATACACCATTTCCGTAGATAGCTCACCTGTGTGTCTAAGCAATTTCAAGAACCATGAAAAGGGATACCGTAATCATGGTCTCAATTGCTTAGGCATTTGCCATTTCTCACAAGTCCATGTTAGTGTGCCGGTTAACCACACGCGCTCCACTAACGACTTTTGAAAATGCAAATGACACAATTGATATCTTCGTAAAATCTACTTAGTGAAAGCGTTTCCTCACCATCATTTTCATGAATCGGAGAGAAACCTTATGACACTTAGATTTATATGGTGTATGAGTTCCTACCCATATGAATTTGTCAAACCATAATCACAAGACAAAGATAATGACAAATCCAAAACCATATGGATTGAACTCAATCTTAACTTCTTGCCACCTGGCAGCTCAAGGGCCTGCCATTGCTTCCAAGTTGTTATGCAACAAACTGAGAACTCTAAGAACTCATATGCAAAGCCAACTTTAACTGGAATGGGCACAGATATGTCAACACGATAGGTTATAAACCTCAAGTCGTGTGCTAGTGAAGAACTTGAGGTTTTATTCTTGATTATTTCTTGAGACTTTCAAGACCTTTAAGACTCCCACTGTCCTCTTGACATATAAGACTCCCTTGTCAAACATCCAAGAGATAGTGCGGATTCTAATCAAGAAAAACACTTTACCCAATTGGCCTAAGTTGGTCTTTGTTTTATCCAAAACATCACAACTTACCAATTTCAAATGTACAAGAGTAGAAAACTTTTACTCTTACATTTGACAAGTGTTTTAAACCTTCTTTAAGACATGTCACTCAAATTACAATCTTGGAGTATGACTCTAAGACTTGCAGTATGACTCATCTTCTTGATTTAACCATTTCAACAATTCAAGATCCCTCTTCTTAGTCATAAGAATGCGCTAAGACTTCCTTAGAGAACTAATTGTGCTATGGTTTCTTAATCATTAAGATGATCACAAAAACTGATACTAAAGTACTCTCCCATCTTTTCAGATTTGAGAAACTTTTATCCTTCTGCCTAATTTGATTCTTTTTATTCGCTCTGCCTTACATTGGAACCTTTTTCCAATGTCTCAGAGTTATACTTAAGCATGTAAGTATAATCATATTTACTGAGCTTTAGTAAACTATGACGAATAGTCTTATCAAACTTTCGTGGTAGACTTAATCAGTGCACAAGAATGTGTACTCGATCCCTTAGTCCTTTACTTGACTCACACATCCATGTGAACAAGTAATTAGTCTTAATTTTCCAATACTTGAAAGTTCTCATTCATCATGCTATACAACTTGCATGATTCCAAGTTCCGGTCCAATTGAAACTTGGGTGATGAGAATCTTTCCTTATTTGGTAAATCTAGACATTACCACAAATGAAAGAATCAATTTCATATTTCCACTCTTGCTCTTAATGGAATCATATAAGCAACAATTTTTCCTCAAAAGCCATTGTAAGGATATTTTAAAATAAATAAAATCAAAAAAATTTTCTTTTATTTTAACACTTTGCGGAAAAACTTATCCTTACAATCCATATGAAAACTTGTTGTTATCTATTCCTAAGCAATATCTCATAACTCCTAAGAAGTTGCTCAAGAATCCGATCTTCAAACTATGCGATAGAAATCCATCTACGCCATCAGATTCAGCATATTCTTTCTTTAAGTTTCTGCACTTTTCTTTGATTCTTAAAACATCACCATGTGACCCAGTCACATCATGTATCAGGAATCTCATAATAGAAACTTAACAGAGTTAGATAGTGGTCTTTACCTGAAGTAGAGTCAAACTTATTGACTTTAACATCCTTAGGTAAATTTGGCAGCTTCGCAACCAATGCCCCTTCCCTTGGCAATATAAATGTATGGACCCTTTGATAATGGTACACGAGACTATCACAGACTTAGCTTTTCTCTTTACCATTTGGTCAACCGAGTTGACTATGGCCGATCCCTTTCCATTGGGAAGAGAATGCTTTACTGGATATCCAATGTCATCATTGTCAATGTCCATAAAGTTTTAGGAAGTTGATCTTAGCAAATAGATAAGATCATTAAGGGTCTGTCATAGTCTGTTTCATAGGTGTCCCAAAGGAACTCACTATGTGACTTAGAAAGTGATTGAACCACCAACTTTCTCAAGACTTTGACACCCAACTCTCCCGGCTTGTCAATATGTGACTACATCTCCAAGATGTGTTCACACCTAGACCTTGCCTTGCCAATAGGGCTTGAGTGACCTTAAACTTTTTTCAAGAACTTGTGGGTTGGGGAGAATAATTGGAGGAGGAGAAAGAAGTATGATATCCATGGGACATCATCTTCATTAGGAAACTTTGTTTCAAGAGATTTGGGAAGATCATAAGTGTCTAAACCAGACATCTTTTGGGAGATATTCAAGATAGTTGATCTTAAGTCCTTAATATGACACCCAATATGAAATATTAAGGCTAGGACCCAACAAACTATTTTATAACTTAGAAGAGGTATGCCGTAATCCAAGCTATAAAATATTTGAAGGTAGGTGAATGACGATTCACCAATTTCCACCAAGATAAACGAAATGTATTATTAGGTTTTAATTGGTTTTGAAACTCCTAGATCTTTGAGATTCATTGAACTTTTCAAAGGCATGTTTCAATCTCGAGTGTGCCCTTCAGGTTTTGTGACTGGGATGCCGAGGATCACAAAACAAGGTGTGAAGTAACCATGCAAATCACTTGGTACCCTTAATAAATTACCCCTCAATCGATGTGCCGGTTAACCACACACGCTCCATCGATACTATGATAAATATTAAGTCACCCTTTACCTACCTTGTTAAGTCCAAGTTAGTGTGCCGGTTAACCACACACGCTCCACTAACGACTTAGACAAAGTGTAAAGTGTAATTTCATGGGTTAGCACCTTATTCACATTTTTCCTAAGTAACTAAGATTGGGTATTATTAAGAGTTTAGTTACTTAGTATTATCATTAATACTTTTAATGAAGGGAGAATTCTAGTCCTGTCAAACCCATTCGGCTAACGACCCTCCACCAGTCAAGCAAGCGGTGGGTGAGAGTGGACACCCATTAAGTTGCCATTTTATAGGCAACAACCTTATACCCACCTTATAGACTGGCTTCGTGAATGAGGCGTACTAGCGGTAAGACTGACTTTACTCTTATACATATATATATTATTAACTTATAATATTATAAAGTATAAGGGTTGAATTTTAACTTTTAAAATTCTAAGGGCTAACTTGGAATTAAAGTATTCATTAGAGAAAACTTTACAAATTCCAAAACTTGAGGGCAAGTTTTGAAACTATTCAAAACTAATTAATTCCATAACTTATGTGTTTAAAGTAGTTTTAATCCAAAAACTCTTCAAGTTCCATAACTTGAGGACAAGTTATGGAAGACTTTAAACTAATAAAAGAATTAACTTTTCTTTATTTTATAACTTATGGAATTAATTAAGGTTACACCTTTTTTTATTTTTATTTTATTTGATTAAATGAAGAGACTCTTGGTCCTCCATAACTTGAGGACAAGTTATGGAGTCATAAAACCATTTAATTAGAACTAGACTCTTCATTTTTTGTAACCTTTGCCAATTTTTATGAGTTTTATGATTCTTAAATGTGACTTTTCATATAACTTGATGACAAGTTACAAAAACACATTTTAGAATCAATTCTTAGATTAATTTGGATTAAAACCAACTATCACATAATTTTATTCATTAATCTAAATTCACTCATAAAACAAGCTAACACAAAAAACTTTTGGTGATCCATAACTTATTCTTAAGTTATGGAATCCTTTAAAACATTAACACCAAATTTTGTAACTCCAAAAAAACTTTGAATCAATTTTTTTTAAAACCTTTTCATATCCATAACTTATGGAGGTTTCAAAAAATAAAACTCTTTAGATCAAACTTTTAAAACTAATAAAATAATCATATTATTTTATCTTTTATTAAATTTGACCTAATTCAACTCATAAAGCAAATTATTCAAATTTTACAAATAATTAGTTTTTCACAAGAACAAGTAATTATTTTAAAATTTGACAAACTTCATGTTTTTTTTTTCCAACTTTTAAAATAAAATATTTGCATCAATATAACAGAAAACAACCCGTGGCTCTGATACCACTGTTGGGTTTTGAGCATTCTAACACTTCCTAAGTGTACATGCAACCCTAAATACCTTGGATCTATGTTTTCTCTATTATACATGCAAATAAGAACTTCCAAGGTATTATCCTAATCTAGCATACAAAACAATAATGTAACAAGATAGAATACATACCTCTTGATGTAGAAAGTCTTCATGAAGCTTGAGTGCTTAGTGCCCCAAGTGTGACACCTCAAATGGAATCACAATCATCAAAACACTTAGAATGACTTGAGAGAATTCGACACTCACCAAAATCGGCTAGCCCTTTCTTGAATACTACTAGTGGCCGATTTTTCCTCAATAATAAGATGCTTATATAGTTACACAATTAGGGTAAACTCTTAATTGTCATGGCTTTCCATTTCCTTGGATCCATGGGTTCAAATACACCATGGAGCATCCATGAACCATCTTATGGGTTTTAGCCCAACTTGATTATCCATGGAGCATTAGCCCACTATACAAGTATGGATGATTTACACAATCAACCCATATATTTAATTAGTCTTCTTTTGATCACTTAATTAATCCTAGATTAATTCTTGATCAATACTAATTAAATAATCTCATTATTCTTATTATTAATATACTAGAACTTATAATATATTAATAACCATAAGTGTCTTATTTCTCTCATTCAAGTGCATGATGGTATGCAACCCAAATGGACCATGCCGGGTCGGGTCAAGTCTTACCAATTATAGTTATGGACTTAGACATTAATCCAACATGCATATCTCGACAAGGTCCATGCTGGTGGTAATTGCATTTGGTGCATTTTGGGAGGTTACCTATATAAGGCTTTGTTGGGTAGGTATTTGTAGGGGCTGTAGCAGGTACAGTGGCAGCATTTACTGACACCAGTTGTTTCTTTGCGGATTCTTGGGAAGACCCACCCTTCCCTTTAATCCACGCTCTCTTCCTGCCATTGTTGTTGTTGTTGCTGTTGTTGTTGTAGTTGTTGTTTCCTTTCTGTGGTGCTGGTGCAGAAGTGGTTGAGTTCTGATGACCTCCGTAGTCGATCAGAGATTGTGCCAGTTCCTTAGCACTTTCAAAGGTGTCAGGTTTAGAAGCTAACACGCTTGATCGCATTTGGGGCGTCAGTCCCCAGATGTACCTTTCTATCTTCTTGCTCTCGGGAGCAATCATATCTGGACAAAGGATTGCCAGCTCGCAGAATCTGTTGGTATAAGTAGCGATGTCGGTACCCACCATTCCGAGAGTCCATAGCTCGTGTTCAAGCTTTTGAATCTCTCCCCGTGGGCAGTATTCTCTCATCATCATGGCCTTCAAGCTCTCCCAACTTATGGAGTTTGCCACGATTAGGGTAAGTACTTTAACGTGGCCATTCCACCAAGTTAAAGCTTTATCGAGAAGGGTGAAAGTTGCAAATTTGACCTTGCTGTGCTCGGGGCAGGAGCATATTTCAAAGACTGCCTCCGTCCTTTCAATCCACTGCCTTAGGGCCATCACACCACCAGTACCATAAAACATTCGGGGCTTGGCATTAGTGAAGTCCTTATAGGTGCATTCTCGAGGTGGTCCATGACTCTCGCCATGGTTGGATAGGTGTGTGCCAGATCCCGAGCCATTAGTACTCGAGTTATTGATCTGTGACATGGCAGCTGCTACCGCTGCGGTGACTGCTGCTTGAAACATAACAGCATCAAATTGGGGTGGTGGAGGTGGTGGTGGTATAGGTGCTTCCTCACCGTTGTTTCGCCTCGGATTCCTATGCGGAGGCATCCTTCAACTATAGATTGAAAAGACAAGGATAAGAATTTCATAGAATGGAAAAATGTATGTGTCTCATGAACTAAATCGCTATAGATCAACAACAGATGATAGTATGAGTCTTAAAATAGAAGAATGAAAGTTATTTGTAAGACTGAAGGTATGAAACAAGTATTTGGGTTCACAAAGACCATTCAAGGTTCGAACGAAATACTTAACATAGTAGTAATAGTGCCACTTATATTAATATAAAAGTTGTTACAACGATCATGAAAATTTGACCCCAATAAGGGTCTCCGATTACAAAGTTCGAGAAATTTAAAGACTTTTACCCGAGGTCCTAAGCTATAACAAAAATTGAGTCCTAGACAAGCACTACTTGCGTCGAAGGTTGCGCTTGGAGCTTGACTCCGTATCTGATTGATTTGACTCCATTAGACGCCTATCGAAAGCGGCTTGTTGTTCCCGTAGTTCGGCGAGGGCTGCAATCATTTGCGCTTGAAACGCTTCAGCTTGGAATTGGGCGTTGTCTTGCATCTTGTCCAGCCTACGGATGTCAGAAGTGTGAACCTGCACTTCCATGTTGATATCCCGGAGTCGACTAGCTTGTACTCCAGACTGATAGGACTGATTGGCTAACTTACCCACCATTACCGGGAGTGCTCGATCAGCCGAACCTCCGCCGTGGACATCATAGAAGTCCCGGCACATGCCGTAGGGAGGGCGTAGGTTTTGCTGTTGGCTCCAATGGTGGAGGTGACTTCCCCAGACGGGAGTCGGTCCTTGAAAGTTCCTTACGAAGACGGGAGGCTGAATGGGTGGTGGATCGATAACTTCCGGCTTTGAGTCGGTACCGGAGTCATCACCCACTTCTATGGGTTCCTCGTCGTCTTCGGGATCATCTTCGATCCATCCTCTGTTGCCTTGGTTGGGAAAGTAGGGGTCGCCAGGGTGGTGAAATCCAGCCATTTGACTGTACGAGAAATAGGGTTATAAGAATTGGGTAAAGTCGGAACATGTAAAACATGTAAGTTAAACTAGTTTAGATAGCAAATACTCCTATAGTATTTAAATTCTTGTGTTTGATTCTTGAAATGGTTTGGTAAGGTTTGACTTGTTGCTTACTACGATCATTCCTTGATATACGTTGGTCCAATCTTGGGCAAATATAGTTGATCACGCTATATTTGTCCAAAATCTGATTACATATATCGAGTCTCAATCGTAGTGTCAACTTGTCTAAATACTTGTATAGTTGAATAACATGAAAATAGTTTGTGGTATGCATGTAATTGTACTTAAATAAACTATCAATTTAAGTTGAACGAAATGCTGCTTAAGTGTAAAAAGGAAATTTGTTTTGTCAGAGAGTATTAGTCCCTTAAGCATTTATAGTTTGTATATCTTATGTGGTTCGATATACTTAGTTCACTATAAACATTGCTCTGATACCAATCTGTCACACCGCCAAACCTGAACGGCGGAAACGTTCGGGGGCGGATGACTTCATGTGGTAACGTAACAAATGAATACATAGTAAAGAAAGCAATACAACCATCATATATATAATTGAAAGTTTACATTTGTCAAAAGTTAAATGTTCAAAACCAATTACAATATGATGTCAAAATATGAGATTAAACTGGCGCCGCAGCATCCCTTCATCAAAAGCGAAATGAATACCTGAAATTACTGATTTCCTGGGACATACAAGAAATTTTGAAAGAGTAGATCAGCATTTAAGCTGGTGAATTTCATAAGTATTTTAGTGACAATGTTTGAATGAAATGAAATGTTTTATCTTTGTTTGTTTGTGTTTAGAAAATCCTATATTTTCTACTAGTATAAAAGTAACCTTCACTCAAGACCAATGTTTGTTTCCAAAATGTATGTAAATGTAAAATTAACCAATGAGTTTGAAAACCTTGTAAATCAATGCATTTTTAATACCCCTTGTGAGTTTTATAACCATACTATTGACTCTGAATGCCTATACACAACGTTCTTCAGGCGTTGGAATGTTATGACGTTTGTCACCCCAAACGGTGGACTGCAGCTAACAGTCAGGGCGCGGGTTGTCAAGCCCGTATAGATCTATACACAAACACCATGCTCCCCCTCCAAGGGATTCTGGTATATAATACAGGACTTGAAATGTGTACTCGAACGTACATGAAGTTAGTGTCTCACAAATCCGTGGTATAAAAGCAGATCTACTTGTTAAAATGTTACGTTTGTTCTTGTATACGAAAGTAAACTTCTTGAAATATATGTTTCTAATACATAAGAGTTAGAAATCTGTTCGTAAAACTATACCTATTATAGTTTCCAAAAAGCGTGTCTTGTTTGTTTAGAAATATTAAGAAAAGGAATCACTTGTTTATGAAAGTATAGATTTTTGGTGTAGAGTCTAGGATAGACAAGAAAAATCTAAGAACAGTTTAGTTTATACATGCATTACAACAACATTATATTTTAAAAGGTAAAATGCTATTGTGACATATGTTATATATATAAAAGTTCCTTTAAATGTTTATAAATCGCATGTGATTTGAGTATATAACAGTATATAAAAGAGTTTCTTTATGTAACACACGATAATACTCGTGTGTTTTACTTGTAATTCCCCCCTTGAAAGCATATAAAAGTATTTAGAATAATTAAAACGGTTGATTAAGGGGTATGAAACTCACTTGAAAGTTTGAAGATAGCGAGACGGAAAAACTGGGCAGAGTTTCGTCTCGGGAAACGGATTTTCCTCGGGATTCTCGGGAATCTCGGGAGTAAAATCGACCTTCGGGACTTGAGCCAAAAAGACCAGAGCTTCGGGTTTGAACGGACACGAAAAACGAGGCAAAGTTGAGAGAGAGAGAAGAGAAATGAACCCTTTCTTTGGAAACCCTCGCATCCTATTTATAGTAAGGCTGGTTTGCCTCGGTACGCGGGGCGTACGCTCGTACGCAGCGCGTACGCGTACGTCATGCATGACCGAAGCCTCGACTGCCTCGGTTCGGATGGGACGGGTTGCTGGGTACGCGGGTCAGATGGGACGTCGGGTCGGATGGGACGTCGGGTCGGACGGGTCGGGGCTTTGGACGGGTCGGACGGGTCGGTTTCCTTCGGATAGCGCGACATGGACGATCAGAGGCCAATCCTCTTGGTTACGCGGGGCGTACAGGAGTACGCAGCGCGTACCTCGGATGAGGACGCTGACTCCCCTTCGGATAATATCCGAATTTTGAATAAAATAAATAATTAATTTATTTAATAAAATTCAAAAATTCATATCTTCTTCATACGAACTCCGTTTTCGATGGTCTTTATATCCTCGCGTAGGTGAGACTACGCTCTACAACTTTCGTTTATACTCCGTCGGCAAATTCCAAAATTATTTTTTTATTATTTATTAAAAATCCATCGTGTTTAAGAAATTTCTTAGAAAATTCATAACTTCTTTATCTGATGTCGGTTTTTGCCAGACTTTTTACCGCTGGAATACCATTGTCGAGACCTTCGATTCTCGTTTAGGTCATTCCGGCCAAAAGCCGCTCGATCTCTGATTCGAGTTTTTAGCTGTCTGTTGCTAAGCCGAACTTGGAAAAATCATAACTTCGCTATATGAAGTCGGATTTGGGCGTTCTTTTCACGTACGATCATGGTTCAAAGACATTTAATCATAGAAGGAAATTAAGTGGACCTTACTTATACATTTTATTATGAAAGTAACTTTTTATTATTCAGAAGTGGTTACAATACTTGACCCATTTTGGTCGTTTACAAAGAGTTGAAATATCGGGTTGTCACATCATCCCCCCGTTAGAGAGAATTTCGTCCCGAAATTTAAAGTAGTAAAGATACTAGTGAACATGAAAGAGATGAGGGTACTTTTGTTTCATCTGATCTTCGTGTTCCCATGTGAATTCGGGTCCCCGCTTGGCGTTCCAGCGAACCTTCACGATGGGTATGCGACTTTGTTTTGTTTGCTTGACCTCTCGGTCCATGATTTCTACTGGTTCTTCCACAAAGTTGAGGCTCTCGTTGATCTCGATCTCGTCGAGTGGAATAACAAGAGTCTCGTCGGACAGACACTTTTTCAAGTTTGAGACGTGGAAGGTTGGATGGATGTTACTAAGTTCGCGCGGTAGGTTAAGCTTGTAAGCCACAGGGCCGATTCTGGCAAGAATCTCAAAAGGCCCTATGTATCTTGGATTTAGTTTCCCACGCTTTCCAAATCGTATTAAACCCTTCCATGGTGAGACCTTTAACAAGACGTGGTCTCCTACCTGGAATTCCAAAGGTTTTCTCCTTTGGTCAGCGTAGCTTTTCTGTCGGTCTCTTGAGGCTTTCAATCGTTCACGAATTTGAACGATCTTCTCTGTTGTTTCACGTATGATCTCCGGACCTGTGAGAGTGCTTTCCGGAACTCTTCCTCTAGCTAACTGGGTATCGCCAACTTCAGTCCAGCACAGAGGGGATCTGCACTTTCGACCATAGAGGGCTTCAAACGGAGCAGCCTTTATGCTTGTATGATAACTATTGTTGTATGAAAATTCGACAAGGGGTAAATGAATATCCCATGTCTTTCCAAAGTCAATCACGCAGGCTCTCAGCATGTCTTCTAAAGTTTGAATTGTTCTCTCACTTTGTCCATCTGTCTGTGGGTGGTAGGCTGTACTCATGTCTAGCCTAGTTCCCAGGGAACTTTGTAGGGACTGCCAGAATCTTGAAGTGATTCTACTATCTCGATCGGAGATAATGGATATCGGAACACCATGCAGTCGCACTACTTCCCTTAAGTAAGTTCTTGTAAGCTTCTCCATTTTGTCAGTCTCCTTGATGGGTAGGAAATGTGCGGATTTGGTCAATCTGTCGACAACGACCCATATGGTATCGAGTCCACCTGTCGTCTTGGGTAACTTGGTTATGAAGTCCATAGTAATCCGCTCCCATTTCCATTCCGGTATCTCTGGTTGTTGTAGTAGTCCTGACGGTTTCTGATACTCGACCTTAACCTTAGCGCAAGTAAGACATTTACTCACGAAGGTAGCAATTTCTGCTTTCATGTTAGGCCACCAGGTATAGTTTCTTAAGATCCAGATACATTTTATCTGATCCCGGGTGAACGGAATATCTTGAATTGTGAGCCTCGTTCATGACTACGTTTCTGAAACCACCATGATTTGGGGTCCAGATTCGGTCCATGAGATAGTAGGCTCCGCCACCCTTCACTTCTAAATTCTTCTCCATTCCTCGCAGGGATTCACCCGCCACATTTTCAGTTTGCAAAGCTTCCATTTGTGCTTCCTTAATTTGTGTGGATAGGTGGGAATGGATAGTCATGGTCAGAGATTTGACCCTCCGACCAGTGTATTCCTTTCGACTGAGGGCGTCGGCTACTACGTTGGCCTTGCCAGGATGATAACGAATTTCGCATTCATAGTCATTCAGTAACTCAACCCATCGTCGTTGTCGCATGTTGAGTTCCTTCTGATCGAAAATGTGTTGAAGGCTCTTGTGATCGGTGAATATAGTACTTTTTGTTCCGTATAAGTAGTGCCTCCAGATCTTAAGAGCAAACACCACTGCTCCTAACTCGAGGTCGTGTGTCGTATAGTTCACTTCGTGTGTCTTAAGTTGTCGGGAGGCATAAGCGATAACCTTCCCTCTCTGCATCAGAACACAACCAAGTCCTTGATTTGAAGCATCGCAATACACTACGAAGTCTTCTATCCCTTCGGGGAGGGATAGTATCGGTGCGGTGCACAAGGCCTGTTTTAGTGTCTGGAATGCCTTCTCTTGTTTCGCTTCCCAGTCAAAGGCCACTCCTTTCTGGGTTAATGAAGTAAGAGGTTTCGCAATGCTCGAAAAGTTCTTTATGAATCTGCGATAGTAGCCAGCTAGACCTAGAAATTGACGAATTTCTGTAGGTGTCTTTGGTGCCGACCAGTTCTCAATAGCCTTAATTTTGGAGGGGTCCACGTGTATACCTTTCTCGCTAACAACGTGACCTAAAAATTCGACTCTTCGAATCCAAAATTCGCATTTAGAGAACTTCGCATAGAGTTTCTCCGTTCGCAGTGTTTCTAGGACTTTTCGTAGGTGTTGACTATGCTCTTCCTCACTTCGAGAGTAGATAAGTATATCATCGATAAAGACGATGACGAACCGATCCAAGTAAGGGCGGCATACCCTATTCATTAGGTCCATAAATACTGCTGGTGCATTGGTTAATCCGAACGGCATCACCACGAATTCGTAGTGTCCATAACGAGTTCGGAAGGCTGTCTTTGGAATGTCCCCCTCTAGAACTCGTAATTGGTGATATCCGGATCGCAGGTCTATTTTGGAGAAGTAGTTCGCCCCTTGAAGTTGATCGAATAGGTCGTCAATACGGGGTAGAGGATAGCGGTTCTTGACAGTAAGTTTGTTCAGCTCTCTATAGTCGAAGCACATACGGAACGATCCGTCTTTCTTCTTTACAAACAAGACCGGTGCTCCCCAAGGTGAGAAACTTGGTCTTATGAATCCTTTGTGAAGGAGTTCATTAAGTTGACTGGAAAGTTCCTGCATTTCTGCTGGTGCAAGACGATAAGGCGACTTCGCTACTGGGGTAGCTCCTGGAATTAAGTCGATTCTGAACTCGACTTGGCGTTGCGGTGGTAATCCTGGTAGTTCTTCTGGAAAGATATCGGGAAAGTCGCGTACTACCGAGATGCTCTTGATGTCCTTCAGTTCTTGACTTGTATCGACGATGTGCGCTAGGAATGCTCGACAATCCTTCCGCAAGCACTTTCGAGCTTGGATGCACGAAATGATGTGAAGGTTTGTACTAGATTTGTCACCGTAGACAACTAATGTTTCGTTGTTAGGGAGGTTAAGACGGACTGCTTTCTCAAAGCGCATGATGTCGGCGCGAAGAAGACTCAACCAATCCATGCCGACTATGACGTCGAAACTTTTAATTTGAACCGGCATGAGATTGATTGGGAAAGAATGGCCGTCTAATGTTAACGTACAGCCCATGTATATGCAATTTGTGTTTTTGGTTTTTCGATTGGCCATCTCTACAGTGAATGATTTTTCTAACTTGCTAGGTTTAGGTTTAAGTAAATGAATAAAGTTTTGACTCACGAAGCTTCTCTCCGCTCCACTATCGAATAATATGCATGCGTATGAATTATCGAGAAGGAACGTACCAGCAACTATAGTTGGGTCAGCTACAGCTTCGTCGTGGCCTATTGCCAAAACTCGTCCCACACCTCCGGTGCCTGCTGCCTTAGGACAGTTTCTCTTGTAGTGGCCCACCTCGCCACAACAGTAGCAAGCCTGCCCTACACCCGCACCGGGAACTTGAGTGATCGGCTTTGCGGGTTCCTTGCAGAAACGGGCTGTGTGTCCTTTCTTGCTGCAGTTGGCGCACTGCATATCTCGACAAGGTCCATGCTGGTGGTAATTGCATTTGGTGCATTTTGGGAGGTTACCTATATAAGGCTTTGTTGGGTAGGTATTTGTAGGGGCTGTAGCAGGTACAGTGGCAGCATTTACTGACACCAGTTGTTTCTTTGCGGATTCTTGGGAAGACCCACCCTTCCCTTTAATCCACGCTCTCTTCCTGCCATTGTTGTTGTTGTTGCTGTTGTTGTTGTAGTTGTTGTTTCCTTTCTGTGGTGCTGGTGCAGAAGTGGTTGAGTTCTGATGACCTCCGTAGTCGTTCAGAGATTGTGCCAGTTCCTTAGCACTTTCAAAGGTGTCAGGTTTAGAAGCTAACACGCTTGATCGCATTTGGGGCGTCAGTCCCCAGATGTACCTTTCTATCTTCTTGCTCTCGGGAGCAATCATATCTGGACAAAGGATTGCCAGCTCGCAGAATCTGTTGGTATAAGTAGCGATGTCGGTACCCACCATTCCGAGAGTCCATAGCTCGTGTTCAAGCTTTTGAATCTCTCCCCGTGGGCAGTATTCTCTCATCATCATGGCCTTCAATCTCTCCCAACTTATGGAGTTTGCCACGATTAGGGTAAGTACTTTAACGTGGCCATTCCACCAAGTTAAAGCTTTATCGAGAAGGGTGAAAGTTGCAAATTTGACCTTGCTGTGCTCGGGGCAGGAGCATATTTCAAAGACTGCCTCCGTCCTTTCAATCCACTGCCTTAGGGCCATCACACCACCAGTACCATAAAACATTCGGGGCTTGGCATTAGTGAAGTCCTTATAGGTGCATTCTCGAGGTGGTCCATGACTCTCGCCATGGTTGGATAGGTGTGTGCCAGATCCCGAGCCATTAGTACTCGAGTTATTGATCTGTGACATGGCAGCTGCTACCGCTGCGGTGACTGCTGCTTGAAACATAACAACATTAAATTGGGGTGGTGGAGGTGGTGGTGGTATAGGTGCTTCCTCACCGTTGTTTCGCCTCGGATTCCTACGCGGAGGCATCCTTCAACTATAGATTGAAAAGACAAGGATAAGAATTTCATAGAATGGAAAAATGTATGTGTCTCATGAACTAAATCGCTATAGATCAACAACAGATGATAGTATGAGTCATAAAATAGAAGAATGAAAGTTATTTGTAAGACTGAAGGTATGAAACAAGTATTTGGGTTCACAAAGACCATTCAAGGTTCGAACGAAATACTTAACATAGTAGTAATAGTGCCACTTATATTAATATAAAAGTTGTTACAACGATCATGAAAATTTGACCCCAATAAGGGTCTCCGATTACAAAGTTCGAGAAATTTAAAGACTTTTAGCCGAGGTCCTAAGCTATAACAAAAATTGAGTCCTAGACAAGCATTACTTGCGTCGAAGGTTGCGCTTGGAGCTTGACTCCGTATCTGATTGCTTTGACTCCATTAGACGCCTATTGAAAGCAGCTTGTTGTTCCCTTAGTTCGGCGAGGGCTGCAATCATTTGCGCTTGAAACGCTTCAGCTTGGAATTGGGCGTTGTCTTGCATCTTGTCCAGCCTACGGATGTCAGAAGTGTGAACCTGCACTTCCACGTTGATATCCCGGAGTCGACTAGCTTGTACTCTAGACTGATAGGACTGATTGGCTAACTTACCCACCATTACCGGGAGTGCTCGATCAGCCGAACCTCCGCCGCGGACATCATAGAAGTCCCGGCACATGCCGTAGGGAGGGCGTAGGTTTTGCTGTTGGCTCCAATGGTGGAGGTGACTTCCCCAGACGGGAGTCGGTCCTTGAAAGTTCCTTACGAAGACGGGAGGCTGAATGGGTGGTGGATCGATAACTTCCGGCTCTCAGTCGGTACCGGAGTCATCACCCACTTCTATGGGTTCCTCGTCCTCTTCGGGATCATCTTCGATCCATCCTCCGTTGCCTTGGTTGGGAAAGTAGGGGTCGCCAGGGTGGTGAAATCCAGCCATTTGACTGAACGAGAAATAGGGTTATAAGAATTGGGTAAAGTCGGAACATGTAAAACATGTAAGTTAAACTAGTTTAGATAGCAAATACTCCTATAGTATTTAAATTCTTGTGTTTGATTCTTGAAATGGTTTGGTAAGGTTTGACTTGTTGCTTACTACGATCATTCCTTGATATACGTTGGTCCAATCTTGGGCAAATATAGTTGATCACGCTATATTTGTCCAAAATCTGATTACATATATCGAGTCTCAATCGTAGTGTCAACTTGTCTAAATACTTGTATAGTTGAATAACATGAAAATAGTTTGTGGTATGCATGTAATTGTACTTAAATGAACTATCAATTTAAGTTGAACGAAATGCTGCTTAAGTGTAAAATGGAAATTTGTTTTGTCAGAGAGTATTAGTCCCTTAAGCATTTATAGTTTGTATATCTTATGTGGTTCGATATACTTAGTTCACTATAAACATTGCTCTGATACCAATCTGTCACACCCCCAAACCTGAACGGCGGAAACGTTCGGGGGCGGATGAATTCATGTGGTAACGTAACAAATGAATACATAGTAAAGAAAGCAATACAACCATCATATATATAATTGAAAGTTTACATTTGTCAAAAGTTACATGTTCAAAACCAATTACAATATGATGTCAAAATATGAGATTAAACTGGCGCCGCAGCATCCCTTCATCAAAAGCGAAATGAATACCTGAAATTACTGATTTCCTGGGACATACAAGAAATTTTGAAAGAGTAGATCAGCATTTAAGCTGGTGAATTTCATAAGTATTTTAGTGACAATGTTTGAATGAAATGAAATGTTTTATCTTTGTTTGTTTGTGTTTAGAAAATCCTATATTTTCTACTAGTATAAAAGTAGCCTTCACTCAAGACCAATGTTTGTTTCCAAAATGTATGTAAATGTAAAATTAACCAATGAGTTTGAAAACCTTGTAAATCAATGCATTTTTAATACCCCTTGTGAGTTTTATAACCATACTATTGACTCTGAATGCCTATACACAACGTTCTTCAGGCGTTGGAATGTTATGACGTTTGTCACCCCAAACGGTGGACTGCAGCTAACAGTCAGGGCGCGGGTTGTCAAGCCCGTATAGATCTATACACAAA
The DNA here is from genome assembly GCF_051521515.1 of Lactuca serriola. NCBI lineage: Eukaryota > Viridiplantae > Streptophyta > Magnoliopsida > Asterales > Asteraceae > Lactuca > Lactuca serriola. The sequence goes on along the minus strand of NC_136415.1, from coordinate 145,964,435 downwards.
CACCATGCTCCCCCTCCAAGGGATTCTGGTATATAATACAGGACTTGAAATGTGTACTCGAACGTACATGAAGTTAGTGTCTCACAAATCCGTGGTATAAAAACAGATCTACTTGTTAAAATGTTACGTTTGTTCTTGTATACGAAAGTAACCTTCTTGAAATATATGTTTCTAGTACATAAGAGTTAGAAATCTGTTCGTAAAACTATACCTATTATAGTTTCCAAAAAGCGTGTCTTGTTTGTTTAGAAATATTGAGAAAAAGAATCACTTGTTTATGAAAGTATAGATTTTTGGTGTAGAGTCTAGGATAGACAAGAAAAATCTAAGAACAGTTTAGTTTATACATGGATTACAACAACATTATATTTTAAAAGGTAAAATGCTATTGTGACATATGTTATATATATATATATATAAGTTCCTTTAAATGTTTATAAATCGCATGTGATTTGAGTATATAACAGTATATAAAAGAGTTTCTTTATGTAACACACGATAATACTCGTGTGTTTTACTTGTAATTCCCCCCTTGAAAGCATATAAAAGTATTTAGAATAATTAAAACGGTTGATTAAGGGGTATGAAACTCACTTGAAAGTTTGAAGATAGCGAGACGGAAAAACCGGGCAGAGTTTCGTCTCGGGAAACGGATTTTCCTCGGGATTCTCGGGAATCTCGGGAGTAAAATCGCCTTCGGGACTTGAGCCAAAAAGACCAGAGCTTCGGGTTTGAACGGACACGGAAAACGAGGCAAAGTTGAGAGAGAGAGAAGAGAAATGAACCCTTTCTTTGGAAACCCTCGCATCCTATTTATAGTAAGGCTGGTCTGCCCGGTACGCGGGGCGTACGCTCGTACGCAGCGCGTACGCGTACGTCATGCATGACCGAAGCCTCAACTGCCTCGGTTCAGATGGGACGGGTTGCTGGGTACGCGGGTCGGATGGGACGTCGGGTCGGACGGGTCGGGGCTTCGGACGGGTCGGACGGGTCAGTTTCCTTCGGATAGCGCGACGTAGACGATCAGAGGCCAATCCTCTCGGTTACGCGGGGCGTACAGGAGTACGCAGCGCATACCTCGGATGAGGACGCTGACTCCCCTTCGGATAATATCCGAATTTTGAATAAAATAAATAATTAATTTATTTAATAAAATTCAAAAATTCATATCTTCTTCATACGAACTCCGTTTTCGATGGTCTTTATATCCTCGCGTAGGTGAGACTACGCTCTACAACTTTCGTTTAGACTCCGTCAGCAAATTCCAAAATTATTTTTTTATTATTTATTAAAAATCCATCGTGTTTAAGAAATTTCATAGAAAATTCATAACTTCTTTATCTGATGTCGGTTTTTGCCAGACTTTTTACCGCTGGAATACCATTGTCGAGACCTTCGATTCTCGTTTAGGTCATTCCGGCCAAAAGTTGCTCGATCTCTGATTCGAGTTTTTAGCTGTCTGTTGCTAAGCCGAACTTGGAAAAATCATAACTTCGCTATATGAAGTCGGATTTGGGCGTTCTTTTCACGTACGATCATGGTTCAAAGACATTTAATCATAGAAGGAAATTAAGTGGAACTTACTTATACATTTTATTATGAAAGTAACTTTTTATTATTCAGAAGTCGTTACAATACTTGACCCATTTTGGTCGTTTACAAAGAGTTGAAATATCGGGTTGTCACAAAAGACACTGCATTCGAAACATTGAAGCGAGCCTTGTGCAACGCACCTATTATGTCTCTGCCCGAAAGGACGGAGGACTTCATTGTCTACTGCGATGCATCCAACCAGGGCTTAGGCTGTGTGCTTATGCAGCGACGAAAGGTTATTGCATATGCCTCGAGACAGCTGAAGGCACATAAAGTCAACTATACAACTCACGATCTGGAGTTAGGAGTAGTGGTCTTCGCACTGAAGATTTGGAGACATTATCTCTACAGGACCAAGTGTACGATTTTCACCGACCATAAAAGCCTACAACACATCTTCGATCAGAAAGACTTAAACATGAGACAATGGCGATGGGTAGAGCTGCTCAGTGACTATGAGTGCGAAATCCGCTATCATCCCGGCAAGGCCAATGGGGTGGCAGATTCCCTTAGCCGAAAGGAAAGCTCAGGCAACAAGGCGAAGGCACTGACAATGACCATCCATTCTCACTTATCCGCACAAATCTGAGAGGCTCGGTTAGAAGCCCTAAAACCAGAGAACGTGTTGATTGAATCCTTGAGGGGAATGGATAAGAATCTTGAGATCAGAAGTGACAGAGTCTATTGTTTTATGGATCGAATCTAGACCCCAAAGTTCGGAGGTTTCAGGGAGGTTCTCATGAACGAAGCTCACAGGACTAGATACTCCATGCACCCAGGTTCGGATAAGATGTACCTGGATCTCAAGAAACTATACCGGTGGCCAAATATGAAAGCCGAAATCGCTACCTTCGTGGGCAAGTGTCTGACTTGCGCCAAGGTGAAGGTCGAATATCATAAACCCTCAGGCCTGCTCTAGCAACCCAAAATACCTGAGTGGAAATGGGAGATGATTACTAAGGATTTCATTACCAAATTACCCAAATCTCCGAGTGGGTACAATAACATTTGGGTAATTGTCGATCGATTGACAAAATCCGCTCACTTCCTACCGATCAAAGAAACGTTCAAAATGGAAAGACTCATGCGAATCTACATTCAAGAAGTGGTCCGACTGCATGGTGTGCCTGTGTCCATTATCTCCGATCGAGATAGCAGGTTTACCTCGAGATTTTGACAGTCCCTACAGAAGGCTCTTGGAACTAAGTTAGACATGAGCACAACTTATCATCCACAGACAAATGGTCAAAGTGAGAGAACTATCTAGACCTTGGAAGACATGTTGAGAGCATGTGTCATCGATTTTGGAAAGTCGTGGGACACTCATTTACCCTTGATCGACTTCTAGTATAACAATAGTTACCACACCAGTATCAAGGTTGCCCCGTTCGAATCCCTCAACGGTTGAAAGTGTAGATCCCCTCTATGCTAGGCTGAGGTAGAGGACACGCAACTAGCTAAGGGTCGAGTCCCCAACAGTGCTCTCCCTGGCCCTGAAATTATCCGTGAAACTACCAAGAAGATCATCCAAATCCGAGATCGATTGAAAGCCTCTAGAGACAGACAAAAGAGCTACGCCAATAAACGACGAAATCCCTTGGAATTCCATGTTGGAGATCGTGTCCTGTTGAAGGTCTCGCCCTGGAAAGGCATGATACGCTTTGGAAAACACGGGAAACTGAATGCAAGGTACATAGGACCTTTCGAGATCATCGCTAGAATCGGTCCCGTAGCCTACAAACTTCGATTACCTCATGAACTTAGGAACATCCATCCTGTATTCCACGTCTCTAATCTTAAGAAGTGCCTATCCGATAAAACTGTTGTGAGCCCTCTTGATGAGATCGAAATCAACGAAAATCTGAAGTTCATGGAAGAACCAATCGAAATCATGGATCGAGAGATCAAACGACCAAAACAAAGCCGCATCCCATTAGTGAAGGTTCGCTGGAACGCCAAACGAGGACCCGAATTCACTTGGGAGCGCAAAGATGCAATGAAACAGAAATATCCACATCTCTTTCCAAATCCATGATTTGTACCTTAATTCTAAATTTTGGGTCGGAATTTCTTCTAACGGGGGGATGATGTGACAACCCAAAATTTATTCCGTTACTGTAACCCACTTACGTTAATAAAATTTATTTTTATTATTAAAGTTTTCCGTTAACTTCTTGAGTTAATTAAATTAATTACGGTTATTTTCGTAATTTCATACGTGTCGGAAAACGATAAATCACGCGAAATACCCTCAATTTCCTTTGGAAAGTTTTTAGTTCACGACCAAGTTGGGTTACGGCCATTTAATAGGGTACAACCATAAACTCCGTTTGATGTCGGGAATTGGGGGGATCCCCACCTGGCCATAAACTCAACCCTATATAAGGGTTGAGTGGTCTTCATTTGAACCCTTTTCACAATCTAGGAACTTTCTTTCTCTACTCTCTCTCTCTCTACAAAACTTGGGATTTGATCAAGAATCAAACCTTTCAAGCTTCACAACTGTAAGTTAACCCTCCTAGCTTGCTGTTTAGCTTAGTATACTTGAAAATTCGTGGTTTAATCATCCAAAAACCCGAAGAACATATGTTTACGGTTTGGGAACATCCCAAAACCGTAAACACCCTAAAAGGAGGTTTTGATGCCCCAAAACCCTTCCAATGTTTGGCTAATGACCTAGAAACTTGTATGAAAGATCTTAGAACCCCAAAACATGGAATGAGAGGAGTAAACATGAGTTTATGGTTGGTGGATGTCCCAAAACCGTAAACAGCTTTTAAGGGTGTTAAAGTGCCCTTAACACCTTCTATAGCTTGTATATGTGGCTAGAACCATGCATGATTGACCTAGAAGAACCAAAACACAAAAGGAAGTGAAAAATATGAGTTTACGGCCATGAAATCATGTGTTTACGACCATAAACTCCCCAAGGAAGGACTCAAAAACCGCAAACTCAAAGGAAGGTCCATTTCAAGCCCTAATCACTTCCATAGCCCTTCAGTCGAGTCTAGCATGGTTCCTTGAGTAGTTTAAGACCTTTAAGCACCCAAAGACACCATTCCCATGAGTTTACGGGGTAAACTCATGGAGGATATGGTCTTGAAACCGTAAACATCCCTAAGGCCACCACTTGAAGAGTAAACTCCATAATGAGGCCATACACTCCTTAGATGCAACCCGTATCACCCTAGCACTTGGAATAAAGTGTTTTCATGCATTAGAGTGTATTTACTTACTTAATTAGTGATTAGATAACTAATTAGATACAATTATGTATCGTTTCATGTTACATAGGATCCTCACGTGTGTTCAAGTCCTCGGTTCACACCTAGCATCCTACCTGACACGTTCATCCATTCCACTCACAGCAGGTGAGTTCATACCCCTACACTTTTCTGAGTTTTTCATGTTTTAGGGGGCGGAATACAAGCAAATCATAAAGGATTTCGTAATTTAAAAACTGATGTAATTATAACAGATTTTCTATCAAACGTTTTGATATCTTTATCCCTTTTGTAATATGCGGAGCATAAGGGACGCTTTCTAAATATAATTACATAGCTTTCGAAACAATGTGGGAACTTATCAAACCATTCAATTTATTATGGGAATAATTTGGGATGTCCATTACTTATTTTATGGATTCGAATTTCATGCGAAGTGATTATATAAACTATGTCTGATTTAGTTTATCCATTATTAGTCTAGAGTATCATGCTAAATAATTATCTTGTGTTTAATTATTTATACTCTACTTTGTTCCAAACGATTTCGAAACTCGATATCAGTCAATTATCCCGTGAATTAGCTCATACTAGCTTGTGAGACTTATCTTCGTTATCCCCTTCAGGGTACCAATAAATCCTCTTCGGTAGTATAACCAGAGACTCCTAGAGGGAGAACGTGAAATTGTGGATAGATCTATTCGGGACTGCATTCTTTAACAATGGAACTAAAAGTATTTTCACAAGATTTATTAACAAGTTTTTCCTTACAAAACGTGCTTATGAACTCACTAGCTTTATGCTGATATTTCTAAAACTGCTTGTATTCTCAGGATCACGTTAGACAGGTATCTCGCTTACTTTTGGAGAAGACGGAGCATAAAAGTCTCGTCTTTACTTTTGTTTAAACCGGTGTACTTAATATATGTATATTATTCGTTTTCAAACAAATGTAAATATTCTTATTTAATGTAATGGTTGTGTTTACTATGCTTACTATGTACAATGGTTGTGATACTATGCATGACGTCCTCCGCCCCGGAACGTTTCCTCCGTCGGTTTCGGGGTATGACATATGGACCAAAACATTGTTTCTTTTCATGCACTTTATAAAGATGGTTGTCGATTTTATTTTGATAACGACAATGGTGACATTTTAATTTATAAGTGGTTGTTTTATATTCAAAGCTAGTCCTTGTAAAGGTGTGTATGAAAGTGTCGTTTGTATAGATAAAGTTGATAAACTATTACTTAATTTTGCTTCTTTTAATAGTGAATTAAATAAATCATGTCTGTGGCATTGTCAACTTGGCCATATAAACATGAAACACATCGCCAAGCTGCAATCAGATAAGATCTTAGAATCATTTGACTTCAAGTTAGATGATGTTTGTGAATCTTCCTTACCTGGCAAGATAACAAAGACCCGATCACATGTCACTGTGAAAGAGACAAGGATTTGTTAGATCTCATCCACATAGATGTTTATGTACCATTCAAATCTGCCACAATACATGGTGAAAGATACTTCGTAACTTTCACATATGATTTTAACAAATATGGATATATCTATTTAATTAAGCACAAGTATGAAGCCTTAGAAGTGTTAAAAGAGTTTCAAAACAAAGTAGAGAACCAATTAGGCAGAAAGATTAAGATCCTCTGATTTGATAGGGGTGGAGAATATTTAAGTCTTGAATTCTACAACCATCTTAAGAATTGTGGAACAGTTTCCCATTTTCCTCCTTATAGAACACCACAGTTATATGGTGTGGCCGAGAGAAGAAACTAAACGTTATTAGATATGGATTTTTCTATGATGAGTTAAGCTACACTTCTAATATCCTTTTGGGGTTATGCCTTATAGACAACCACCCACATCCTAAACCTCGTACCTACTAAGAAGGTTGCTAAAACACCCACTGAGATGGTAGTGGGACACATCCTTCTCTAGCACATACAAAAGTTTGGGGTTGTAAGGATTTTGTTCGTCGCGAGGCGAATGATAAGCTCTAGTCTATATCCGATAAGATTCACTTCATTGGTTATCCACAAAATTGTTTTGGATACTTATACTACAAGCCTTCTGAGAACAAGGTATTTGTTGCTCAAATGAGAGTCTTCATCGGGAGGGATCTCATTTCCAAAGAGGACAGTAGGAGCTATATTGACCTAGAAGAGATTTAAGTGTCAAGTGAAGAAGAACCTTTTTTGCACACTAGTACTCTAATAGAGGTGCAACAACCTGTTAAGGAACCTGAACCTGAGGCAGAGCATCCTGTTTAACAAAATGATATATCTCTACCTCCCCTTCACAGATCCAATAGATTTTTTCTTCCTTCTGAGTTCTATGGTTTCCATATGACCACAGAAAGAAATGTATTGATCAATGATCATACACTGCTTAATACTAATGGGCCATCCAACTATAAGGAAGCGATGATAGCCCTAGAGGCTGCAAAGTGGAAGAAAAAAATTTGTAGCGAGATTCAGTCCATGTATGACAACCAAGATTGGAATTTGGTTGATCCCACCCCTTGCATCAAAAATTTTGGGTATAAATGGATCTTTAAGAAGAAGACTGACATGGATGGGAATGTGCGCACATTTAAGGTTAGGCTGGTTCCAAAGGATTATAATCAAACTCAAGGGATTGATTATGAGGAAACCTTCTGATCAACAGCCAAAATCAAGTCTATTAGGATATTACTTGCTATGAAATCCTTTCATGATTATGAAGTATGGAAAATGGATGTGAAAACTGCTTTTCTTAACAAAAAAATTGTAGATGATGTGTACATGGCACAACCTGAGGATTTTATAGATCCAAAATATCTAAATAGAGTGTGTAAACTTGAAAGGTCCATATATCCACTAAAACAAGCATCTTGCAGTTGGAACCTTTGGTTTCCCAAAAAGAACAAAGATTAGGGATTTTTAAGAAGTGAAGGTGACTCCTGCATATATATCAAAGTTAGAGGGAGTATTGTAGTATTCCTAGTGTAGTATGTGGACGAAATACTCCTTATAGGAAACAATATCACGAAGTTGCAAGGTATTAAGACGTGGCTTGGGAGTTATTTTTCTATGAAGGATCTGGAAGAGGTTACATACATACAAGGTATAAGGATCTATAGAGATAGATCAGAACTTCTAATAGGAATGAACCAGAGTACATATAAGGATAAGATCTTGAAGAGGTTCAAATGCCAAACTCTAAGAAAGGTTTTTACCTATACAACATGGAACCAAATTGAGTAAAACTCAATGTCCTAGTTCTAGATATGAACAAGATAGAATGATTCGACGTGATGTTTTGTACGGTCTGAGCATGGTGAGTCATTTTCAAGCCAACCTAGGTGATACTCATTAGACAGTAATAGATAACATTTTGAAATACCTAAGAAGGACAAAGGACCTGTTCTTGGTATACGGAGGAAAAGATGAGTTGAGAGTTACACGTTATATAGATGCAAGTTTCTAGAATGATAGATATAACTCATGTTGGCAGTTAGGATGGGTATTCTTGTTTAATGGAGGAGCAGACACTTAGAAAAGTTCCAAACAGACCACAATGGAAAACTTTACTTGTAAGTCAGAGTATATAGTGGCTAGTGAGGCTACAAAAGAGGCTACATTGTTGAAGAATTTCATTCATGATCATGGTGTCGTTTTGAGCTTCAAGGATCCTTTATGAATCTTCTGTGATGACGAGGGTGTAGTCGCACTAACGAATGAACCCAAGGACCATGATAACTCAAGATATGTACTAACGAAGTTCCACTACATAAGACATCAATTCAAGGATGGATACATTATGGTGAATAGAGTGTTGTCATAGGAGAATCTTGTTGATCCATTCACGAAATGGTTATCAAGGATCAATCATGATACTTATACTAGATATATAAACATTAGATTTGCTGATGTTTAGCAGTTTGAATTATAACTGGATTGATGTTTATATTTTGGAGACATAATAAAGTGCAAAAAATCATGAGTACTTAATGGAGATTTAAGTATTGGAACAACCCGGTCGCACTTAGATATTACTTCATGGATATAGTTATGAGTAATTTAAGATGATAATATATTCTATTTTTCAATCCGTAACTGGTATAAATAACGGGTACATATATTTATGATATGATGAAATAGACAAAGGACTATGTAGTCAAAGTTTATTCATCCCTCTTGCCTTAAAAGGAGAAGTGAAATCTATGGTTCCCTTGATGAGTTAGTGTTGGCATCATGAATACCTAGCCGATTCCTGACTAAAATTCATGTTGATAAATCTCCTTTGTGACACAGAGGATTTCATCAACACTTTGTTTGGTAGTAAAAGAGTTGAAAAATGATCTCCAAAATAACCTTCAAACCCAAGCAAGCATCTCCAAGCAGTTTGTGGATGAAACTCACACCACATATGAATCAGGGTTTGCGGTACTCCAAGAAACGATCAAAGGATTAAGAAAATCACTCACCGCCAAACAAAGTGTAGCTGAAATCCTCCGTCTCACAAAGGAGATTTATCAACATATTTTCAATCCTTAGATTCCCAACAACCAAAAAGTGTGTGCTTAAATAAAAACTTATTTTGATGCCACCTTTCCAAAGATTGATGAATTGAAACATTGGTTTGAGGAGCAGATGGAGTCTTCTTGCTTAAAAGGGGGAAGTGATCAAGGAAATCAAAATCGAATTAGAATTGAAACGGTTTCTGAATCTTCCATGTCAAAAAATCTATCAAATAATCACTCTATCACTCCTCCTCGGGATCACCTTCTCCAGTGCACCACAAAGAACAAACTCCTCCTCAAAACCAACCTCCAACCACAGAGGTCATCAAAGAACCAACTCAACGGTCATCTCCTCAAATTCCAACTCATCAGGGATCACCTCAACAAACCCCTCCTCACCTCAAGAAAATAGAATAAGAAATGTCATCTGACCATACTGATTACTCCCCAGCCATAACCCAACGAAAACGTGACTGGAGAGCTGTTAAGTTTGTGGATGAAATTTGGAAGGAACAAGGGTTTGACACTAAGTTTGACGAAACCCTGATCAATTCATGGGTAAACCTAACCTGTAGAATTCTTGATGTTGATTACTCTCCTCATCTCACGTATGCAGAACCACCATTAGATGGCTATTGGGATATTCCGATTTCTAAAAATTCCAAGTATTTCCCAGTCTTTCAATCTCTTGATCTCAACATTCCGGATAATAAAAGACTCCTAATGGAGTTTGAACGCTTGAACCTCTTTCACACTAAACATAGTTCTAATTTTGAGAACATCTGGTCAAACGATAGACCATACAGGGTGAAGAATTGCAAAGTTAGAAAATTCATGAAAAGTAAAATTTTCCAATACACCCTGGCCAGAAGAGGAAGTGAATACATCAGAAGTCAAGCTGACTTTGTGTGCATGAATCTCAAAGAGATATTTCTTATAGCTCGGGTGTTTCATCTTCAGGCTAAAAAATATCTGAAGATGAAATTTGCCTTCAAAAGGGCTTGTGAATTCTTAAAGGCCCTGGTATGTGACTTTGGAAAGATTGATGCTGAAATACACCCGTTCCTTGCCAACAAGTTCAATTTTCTGCCCTCCGAACATGTACCAAACTTCACTGAAGGATTCCAAGAAATGTCCCTTGGTCCACAAAGCTACCTTGAGCTAGGGATTGTGTACAAGAAAAATTAAGATGGTCCCAAGTACCTCATTCCGGTAACCACAATCCATCGACTTTCAAAGAAGTAATTGGATATCAATCTGGTTTCGGTGGAAAGATCAAAGCACATAATTGATAAAGTCAAGTTCAACGTTACAAGAAGAATCCAATGGTTGTTTGAAGTTAAAAATTCTAGTGGATTATCATCAACTTCCTAAAAATGAACAAGAGAAGAAAATAAGATAAGAGATCACTTTGGAGGAAATTGTTGAAACAAAAAGTGACTCTCTTCAGTTAGAAGGAACCGCAGACTTCTGCAGTTGATGATACCCTAGAGAAGTTACTACCGGAGACTGTTTTTATCCGTTGAAGACCCACATAATTGAAGATAAACCGCAGAGTGGAGTTATGCATGATGAATAGATTAAGTCACATTACTAACATTTCTTGTATTTCGTGTAATGTCCAGTGAACCATTTATGGTCACCATAGTCAGTCACTTTTAGATTATTTTACTCTTTTGATATAACTTTTTGAACTCTATAAATAGAGCTTCCCACTTCATGTAATCTTTACCAATTCACCAATTATCAAGAATCAATCGATCATTGAATGTTTATCAATATCAGATTGTTCATCTCTACATCTTAAGTTATCTTAACTGATACTTAACCGAGTCCCTCTTCACTTTTTTTCTTCATCTTATACTAACTTGTGTTTGCATGCAAACCTTGATACAATTCAACCTTGTGTCTACTTGTTTACTGCTTACTGGTATTTACTTTATGCTATTTATTTTCCTTACATTTCTGCAATCTAACTATTAGTATTGTTGATCTAGCTAGATCCACTAAGATTAACTTTTATTCCGCAACTTATTATTTCGCTACTAACGTTTGTTCAAGTTTTTGTCTCAAGAACGACGATCGAGAGTACATTGACAACATATCCATTAATCTAATACACTACTACACAAAGCCCATGAGGGAGTAAACATACCAACTCTAAAACTGATTGACCGATAAGCAACTGCCTAACCTAGGCTATAGATATCAATCGATACAACAAGCTGACAAAATCCCTCAACACTCGATATCCAACCTTAGCGACCAAAATGCCTCTTTACCTATTCCTTGACGTTTCCAAAAGGAACCATTGGCTACATCTAATTCCTTGTCCAACAGCTTCTTGCCACGCAGACTCCTTGTCACACCCCAAAACCGGAACGGCGGAAACGTTCTGGGGTGGATGACATCATGTCAAGTATCACAACACATGCATTATAGTAATCAAAGTACAACAAAACATTGCATTAATAGTAATAATTTTACATGGTTACATTTATACATCAAAGTAATATAAGTAATAGAATAAATACAGCGTGGTACTAAGCTATCTTCATCAATAGCTCCGGGGATGTACCTGTCTAATGCTAACCTGAGAATACAAGTTAATTGAAAAAGCGAGTATCAGCATTTTTACAAATGCTGGTGAGTTCATAAGTATTTAGTGACATTTATCCAAATAACTTTATAAAGTAGTAGTTTAAGTGTTTACTGTGTATTAGAGTTCTTTCCAGAAAATCCTATATTTTCTTTAATAAAGTAGCCTTCTACCAAGACTGGTCAGTGTTATGGGGTAAAAAGTCATTTTCCCTAAATTACTATCATTATCAAAATACTGAATTTGATTATTGAGGAAAGCAAATGACATCAGGGAATAACATATGCCTCAGCAATGAGGACTGCTGACTAAGGCAAGGAATCATAGACTCCAGGAGAGTATCGAACAAACGAAATGCCTGTTTCAGTCTAACAAATAGAGACTCAGACCCCAGAAGGTACCAAATGAAAGGTACCGCTGGTAAGGTCTAAAACAGTGAAAAACAGACCCTAGACAGTATCAAATGAAAGATACGTCTTGTAAGGTCAAAACAGAGAAAACAGACCCCAGACAGTATCAAATGAAAGATACGTCTTGTAAGGTCAAAACATTGTGACTCTGAAAAAGTGTTACCAGCATACAGTGTAAATTGCCGGTGTGATACCGTTACCTTAAGGCCATGAATTATAAGGCAACCTGGGATACTCGTAACCATACTAACCGACACTAGAGTACTAGACGCCCTACAAGCGTCTATAGAATATGACATTTGTCACCCCTTGGCTTGGTAGGCCGTGGACTGTAGCTAGCAGTCAGGGTGCGGGGGTGTCAATCCCGTATAGATTTATACACACAATGTCCGCTCTCCCTACAGGAGACTCTGGTTACCAACTAGACGATGGAGAAGGCCATGTCCTGAAGATGCATCCCAAATAGTGGGTAGAGACTTCCAACTAGTGGGTTTCTAATGTAATTATTGAACTAGAGGTAGAGACTCATAACTGATCTGATTGAAGTAACCCATATGTCTATGCTTGTGTACATAAAATATAACTAATGAATCAAACGACCTTCGGATGGACATCCGATCCCACCAGACCACATCTAAACGAAGAAAAGGAAATAGGGCGGACGAGCCTTCCTAAGTCCTTCAATCATTATTTATATGTATCTATACAAGCACAGACATACATCTAACTACACTTGAGTGTGTATCAAGTGGAATCATATCATGAAGTATAAGTGTAGAGTGTGGAATAACCGACTTGTGAAGTATAAGTGTACAGTGAAATATCCGAGTCGTAAAGTATAAGCATACAGTGGAACATCCGAGTCATGAAGTATAAGTGTACAGAGTGGGATAATTGAATCATGAAGTATAAGTGTACCAAGTGTAAGTGTATCACGAAGTGGAAACGACGATAAGTGAAGTAAGAGCGTATATCAAGTATAAGTGACTACAAGTATAAGCGAAATAAAGACAATAACAAGTATAAACGCATCACGAAGTGAAAGCGTTATCGAGTCGGAGTTTAAAATAAATGAAAACGAAGCGGCAGTAACTAACAAGTAAAAGTATACATAAAAACCTTGGAAAAACCTTTATACTTCGGAAAATCGCATTTTGTATTCTTTGGTAAAATAAGTGTGAAAACCTTTAGAAATCTTTGGAACCTTTTTAAACCAGTTTGAAATGAGTTTGAATAAAACAGTATAAGTAAGAGTTTGAAACAGTTTGAAAACCTTTTTGAAAGTCATCATAGTATCCTACTCGGTAAAACAACGTAACATGTGGTAAAATCTTGTGCATGCGGGTTATCAATCACATGTGATTGATATGATAAATGGCATGTTTAACTTGTATTCCCCCCTATAAAACATGTAAAAACATTGAAAGGTTCATTCAGGGGTATGAACTCACCTAGTGTAAGTAGGTCCGACGACGGTGCCGCTTGGGCGTTCGGTGTCACGTAAGGAGTCGAACACACACAATGACCTATTTAACATATGATAACATATGTTCACATACAATTAGTATATTTAATGCTAATTAAACAAATATACGTGCTAAAAGGAGCGGAAAACACTTTGGATAAGTGTTTGGGTGTCCCAGGTAGCGTCTAAAGGTGTGTATGGCTAAGGAATGGAGTTTACTCACCAAGAGTAAACCCTTATTACATAGTTTACGGACTAGGGACTACTCACCATGAGTTTACGGCCGTAAACTCATGATGAAGGGTTCTAGGGTGTTTAAGGCTTCTAGCTTGATCATGGGATTTTTGTAAGTACTTTTCCAAGAAGGCATGAGTGGGTTTAAGGCTTCTAAGGGCATTATATTGGAGTTTACGGCCTAGGGACAACTCCTAAGGGAGTTTACGGCTGTAAACTCTCATCCTTTGAGTTTTGTGAAGTTTTAAGCCCCTAATACCTTCCTAGCAATTTATAATGGAGTGTGATGCCATTTTGGAGGATTAAAACTATCATTTGGGTGTGTTTTGGGGAGTTTACGACCTAGGTACTTGCTTGGGCCGTAAAATCCAAGTCACCCCATATTTCCTTGTGTTTAAATGTTCCAACCCCTAAATAGCATGTCCTTATTTTATGTCTTAAACCTATGGGTGGTTTGGGAGTGTTTGGAACTTGATTTAACAAGTTTAGAGGGTGCTTACGGCCTAAGCATGTGCTTGGGCCGTAAACCCTCTTTTATTCCACAAATCTTGTTGTTTTGGGGTTCAAACACTCCTAGGCTAAATCCCCTAATAGTTTCTAAGCTTAAGGATGAGTTTAAAGGCATGTTTGGCACCATATTAGGGGTTTACGGCCCTAGAGTGTTCCTGGGCCGTAAACTCCTTATTCCATGCCTTCTTGGACGATTTTTGGGCTATAAACACAAATCATAATGTTTTGAATAAGATAGGGTAAGTGGACTTACGATTTGGAAGCGTTTGGTTGCGGATTTGGGGCAAAAACGGGTCTAGAGAGAGAGTATAGAGAGAAAGTGTAAAAAGTCTCCAATGGACTCCACTCACCTTTATATAGGGTTCCGAGTCAGGGCTCAGTGGAATTCTACCCAATACTGCCGTTATACGGGGCTTTTGGTCGCACCCGATTTAGTGGTCGTAATAATAAAACTTAACATTTTCCAACTAAATGGAAATGTGTGTTATGTGTTTTTATTTCCTTTTATCACGACATAACGGCATATTAAATATAAACAAACTGAAATGTTTATTTAATTGACGACCTCTAATTAACGGAACTTTTATAAACTCGAATATTCCGTTAACGGTAACAGGGAAATGTAACGGAACAACTTGGGTTGTCACACTCCTCTTCTATTAATGAACACATACCTCTGATGGAAACTTGCTCTGCACCCCCGTCTTGACTCAATCCTGAAATAAAGTCTCGCATACCCAAATCGTAGATCCCTATGAACCCTTCTTCTGATACCTTAAACTAAACATACCGATAACGCAAGATGATCATCCAGATAAACACCAAGCAAACCCAAAGAGATTCAAAATCTTAATTGGAGACCTCAATACTTCCCCAATAATAACCACATCTAATATCAAGATTACCATGCAGATCCACAACAATATTTCTGAAATTTCCTTCATAAAACAAACTGACTACCACA
The DNA here is from genome assembly GCF_051521515.1 of Lactuca serriola. Taxonomy (NCBI): domain Eukaryota; kingdom Viridiplantae; phylum Streptophyta; class Magnoliopsida; order Asterales; family Asteraceae; genus Lactuca; species Lactuca serriola. Next base: position 145,948,916 of record NC_136415.1, on the reverse strand, counting down.
CTCCTCGTCCGCAAACCCCCGACCGTCAGATCATCGTGAGAATCATTCATAAATATAAAAGACATTATCCTCATAGTCGGGATAGATCAAAGACAACAAAAGTTGTCACACTCGATTCACCTGAAGTTTCCAGCTAGCACCTAACCTGCTTATATCCCAAGAAGCAGACCCTTGGTCACATCTCAAGGCATCCATACCAAAAAAATCCTCTTGTGCATTCCCATACTATCGTTCTACCTTCAAAGACTGCAACCATCCATCCCAATGATGGATTTACATCACAACTCCAAAAATCACATGTATGCCCTCTCTTTCCTTTAAACATGGAAAACATTGGAAGAATTTCATCACTAAAGTGGATAGTGACATCCTAACGCATCTGCCAATCGCTTAGCCTCTTGCTGCAATCCTCGAGCCGATCATCACAATCACTTCCTTTTTTAGTCCCGCGAATCAATTGGCACTACCCCCGAGCAAAGCCCTCGAGAGCATAAAATCAGTTAAACCATCTAGGTGTGCATCATTCAAAACCAAACTAACATAACCACTAAGGTCCAATAAATCACCATACCCATCCTCAGTCTGAACAACCATAACCAAAGGATCGATAGATACGAAAATACTGCCACAAACGATGGTATCCATCCATGTCGTCTACTCTCAACCAGATCCTTAGATTTCTCTAAATTTCCCTTAATTCGAGTACGGATCATGTACTTTCAGTAGTATGAGACCAATACTACCTTCTACACCTGTCCATACTTACCTCAAGAATCATCTTGATTCCTTTGAGTCACCAACTCATAATAGTGCTTCCAATACCCACTAAACAGCATAACAACCACACTAAAGCACTTCCTAGGCTCTCCTTGGATTCCCACCCACCCTATCATCAGCTACTGAAGAACCCCTATTAATGTCAGCTAACCACTTCATGAATACAATTACATGAAACAAAACTTAAATACTCTTTCAACTAAAAGACCCAACCTTACAACGGTTTGACTCAGACTAGAGCTACGCAATAGTACCAAACCTTTTACTCTAAGATTATTTAACCTTCGTAGCATGTAAATTAATGTATCCATTTCACAGTTAACTCACATCAATATGATTCCTACAAAGAACAAATCAAGTAGCATTCGAGTAGTGGAGTCGACTACCACTAAGACATACTAAAATTTGGTAGATCCTCATACCAAATTCCAGACCACTGGGCCCAAGCATCTAGGATACACATTCATCCTATATCTACTCTTTCAATAGTTACTAATCATTCCTCATGTGGGCTTGCTATGAACTGTACTCACTTATGAAACTTCCACCAACCCTGCAGCCACTCGTACATGTTAATCATACATAACGCTAGATACTAAAGACAGTCGAATACTTTATTCTACCCTAAGCCCTTTATCAGACAAGAACAGGAAATAAGGCTAAATCAAACATTCTCAGGATATAAAATCTTAGTTATGTATAACTATGATGCATACACTAAGCAACTACAGTAATGATTTTGATTTCACCTAACATATAAGAGATTCTCCTAGGCTATCAGGCATCATTCATCACACAATTCTATCATGCAATTCCTGAAGATCCCTAGCCTACAACTTGTTGGATTAGATTTCTAAGTTCATAACTATTTCTGGAATGTACTTGACCTGATTAGCATGGTCCATTTGGGTTGCATGGCATTGGAACATTTGTATAGACTAAATGAATAAAACAACACTTAAGGTTTGTTAATATATTATAAGTTCTAATATATTAATAATATTATTTAATTAGTATTGATCAAAGAATTAATTTGGAATTAATTAAGTGACCAAAAAGAGACTGATGGATATATGGGGTTGATTGTGTAAATCATCTATTCTTGTATAGTGGGCTAATGATCCATCGTTTGTATGGATTGGGCTAAAACCCATAAGGTGCTCCATGGATAATCCATGGAGGTTACAAACCCATGGATCATGGAATATGGATAGCCATGACAATTAGGGTTTACATGGTGTAACCCTACTTGCCCCTTAACTATATAAAGACCCATATGCAAGCAAAATTGACACTACTTGTAGAAGATAGAGGGCTAGCCGATTTTGAGGTGTTAGTGAACTTCTCTGAACGTTATTCCAAGTGTTGTAGTGTTGTGTGAGACATTTGAGGCATCACACTTGAGGTGCTAGGCTCACAAGGTTCTAAAGGAATCCAAACAACAAAAGGTATGTTCTTCTGCTAGTATTTATGTTTAAAAGTTCCCCATGCTATGCTAGATAGGTTAAGAACCTTGGAAAATCAATTTTGCATGTGTCTTATTAAAACATAGATCCAAGGTTTCTAAGGTTGCATGTACACCTTAGGAGTGTTAGAATGCTCAAAGCCCTTCGGTGGTATCATAGCCTAGGCTTGTTTATTTGACACTGGATACAAACTTGTTGAAAAAACTCAGTTTTCTGCATTCTGCAGCATGAACTCGCCGAGTCCATGGGAGGAATCGGCAATTCCATATGTTAATTCATCCTACTCGTCGAGTAGGTTCCTGCACTCGACGAGTAAGAACCCCTAGAATGCAGATTTTCTAGTTTTGCTTCTGTAAATGGACTAGAAACATTACCCTAAGCTGTTTTGGTCTTATAAAACTTGTTTTAGATGGTGTAATGTTTATACTAATCCATTTTCAATAGCTATTATCAAAATTTAAAGTTTTATATGGTTTATTCATGATTCTTGAAATTGTTGATATGCATGTTCGTGAACTTATGATTTTAGAAGATCATAGGAATTATTTGTAACTTGCCTGTTAGTTTAATTCTTGTTCATTATATGTTTTAATGGAATCCATAATTTGTCCTCAGGTTATGGATTACCAACAGCCATTCTTTTAAAGTCTATTAAAGAAACACACAGGTTACATAAAATGAAAAGCCTCTCATTTTAATAAACCATTAACTCATAAGTTATGAAAGTTGAAAAGTTTTGAAAGTTACACAACTTGCCCTCAAGTTTTGGAACATGTAAAGTCACTTTAAAAACTTTAGTTCCAACCCCTAGAATTTTAAAAGTTAAAATTCAACCCTTATACTTTATAATATTATAAGTTTAATAATAATTATATATGTATAAGAATAAGTCATTTTACGGTTAGTAGGCCTCATTCACGAAGTCGTTCTATAAAGGGGGTATAAGGTTGGTGCCTATAAAATGCCAGCTTAATGGGTGTCCACTCTCACCCTTCGCATCCTTGATCGGTGGAGGGTCCTTAGCTGAACGGGTAAGACAAGGACTTTAAATCTTCATTAAAAGTATGATGAATATAAAGTAACTAAATGTTTTTTTTATAAATTCTCAATCTTAGTTACTTTAGAAAAATGTGAATATGGTGCTAACCCATGAAATTACACTTTGCACTTTGATTAAGTCGTTAGTGGAACGTGTGTGGTTAACCGGCACACCAACCTGGACTTAACAGGGTAGGAAAAGGGTGGCTGAAGGTTTATCATAGGTCAGTGGAGAGTGTTTGGTTAACTGGCACATCGATTGAGTGATAAAAATTAAGGGTACCAAGTAATTTGCATGGTTACTTCACACCTTGTTTTGTGATCCTCGACATCCCAGTCATAAAACCTGAAGGGCACACTCGAGATTGAAACATGCCATTGAAAAGTTCAATGAATCTCAAAGAATCTAGAAGTTTCAAAACCAATTAAAACCAAATAGTTTATTTCGTTTTTCATGGTGGAAATTGATGAATCGTCATTCACCTACCTTCAAATATTTTATAGATTGGATTACGACATCCCTCTTCTAAGTTATAAAATATTGTGTTGGGTCCTTGCCTTAATATTACATTTGGGTGTCTTATTAAGGACTCTCTTTATATCCAATCTAAACTTGTATTTCTTCTTTTTAGATGTCTTCCAAAAATGTTGCTTCTGGCTCAAACACTACCGGCTCCTTCTCTCTCATGAACCTTTGTAGGAGAGTCATCGTTGATGGATCCAACTTTATGGATTTGATCAGGAACATCAGGATGGTCACTCGATACGAGGAAAAGGAATATGTCCTCGACAAGGAGCTTAAGGAACTTGAGTCGTCTACTACTCCTGCGGAGATCGTTGAATATCAGGCACATGATAGAGATGCTACCAAAGTGGCATGTATCATGTTGGCCACAATGAGATCCGAGCTCCAAAAGTTCTATGAGGACTACTACCCTTTTGAGATGCACCAGGATTCGATGGATCGCTACCATCAGAGTGCTCCTCAATAGCAGTATGAAATTATCTCCTACATGATAACAACCTGAACAAAGGACGGTGAACTCATCACGAGCCACGTGTAGAAAATGCAAAGGTATGTGGACCATTTGCTGAAACTGAATGTGAACTTCCCTGAGGAGTTGGCAATTGATATCATTTTGCACTCCTTACCTTCGTGTTATGATCAATTCCGAATGACATACCACATGAACAAGGAGGAAGTTACACTTAGAAAACATCAAGGACTCTTGAAGACCGCGGAAAGTGGTCTTAAGAGTAAATCGGTTATTAACACTCCTACTCCTACCATGACCCCTGTCTTGGCAATCAGGCAAGGCAAAGGAAAGAAGAGGAAGAGCCCTTCGAAGGTTACCAAGGGTAAGACCCTTGATGGCTCCTCTTCAATTGGATCCAAGAAAGGTTTCATCACTCCTTCTGCTAACCCTAAAGAGGTTGAATGCTTCTACTACCATGAAAAGTCGCACTGGAAGCGAAACTGCCCAAAGTACCGGCAAGATGTGAAGGATGGGAAAGTAAAACCCAACCATGCAGGTATATACACTATATTGTCTAATAATTCACCCCATTCTAATTCTTGGTTCCTTGATATAGGGTGTGGTATTCACATATGTACTAATTTGTAGGGATAAGAAGAAGTGAGAATGTGGAGCATGGGAAGATAAACTTGATCATGGGGAATAGGAAAGCATCATCTGTCACCAAGATAGGAGTTTATTCTTTGTTGCTAAGTAGTGGGATAGTTTTAGATTTGAATAAGTGTTGTTACTCGTCTGAAATGGCGAGAAATATTATTTCCTTTCATGGTTTGTACAAACAAGGTTTTACCTTTTCGTTTGATAACGAAACTGGTGGTGTTAATGCTTTCTTTAATAATGTTCTTTATTTTAAAGAATTACCTTGTGATCGTGTATATGAAACTATGTCAGTTGTTGATAACCTAGGAAATAATGTATTGTGTATCGATTCTTCCAGTAGTTTGGATAAAGCATGATTATGTAATTGTCATCTTGGACATGTAAGCAAGAAACGCACAGGCAAACTCCAAAAAGGATGGAGTAATGGAGTCATTTGACCTAAAGTCAAATGATAATTGTATATCTTGTTTGCTTGGGAAAATGACAAAGTCACCTTTCACTGGTACTTGTGCTAGGGGTGAGAGTTTGTTGGACCTCAAACATACTGATGTGTGTGGACCCTTCAGAACCGCCACAAGAGATGCTAACCGCTTTTATGTGACTTTTACTGATGATTTTAGTAGATATGGATATGTCTACTTAATCAAGAATAAGTCTGAGACCTTTGAAAGATTCAAAGAGTTCAAACAGGAAGTGGAGAATCAGTTGGGCAAGAACATTAAGATTCTTCGATCCGATTGAGGTGGTGAGTATCTTAGTATAGAGTTCCTTGACTATCTTAAGGAATGTGGGATTATCTCACAATTGACACCTCCCAGGACACCACAGCTTAATGGTGTGCTGAGTGGCGCAATCGAACCTTGTTAGATATGGTTCATTCCATGATGAGTCGAGCTTCGCTACCAATCTCATTTTGGGGGTATGCCTTAGAGACTGCTGCCCACATCCTTAATCTAGTCCCTATAAAGAAGGTTACCAAAACACCTCATTAGATGTGGACTGGAAAAGTTCCCAATATGGAGTACATCGAGATTTGGGGTTGCGAGGCTTTCATAAGGTGCGAGTCTCACGATAAGCTCGAACCACAAAGTGAGAGGTGTACTTTCATCGGCGACCCATAATGATCCTTTGGTTACCTCTTCTACAGACCTAATGATAATATCTTCTTTGTAGCAAGGAGAGAAGTCTTTCACAAGAGAGAACTCATGAGCCAAGTAAACATTAGGAGGCAAATTGACCTTGAAGAAATTCAAGAGTCAAGTGGTGAAGGAGCCTCAAACCTAGCAATCAACTTGATGAGGAAACTCTAGTTGATCTGACAGAAGAATATGTACCTCTGAGGCTTTCCACGACAGTTAGGAATGCACCTGAGCATTACTATGGATTCCATATTACCGCATAATGTGATACACTTATCAGTGATAGCACACTGGCAAGTCTGGATGAACCTAACAGTTAAACAGAAGCGATGGCAGGCCCTGATGCTGCTAAATGGAAAGAGGCTATGGACAGCGAGACACAATCCGTGTATGATAATCATGTTTGGAACTTGGCTGACAATGTGCCAGGTTGTAAGACAGTCGAGTGCAAATGGATCTTCAAAAAGTAGACCGACATGGATGGTAATGTACACACTTATAAGGCACGACTGGTTGCAAAGGGCTTTTCTCAAACAATGAGAGTTGATTATGATGAGACGTTTTCACCAGTAGCAAAGATTAAGTCTATTAGGGTTATGTTAGCTATTGTTGCATTTCATGATTATGAAATATGGCAAATAGATGTCAAAACCGCTTTTCCTTAATGGCAAGTTGGCTGAGGATGTTTACATGAGTCAGCCAGAGGGTTTTGTCAGTACAAAGTACCCTAATAGAGGATGTAAGATTGAGAAATCCATCTGTGGATTAAAGAAACCACCTCGCAGATGGAATCTTTGCTTCGATGAGAAAGTCAAAGAGTTTGGATTTTTCAGGAGTGAAGATGGATCTTGTGTATATGTCAAGGCTAGTGGGAGTATAGTCATATTTTTGGTGTTGTATGTGGATGGCATACTACACATAGGAAATGACATACCAAGTTTGCAGGAAGTGAAGTCCTGGCTTGGGAAATGTTTCGCTATGAAGGACCTTGGAGAAGCTTCATATATCCTAAGGATATGAATTTTGAGAGACAAGACTAAAAGACTAATCCAACTTAGTCAGAGTAACTACTTGGAGAAGGTGTTGAATACATTCAGCATGCAAAATTCCAAGAAAGGAGAGTTACCGATCCAGAGTAACGCCCGAGTGAGTAAGACTCAGAGCCCGAGTACAAAGGATGAGATAGCAGAGATGAGTCGTGTACCGTATGCTTCCGCTATAGGCTCGATCATGTATGCTATGGTTGATGGGTTTTAGCTATAAGAACATCCTATGTGCTCATACAAACCCTAATGCACGGATCTAGGTTTCTCTATTGTACATGCAAGTTATCCAAGACTATAAACCCTAGATCTAGCATATGATAATCAATATAACATATAAATTAGGGTTTAGATCATACCATGATTGTTATGTAGCAATAACAATCTCAAATCCTCCTTGTAATGACTTTAGAAAGCTTAGAGTCACAAATCTCACTCCTCTAATGGCTCACAAACACCAAGAGCAAGAGGATGAAGAAGAGAAGAGAAGGAGGCTGCCCAAAACGTGTGGAAACCCTAGAAGGAAGCTTGGTCACGTTTTTGGGGCATAAGGGTTGTTTAAATAGTGAGGCTATTAGGGTTATCTAACAAGGAAACCCTAATTTGGATGCTTAAGCCCTAAGCAACCCATGGACCCCTTCCTTATCAAGCCTCAGACGATTTCTAATGGGTTTCCCCATAGAATTCGTCCAACCTTATATTATAAGGTAATCCATGGCCCAATTACAATTATCTTATAATTACAATTCCAGTCCCCTAAGTTTAATTAATCTCTTTTAGCCACAAACTTAATTCTTCTTAATTCTTGACTAATACTTATTAAACAATATGATTTCTCATTTAATATATTATTCCCATAACATATTACTAAATCATATTTAATCCTTTCTCTCCATAATTCATCTTATCATGTTGCTTTGGTGAAGGCAACCTAAAAGGACCATGCACCATCGGGTCAAGTACATACCAAAATAGTTATGGACTTAGAGACTAATCCAACACTCTCCCACTTGGATAAGTCTAATAACTATTCTACGTATGACTTCAGATCCTGATCTGCAATCGTAGCTTTCTAAAGCCGCTGTCAACTCTGATCCTATCAGATACGCGTGTCCTTTAGATAAGGGATCATATATTCCTCCATTCTAGATATCGTATAGACTGAGACATGGATCTAAATCATTCTCTCTGTCTATGTGTTGTTTCCCAAATTCAGATTTATGACGACTGACAACAGACTACAATTTGAACACATCAAATTAGTCCTGGCTTGGCCAAGCGCTTAGGTGCCATCTAGTCATCGAGGGGCCCACATATATTGCTTTTATCCTACTTTGGATAAAAGGAATGGATAAACTTTGACTCAATGCTCGCTTGCACTCACTCACCAAATCACACACTATAATATGTTTTATAACACCAAGTTACTGGTGTGTTTACATATTATCAATATGCAACCGACTCACAAGATACAACTCACACATCTCGGTTTCAAGAATATAAGATGTTATCATCTCACCAATCACTCGTGATAAAATCCATGAAGTGATCCAAGTGAGTGTGGGTTTAATCCAATGCTCAAATCATATTGATAAGCACTCATGAACGTTGCAGCAAACATTTGTTTATGTCTAATGCTCTTTAGACAATCCGCACACCAATTCACGACAGTCTTCACTCATATCTACTTCCAACATATGAACGACTGTGGCCCGTTCGAATAATTTAATTGTTCTTAAACCAATTAAATTATTCAGGAAGTCAAAACATGCAAAGTAAAACACAAGAATAATACTAATCCCATATGGCCTCAAACCTTTGAGTATAAATAAAACACCTTTTATTTATTACCATATCGATTACTCATTATTTGTCACTTCGGGTAATCAACTTCTTACTTAAATTATTACTACACTTGTCCTATGCTCCTAGCATGCACACAATGTTTACCTATGGTTCTTACTTTGTGAAATAGATCAAATGAACACATTACCAATCATACTCATTTCACAAACCCAATCCTTTCACAAGTGAAAGAATATCAAATTCTTGCCACTTATGAAATATGTGAGATTCTAATATTTTATGCAATGATCCTTTCGTAATATCAATGCACTAAAGTTACAATGACAATTTCCAATGAAATTACAAAGTCGTCTATCGGAGATTGTTACAAGACAATTCCATAGATGTGATGTCTCTCACTCAAAGTACATTACTTTGAACATCCTTTTGCATAAAATTTCTAATCTAGACATATATTCTCATTATCCAACTCCCATTATGGAAACGTTTCCATATTTACCATATGACAACTCATTCTCAATAGAATCTTATCTATTTATAGTAATGTCGATATGGTCCATCCAAAACTATACTTCCAACTACTCACAAGCGACCAATCCTCGGCGAACTTTGGATTGTCCTTTGATAGTTGTTTAATTATCTTAATCAAAACCTATTCTTGTCCTTTTTCCCTCTAAATGCACTGGACATTTGGAAAATTTTAGAATGGTCAAATATTATAGCACTTGCAATCGATCCTAAACCCGAAGCGTATGGGACACGATGCATAATGTCTTCCATAAAGATTTGATACTTTATCAATCTTTTGCCTTAATATTTTACGTGCTACGTTCTCACAATTCGAATTATGAAGAGGAATGTCGTAATCATAATCGAAATTTTAGAACGCACTATGTATTATTGAATAATTTATTAACATTCCACAACCTAAGCCTTTAGATTTGAAATGAAGCATAATATTCTCTCCCTTAATTATAGAAAAACAACTATTCGACCCTTACAACTTTGCAAAGTATGACTCTTGTTTTCTATAATTAATATTGCTAACCTGCAATACTTGCCTTAATAATCATACAATCATAACGTTTATGCTCCCACTATCACGATAATTATTATAAACATAACACTTATGTGCCCACTAGCTTTGACATGTATTCAGAAACAGGTTTACTTTCAGAAAAACAATACCTATTGAATTTCTTAAGTCCATGTTTCTAATACCTATAGCTTTGATAATCCTTTATCTAAGCTTCTCAAACTTATACATTTTTTTTCCTTAGATAACTCTCATGTGTGTCTAAACAATTCAGACTAATTGCCAAATCTCACAATTCGAATCATGGAAAAGGATACCGTAACCACAATCGAATTCGAGAATCCAATTACTATCTTCTGAAAATCTCTCTTAGTGAAAGCATTTCCTCACATTCATTTTTCATGAAGGAGGGAATCTTTAAGACACTTAGATTTTTAATGGTGTATTTGTTCCTATCTATGTGAATTTGTCAAAACCAAAGTTTGCGACAAATCCAAACTCATATGGACCGAACTCTTAATCTTGATTTCTCGCCTTATGGTCACACGGCTGTCCACCATGTCTTCCAAGTAGTTAAGTAGCTCACCCTTTCTTATCAATGTACTTTTCATTGATCAAGGTCCTTGCCTTTTATGCATTCAAATAAGAACTCATAGTGCTCACATGCATAATTAACTCAATTGGAGCGGCATAGAAACAAGTTAGTGTCAACACGATATGTTGTAAACCTCAACTCGTGTGCTAGTGATGATCGATAAGGTTTATTCTGATTTGTTCTTGAAACCTTTCACGACCATTAAGACTCCCACTGACTCCTTGACATATAAGATTCTTTTGTCAATAAACATTTCTTGACAAACAAATATTCAAGAGTTAGTGTAGCCTTTATCAAGACAAAATATTTCATAAAATTGGTCCTAGTTGGTCTTTGTCTTATCCAAGACATCACAACTTTCCAATTTCAAATGTGCAAGAATAAGAAAATCCTTTTCTAAATTCTACATTTGATGAATGTTGTATACCTTCTTAATACTTGTCACTCAATATAACAATCTTAACTTTAAGACTTGTTTTGGAACGAAGTATGATTGACTTTCTGATTTAACCATTTCTTCAATTCTTGATTCCTCTTCTTAGACTACAATTGTACTAAGATTTACTTAGAGGATTAATTGAGTTATGGTTCTTAATCATTAAGACATGTCATAAAGCATAAAAGGTACTCTCCCTTCTTCTTAGAATAGAGAAACTTTTATCTTTCTGCCTTACTTGATTCTTGTTATTCGTTCTGCTATTGATTTAAACCTTTCAATCAATTTTGAATTACACTTAATCTTGTAAGTATAATCACATTTACTAAACTTTTAGTAAATCATGACGAATATCTTTGTTACTCTTGTGGTGGACTTGATCAACACACAACTTTGTGTACTCGATCTCCTAGTCCTTCACTTGACACTTTGTCAACGAATTAGTCTAATTTCCAAATATGGAATTTCTCATTCATCGTGCAACCAAGTTGCATGATTCCAAGTTTCTGTCCAATTGAAACTTGGGCGATGAGAAACTCTCCCTATTTGGTAAATTGTTGACATTTCCACAATTATCATAATTAAGAATCACATCCACTCGTTGTAGAAATATACGAACATCAATTTTTCATAATGATTTTATTGCAAGGAAAATAAATAAATAAATAAATGAGTCAAACCAAAATTTATTTTATTCATAAAAGCAGCGGAAAACATTTGTCCTTACAATGCAAAATCAACTGCAAAACTATGTAGCCGAAAAGAAAATTTCCTAACAACTCTATCATAACTTCCTAAGCTCAAAATCTAATCATCAAATCCATGCAATCGAGATCCATTTCTTTGTGATTAGATTCATCTTGCTTTTCCATCAAGCTTCCTCTCTTTTCACTGATCCTATAAAACATTCAAATTTAATCTCATCACATTATGTATTAAGAATAAACGAATAGGAACTTAATGGAGTTAGATAGTGGACTTTACCTGAAGCACAGCCATACTCTTTGACTCTCCTATCTTCTTGACTCTTCAGTCTCTTAGGTCAGACTTGTATCCAACGCCCTTTCTCTTGGTAGCAAACGCAGGTCGGTTCTCCTAGAACGTCCTCGGAAGCATGGTTGGTTGACTTTCCCAACAAATATGCTCCATTTCTTTGCCAAATCATTTCTGATTCAGCAACAATGAGCATGTAAGTGTCGCACCCCGAAACCCAGGGCGGAAACGTTCCGGGGCGGAGGTGACTTCATGTTGAATATCATAACCAATGTACATAGTAAGCGAAGTAAAACAAAAAACATTACATTACATAGTTTTCATTACATTTGTTCAAAAGTAAAGTGATACAAGTTTCATAGATACATAAGTTAAACAAAAGAAAGACGTGACTCCATACGCTCCGTCTTCTGGAAAAGAATGCAGGATACTTGTCTAAGGAGAACCTGAGAATGCAAGCATTTTAAAAAACAGCATAACGCTGGTGATTTCATAAGCGGTTTGTTTTATGAAAATGAACAAGGTTCCTTTAGTTTTCTAAAAAAGTGGTTATCCAAGAAAATCCCATATTTTCTTAACAGTTGGTTACCAAATCCAAAATGTAATGTAAAAGATGTACACTGAAAACATGATTGCTCTTGTGAATTGTAAAGTTTAGTTATTTGAATTATTACACGTTTCTGGTTATGTACTAATGTTATCCCAGGAAAATATTATATTTTCCTAAAAAGTTGGTTACCATTCCGAAATGTAATGTAAACAATGTATATTGAAAACCTGATTATCCTTGTGAAGTGTATGTTAGTTTTAACACATATATAAAACTGTCAACATAGTAAACAAATTTCAAAGGTTATTAATTTACCATATTCATTATTACTAACAAGTAAATTTATGTTATCCAAATTGCGAGTTCCATAACCATACGTTAGACTAGATATGGCAATAAGAAGTCCAAATCGTTTTATGACTTTCGTCACCCTTGAACCTTTCGGTTCGGCTGTAGCTAGCAGCCAGGTGCAGGGTAGTCAGCCCCGTATAGATCTATACACTCAAGTCACGCTCCCTATCTAAGAGATTCTGGTTACAGAGGTGGTCCTCCACTCGGGTATCTTTGTGGAGTGTTCTCTAAGGATGTATCTCCAATTTATAGGAATAACAAGTCTACAAGTGATAATGCGGAAAATCCTGTATATATTCTATTTACAAGGACGATCCTCCACTCGCGTATCTCTGTGGAGTGTTATGGAGGACAAAACATATGAACTAATATAATGCTTTTAGCAATAATATTATGGTACAAATCACTTGTGAAATATATAATATAACATTATATAATGAGATATGAAATCGGTTTGTAACTGGTTCTGCAAGTTAAACAGTTGATTAATACGGGTTCAATTGTTAAAAGCAAGTGAAATATGAAACATTTCTAATGAAATAATAATGTTTAAGTACAAGATATTCTTGTACTTTTGCTTGTATTCCCCCCTGAAAACATTGAAAAACCATTGAAAAAGGGTAGGGGTATGAACTCACCGAACAAGAAAATGTGTCGACTAGGATGCTAAACGTCGAAACGGGGCTTGAATATGTGCGAGGTTCCGATGTAATATTAAATAATACACAAATATATCTAATTAGATTTTAAATCACTAATTAGATACGATTAAACACACCATGACGCGAAAACACTTCAAATCAAGTGTTTGGAGTGACCCGGGTGACATCTAATGAAGTGTATGGCTTAGGAATGGAGTTTACTCTTCAAGAGTAAACTTCTTAGGGAGTTTTCGGCCCTAAACACCATATTCACATGAGTTCACGGCCGTGAACTCATGGATGGAAGGTTTATGGTGCAAAATGACCTTCAAACACTTGGGGATTAATTCTAGGTTTGAGTCTAATGCATTGGAAAGGGATTTAACTCAAAAATCAACCATTTATTGGAGTTTACAGCAGTAAACTAGGAGTTTACGGCCATAAACTCCCCCACACACATTCCTTATGTAATTTGGTGATGCTAGGACAATCACATGTGATTCAAACAATTTTTACAAGCCTTAGGATGAATTTTGGGCACCATTTGACTTATGTTTAGGAGTTTACTGCTCTGCAACCTATTCTTGGGGGTTTATGACCGTAAACTCTCAAATGAAAGGTTTTTATCATGTTTAAGGTCCCCAAATCAATTGTGGTTGGTTCTAGGATTTATTCCGAGGCTAACGGTGTGTTTAAGTGGCATTTAAACACATGAAAATGAGTTTACTCTCCAAGATAATGAGCTTACGACCCAAGCATGATCTTGGGCAGTAAACTCATGTTTACTCCTCAAAAATTAAGTTCAAGGTGTTCTATGTCCGATTTGGTAATTCCCTAAGTCATATCTAAGCTCTAAATGAGGTTTGGAAGGGTTTTATGGCTCAAAAACCCCTTTTATATGATTTCACGGCCTAGGACTGTTCTAGTGTCGTAAACTCATGATAATGGTCCTAATCCATGATTTAAAATCGAATTTGAAGGCTAAATATGTTATAGTAGAAGCTAGGATAGTTACCTTGGTGTTTTGAAGCTTGAAATGAGTGATTTTGGATCAACATGTTGGATTTGAGGAGAGAGGTTAGAGAGAGAGTGAAAAGGCTTCAAATGTGGCTTAAACAACTTTAAATATGGTTTGAAATGGAGATACGGTGGAATTATACCCGATACCGACGTTAACCGAGGCTTTGGGTCGCACCCAATTACTCTCCAAGGTAACGAGTTTACGGCCCAAGCATGATCTTGGGCAGTAAACTCATGTTTACTCCTCAAAAAATTAAGTTCAAGGTGTTCTAAGTCCAATTTGGTAATTCCCTAAGTCATATCTAAGCTCCAAATGAGGTTTGGAAGGGTTTTATGGCTCAAAAATCCCTTTTATATGAGTTCACAGCCTATGACTGTTCTAGTGCCGTAAACTCATGATAATGGTCCTAATCCATGATTTAAAATCGAATTTGAAGGCTAAATATGTTATAGTAGAAGCTAGGAGAGTTACCTTGGTGTTTTGAAGCTTGAAATGAGTGTTTTTGGATCAACATGTTGGATTTGAGGAGAGAGGTTAGAGAGAGAGAGAGAGTGAAAAGGCTTCAAATGTGGCTTAAACAACTTTAAATATGGTTTGAAATGGAGACACGGAGGAATTATACCCGATACCGATGTTAACCGAGGCCTTGGGTCGCACCCAATTAAGTTGTCGTAACTCGATATGGTCAAAACTAAATTTTTTCTAATTAATAGTTGGAGGTGTTTACTTGTGTTGCTAGTGTGTTTGGGTACTTACAAGGTCAAAGTAAAAGCCTTAAATTAATTGACCTAGTCAAAAACGAACTTGGAACAATTTGCTACCGGCGAGCTTTATTGACGAAACGGTTACGGCGAGGGAACAAATTTCGGGTTGTTACATTATCCCCCCGTTAGAGGGAATTTCATCCTGAAATTCAAAGATTAAGGTACAAATTATGGATAAAGGTGTGGATATATCTATTACATCAAATCTTCCATGATCCCAAGTGATTTCAAGTCTCCACATGTTATTCCAGCGAACCTTCACTAACGGGACGCGGCTCGGTTTCAAACGTTTGATTACTTGGTCTATGATCTTAGTTTGTTCGTCTAGAAAGTTTAGGTACATCGTGGTTCTTGATCACATCAGGATAGATTTACATGGTTTTATCATATAGGTATTCATTAAGAATAGAGGCGCAAGGTACAAGATGAACGTTGCCAAGTACTGAAGGTACTCGGAGTTTAAAGGCTACAGGATCGATCCTAACGAGGATCTCGAAAGGTCTAATGTTCTACGAGTTAAGTTCTCCGCGCTTTCTAACGCGTATCATGTCTTTCCAGGGTGAGACCATTAACAGGACACGATCTCCAGCCTGGAATTCCAGAGGTTTCCGTTGTATGTCGGCGTAACTCTTCGATCGATCTAGTAAAGTTTTCAATCATTCTCGGATCTAGGTGATCTTCTCGATGGTTTCGCGGATGATTTCAGAACAAGTGAGGGTACTACCGGGGAATCGACTCTTGGCTAACTGTGACTCCTATCTCGGCCCAACACAAGGGAATCTGTACTTTTGACTGTAGAGGGTTCCAAGTGGTGTAGTCTGGATACTGGTATGATAACTGTTGTTATACGAGGGCTCGATCAAAGGTAAAGGGGTATCTCAAGTTGCTCGCTAGTTTATGACACATACTCCCAGTATGTTTTCCATGATCTGGTTAACTCTCTCACTCTATCCAATTATCTGAGGATGATAAGTTGTACTCATGTCCAGCTTGGTTTCGTGAGTTTTCTGGAGGGACTTGCCAAAACCTTGAGGTAATCCTGTTATCTCAACCAAAGATAAGGGACGAAGGTATACTATGCAGTCAGACTACTTCTTGGATGTGGGTTCGCGTGAGTATTTTTATCATGAATAGTTTTCTGATCGGAAGGAAGTGAGCGGATTTTTATCGAAGAATCGACAATTGTCCCAAATGGTATCGTACTCATTCGGGAAAACTGGTTAACGTGATGGTGAAATCCATGTTGGTTATTTACCATTCCCACTCAAGTATCTAGGCTGCTGGAGTAGTCCCGAGGGTTTCTGACTAGGCTTCTCAGGTCTAAGCGAGTAAACGGGCGCAGGTGGTCATTGTCAATGTCTTAGTCTTGCTGTCTAAATACATAGTATACACTCAGATTGGGCGTACTACAAAGGACAACGAAATCATCTTTCTCTTCTGGCAGGGACAGGATAGGTGTGATGCATAAGTCTTACTTCAATGGTTGGAATGATGTATCTCGCTTTCCACTCCAACGAAAAAGGGTACACCTTTCTGTGTCGGAGTGGTTAAGGGTTTGATGATTTCAGAAGAATTTTCTGGATGGGTTTGCAATAATAGTCGGCGAAACCCAAGAATTGACAGATTTTCTATGGGTGTCTTCGGTGCCGACCAATTCTCTATTGTTTCGATCTTAGGAGGATCCATGTGTATGTCTTCATCGCCTACTACATGACCGGAGGAAAATGGTTTGACCGAAGGGTATCAATACGAAATCTTAGTGATCATATCGAGTCATGAATGCTGTCTTTGAAACATCACTCTCATGAACTCGTAGCTGATGGTGTCTTGACGTAAGGTATATCTTCAAGGAGTAGCTGGCTCCCTGAAGTTATCGAAGAAGTCATCTATTTGGGAAAGAGGATATCGGTTTTGACGGTCAACTCATTAAGCCGACTGGATAACTCCTACATTTCTGCTAGAGCAAAACGATACGGAGGTTTGGCTACGGGGTAGTTCCAGGGATTAAGTTGATACGAGACTCAACTTGGTGTTCGGGAGGAATTCTCGGGATCTATTCGGAAAGATATCAGGAATATTACAGTCTTCGGAGACGCTCTCGGGGTCTTTATATTCTTGTTTCTCGATGATTACATGAACTAGGAATACCTGACACTCCTTTTGCAGAAACTTTCGAGCTTTGATGTAGGGAATGATGTGAAGTTTTGAGCTAAGCTTGACACCATATATCATGAGGGTCTGATCAGAGGGGAGATTGAGACGAATAGCTTTTTCATAATGAGGTATATCAACACGATCGGGGCTCAATCGATACATGCCAAAGATAACATCAAAGCTCTTTATTGAAACTGACATCAGGTCAATGAGGAAAGAATAATTACTCAAGGTAAGGGTACAGCTTAGGAATAGATTGTTAGTGCATTCATTCTCACCGATAACCATCTTGACAATAAATATTTCGGTTATTAGACGAGGACTATGTTTAACAAGATATTTGAATGAATGAATAATAGAACTTTCTTGACACCAAATTCGAAAAGGATACGAGCATAAGGATTGTTGAAAAGAAATGTACCTGCGACGTTGGTGGGATCAGTGGCTGCCTCCTCTTGCTTCATAGCTAAAACCATGTCGGTGTTGTTGACGTTGTTGGTGGTTGTTGCTTTTAGGCAGTTTCACTTGAAATGCCCGATTTCTCCACAACCAAAATAGGCCTGATCGGTACTCAATCCGGAAGCTTGACTGATTAGTTGAGCTGGTGCTCTGCAGCTTCGAGTAAGGTGGCCCTTCTTGCCACAGTTGATGCAGATCATCTCACGGAATGGGCCAGGAATACGATGGTGATAACTACACCTGTTGCACCAAGGGAGATCACCAGCATACCTAGTGGTAGGTGCTTGAGCTGTAGACGCAGCAACAGGAGTAGTGGTAGCTTGAACTATAGGAACAGTGGTAGGATTAGTAGAAACTTGGATTGCCACAGTTTTGAGCTTCTTGGTGGGTCCTTGTAAACTCTGACCCTTTCGCTTTTTCAAGAAAACCTTCTTCTTTCTCTGACTACTCTCGGTCTGGTGCCCTTGATCATCTTCATGGTTTTGAGGGTACATGTCACTTCCTGGTCCACTGGACTTGCCAGGGTTCAAAAGCGTCATTGCAGCCGTCACTGCAGCAGTAACAGCTGTTTGAAACAGGACGAAGTCGAACGAAGGAGAGTATGACGGCGGAGAGTTATTGTTACTTGAACTGGGTCCTTTCTTTGAAGACATTTGGATCTAAAATGATTAAGAAAAAGAGGATGGTAAGTCCTCTGAATTAAATCAAGAGATATGAAACAATGGATATCTCTTTATGACAGACATATAATTCTATTAAGCGATAAAGCAAGAATGAATTATCAAAGCAGATAATCTATCGCTAAAGGAACGATCGAGGGGCAACGCTTGAATGAGAATTTTCTACAACAAAGATGGATCTAGAAATACTCCCATAGTATTTCATGCTTCGCTGCGACGACGAATCGTTGTTTGGGGTATTTGGGTAAGTTTTAGTTATGTCGCATACGACAGTCACTCCCAAGAACATGTTGGCCGTGTCTCGAATGAATATTGTTGATCAGGCTATATTGATCCTAGACACGACTACATAACTGCCCAGGTTTAAGTGTAGCGTACAACACCCATTTACTTATGTTTTGTTCTACTTATAGTTACGATTCTCAACGGTTAGGGATACTTGTATACTTTTTGAAAATACTTATATTTTGAGGTATACTTGTAGTTCAGAGCACTTAGGCCCCTTAATGTTTATAGTCTTATACCATATAAAGTTTGGTATACTTAGTTCACTATAAACAAGGGCTTTGATACCAATCTGTCACACCCCGAAACCCAGGGCGGAAACGTTCGGGGGCGGAGGTGACTTCATGTTGAATATCATAAACAATGTACATACTAAGCGAAGTAAAATACAAAACATTACATTACATAGTTTTCATTACATTTGTTCAAAAGTAAAGTGATACAAGTTTCATTGATACATAAGTTAAACAAAAGAAAGACGTGACTCCATACGCTCCGTCTTCTGCAAAAGAACGCATGATACCTGTCTAAGGAGAACCTGAGAATGCAAGCATTTTAAAAATCAGCATAACGCTGGTGAGTTCATAAGCGGTTTTGTTTTATGAAAATGAACAAGGTTCCTTTAGTTTTCTGAAAAAGTGGTTATCCAAGAAAATCTCATATTTTCTTAACAGTTGGTTACGAAATCCAAAATGGAATGTAAAAGATGTACACTGAAAACATGATTGCTTGTGTGAATTGTAAAGTTTAGTTATTTGAATTATTACACGTTTATGGTTATGTACTAATGTTATCCTAGGAAAATCTTATATTTTCCTAAAAAGTTAGTTACCATTCCGAAATGTAATGTAAACGATGTATACTGAAAACCTGATTATCCTTGTGAAGTGTATGTTAGTTTTAACACATATATAAAACTATCAACATAGTAAACTAATTACAAAGGTTATTAATTTACTATATTCATTATTACTAATAAGTAAATTTCTGTTATCTGAATTGCGAGTTCCATAACCATACGTTAGACTAGATATGGCAATAAGAAGTCCAAATCATTTTATGACTTTCGTCACCCTTGAACCTTTCAGTTCGGCTGTAGCTAGCAGCCAGGTGCGGGATAGTCAGCCCCGTATAGATCTATACACTCAACTCACGCTCCCTATCTAAGACATTCTGGTTACAGAGGCGGTCCTCCACTCGCGTATCTCTGTGGAGTGTTCTCTGAGGACGTGTCTCCAAGTTATAGGAATAACAAATCTACAAGTAATAATACAGAAAATCCTATATATATTCTATTTACAAAGACGATCCTCCACTCACGTATCTCTGTGGAGTGTTACCGAGGACAAAACATATGAACTAATCTAATGCTTTTAGCAATAATATTATGGTTCAAATCACTTGTGAAATATATAATATAACATTATATAATGAGATATGAAATCGTTTGGTAACTGGTTCTGCAAGTTAAATAGTTGATTAATACAGGTTAAATTGTTAAAAGCAAGTGAAATATGAAACATTTCTAATGAAATAATAATGTTTAAGTACAAGATATTCTTGTACTTTTGCTTGTATTCCCCCCCCCCTGAAAACATTGAAAAACCATTGAAAAAGGGTAGGGGTATGAACTCACTGGACAAGGAAATGTGTCGACTAGGATGCTAAACGTCGAAACGGGGCTTGAATATGTGTGAGGTTCCTATGTAATATTAAATAATACACAAATATATCTAATTAGATTTTAAATAACTAATTAGATACGATTAAACACACCATGACGCGAAAACACTTCAAATCAAGTGTTTGGAGTGACCCGGGTGACATCTAATGAAGTGTAGGGCTTAGGAATGGAGTTTACTCTTCAAGAGTAAAATCCTTAGGCAGTTTTCAGCCCTAAACACCATATTCACATGAGATCACTGCCGTGAACTCATGGATGGAAGGTTTATGGTGCAAAATGACCTTGAAACACTTGGGGATTAATTTTAGGTTTGAGTCTAATGCATTGGAAAGGGATTTAACTCACAAATGGACCATTTATTGGAGTTTACGGTAGTAAACTAGGAGTTTACGGCCGTAAACTCCCCCACACACATTCCTTATGTAATTTGGTGATGCTAGGACAATCACATGTGATTCAAACAATTTTTACAAGCCTTAGGATGAATTTTGGGCACCATTTGACTTATGTTTAGGAGTTTACGGCCCTGGACCCTATTCTTGGGGGGTTATGGATGTAAACTCTCAAATGAAGGGTTTTGATCATATTTAAGGTACCCAAATCAATTGTGGTTGGTTCTAGGATTTATTCCAAGGCTAATGGTGTGTTTAAGTGGCATTTAAACACTTGAAAATGAGTTTACTCTCCAAGATTATGAGTTTACGGCCCAAGCATGATCTTGGGCAGTAAACTCATGTTTACTCCTCAAAAATTATGTTCAAGGTGTTCTATGTCCGATTTGGTAATTCCCTAAGTCATATCTAAGCTCCAAATGAGGTTTGGAAGGGTTTTATGGCTCAAAAACCCCTTTTATATGAGTTCACGGCCTAGGACTGTTCTAGTGCCGTAAACTCATGATAATGGTCCTAATCCATGATTTAAAATCGAATTTGAAGGCTAAATGTGTTATACTAGAAGCTAGGATAGTTACCTTGGTGTTTTGAAGCTTGAAATGAGTGATTTTGGATCAACAAGTTGGATTTGAGGAGATAGGTTAGAGAGAGAGAGAGAGTGAGTGAAAAGGCTTCAATTGTGGCTTAAACAACTTGAAATATGGTTTGAAATGGAGACACGGTGGAATTCTACCCGATACCGACGTTAACCGAGGCTTTGGGTCGCACCCGATTAAGTTGTTGTAAGTCGATATGGTCAAAACTAAAATTTTTCTAATTAATAGTTTCAGGTGTTTACTTGTGTTTCTAGTGTGTTTGGGTACTTACGAGGTCAAAGTAAAAGCCTTGAATTAATTGACCTAGTCAAAAACGAACTTGGAACAATTTGCTACCAGCGAGCTTTATTGACGAAATGGTTACGGCGAGGGAACAAATTTTGGGTTGTTACAGTAAGTTAGGTCAATGAGGTTATCGTCATGATCCATCATATAATACTTTCTTTTTAACTCATTATATGATTCAGGAAGTGACTGCAGAACCCAGTTCACAACCAACTTATCAGGGAATGACGCACCCAACATTATCAACCTATCGATGTGTGATTTCATTCCTAGAACGTGGGCACACATGGGTTTACCATCTTCATGTTTCATTTCCAATAGGGCTTTAGTAACATTGAACCTTTCAATTCTTCGATCTTGTGGGTTAGGGAGAACAACGGGAGGAGGAGGAGTTAGTGAAGCATGATTTCTTGTTCCTCGATCGAATCGAGGAATATCATCTTCATGTGGAATGCTTGTTCCACGAGAATTGGGAAGACCATAGTTGTCGTACCTTGACATCTACAAAACGGGAGAAAAACAAATTCAAGTTAGATGATTTATTGAGTCCTTAATAAATCACCCAAATGAGATATTAAGTCTAGGACCCAACACAATACGCTACAACCTAGAAAAGGGATGTCGTAATCTAGTTGTAGAATATTTGAAGGTAAGTGAATGACGATTCACTAATTTCCACCATGAAAACGAAAAAGAAATTTAAGTTTTAAGTCTATGAAAAACTCCTACATCCTTTGAGATTTATTGAACTCTTCAATGGCATGTTTAAATCTTGATATGCCCCTCTAGTTTGTGACTGGGATGCCGAGGATCACAAAGCGGGTGTGCATAACCATGCAAACTTACATGGTGCCCTCACATGTTACAATCACCTATTCGATGTGCCGGTAAACCACACACGCTCCACCGAACAATGACAAATATTGAGTCACCCTTTGCTACCTTTGCTTAGAACCATTTAGTGTGCCGGTAAACCACACACGCTCCACTAACTTCTTCGCAAGGGCACAAAGTGTAATTTCATGGAATTGAATCAATTCACTTTTGCCTAAAGTAACTAAGATTAGGAATTTTGTAAAACATTTAGTTACTTATGTACTTCATTATACTTATAATGGAAGGTTTTGTCCTATCCTACCCGTTCGGCTAACGACCGTCCAGTAGTCAAGAGTGCGGTGGGTAAGAGTGGATACCCATTCAATCGCTATTTTATAGGCAATTTCCTTAAACACCCCTTATAGACCAGCTTCGTGAATGAGGCCTACTAACGGTAAGAATGACTTTTACTCATACATATATATAATGTTAGACTTTTAATGTTATATATAGTATAGGGTGTATTTTACACGTTTAAAATCCTAGGTGGTCAAATTTAACAATTATACTTTTAATTCAATCAAATTTTAAACCAAAACATTATGGATTTATTAAACCTTTTTTAATTATATACCTTAATTAATTAATAAAACCATAAGGGTGTGATTTGAACTTTTCAAAACAATACTACGGCTTTAGAATGTAACATTCCTAAATTAAACTTTTAATCAACCTTTAAATTCCAAAACTTGAGGGCAAGTTTTGAAGCATTTCAAAACATTAGGGTTTCAACTATTTAAATTTCAAAACAAAAAACTTTTGAGTTCAAATTTAAACTATAAAACCTAAAGGGGAAAAATTGAAACTTTTCATAACACAAGTATCAAATAACAAATAATATAAATTAGACAATTAATTTCATTGTTATCTATATTTGACCTAATTTCAATTTCTTGCAAAATAAGTTACCCAATTAATACAAATAATCAAACTTTATCATATAAGGAAGTTATTATCTAATCAATTGGTAATTATCTTTTGTTTAATCAAGGATATACTCATAAATATGTATAAAATCGGATTTTAATGATTTAAAACAGATAAGGCAAGTATTCATGAGTAAAACAGCAAGAAATCCCGAAAATAGCTCCTTCTGACGCTCGAACTCGCCGAGTACCACACTGGACTCGCCGAGTTGAGGCCTACTCGCCGATTACACTGTGGTACTTGCCTAGTTCATCAGGTAGGTGAGCAAAAATCGATTTTGTAGCTTGAATAAACACATAAGGCATCAATACAATAGAAACCAATCAAGGCTCTGATACCACTGATGGGTTTTAGCTATCAGAACATCCTATATGCTCATACAAACCCTAATGCTTGGATCTAGGTTTCTCTATTGTACATGCAAGTTATCCAAGACTATAAACCCTAGATCTAGCATATGATAATCAATATAACATATAAATTAGGGTTTAGATCATACCTTCATTGTTATGTAGCAATAACAATCTCAAATCCGCCTTGTAATGACTTTAGAAAGCTTAGAGTCACAAATATCACTCCTCTAATGACTCACAAACACCAAGAGCAAGAGGATTAAGAAGAGAAGAGAAGGAGGCTGCCCAAAATGTGTGGAAACCCTAGAAGGAAGCTCGGTCACGTTTTTGGGGCATAAGGGTTCTTTAAATAGTGAGGCTATTAGGGTTATCTAACAAGGAAACCCTAATTTAGATGCTTAAGCCCTAAGCAACCCATGGACCCCTTCCATATCAAGCCTTGCAATATTTCTAATGGGTTTCCCCATAGAATTCGTCCAACCTTATATTATAAGGTAATCCATGGCCCAATTGCAATTATCTTATAATTACAATTCCAGACCCTTAAGTTTAATTAATCTCTTTTAGCCACAAACTTAATTCTTATTAATTCTTGACTAATACTAATTAAACAATATAATTTCTCCTCTAATATATTATTCCCATAACATATTAATAAATCATATTTAATCCTTTCTCTCCATAATTCATCCTATCAAGTTGCTTTGGTGAAGGCAACCCAAAAGAACCATGCACCATCGGGTCAAGTACATACCAAAATAGTTATGGACTTAGACACTAATCCAACAATGGTTTGTACTCGTCCTGATGTGGCCTTTGCATTGAGTTTGGTCAGCATATATCAGGGAAACCCTGGCAAGGCTCATTGGACTGCGGTGAAGAACATTCTCAAGTACCTGCGAAGGACTAAGGACTAGATCCTTACCCTCGGTGGGAGTGATGACTTGAGAGTATTAGGGTATAGTGATGCTAGCTTTCAGACTGATAGGGATAATTTTCACTCTCAGTCAGACTAGGTCTTCACCTTAAATGGAGGAGAAATTTCTTGGAAAAGTTCCAAGCAGGAGAAAGTGGCTGATTCAACTTGCGAATCAGAGTATATAGCAGGAAGCATGAAGCGAGGTAGCAAAGGAACCAAGGTATCACGGGAGATCCAGACACATCGACAAAAAATACCATTTCATCAGACATCGAATAGAATAAGGACTGTGTAGGGTTAAGCATCTCCACCATGTGAGGCACATAGGGCTGAAGGATGATATTAGTTTTAGTAGTTAGATAGTTCTGAAACTTGTAAAATGTAATTGACATTTGATGACTAAATAAAAGTTGTTGTTAATTTATAAGTTAAGTGTTACTATCTTATGTTAATTGTTTACTATTTTTTCAACTTTGCATGTTTTGACTTCCATAGTAATTATTTTATTCAAAACTCTCCACAGTCGGTCATACGTTGGAAGTAGGTATTGAATTAAGACTGTAACGAATTTGGCTTGTAAGATTTATCTAAGGTGCATTAGACATTGCAATGGTTGCTACAACATTCATGAGTGCTCATAAGTTGTGAATACTAGATTAAACCCACGCTCACTTATATCACTTCATGGAATTTATCTCGAGTGATTGTGAGATGTTAATATCATATATATATATCTTCAAACCTAGAGATATGACTTGTTGCCTATGAGTTGGTTATACATTGATTGTACGAAAACGCATTGGTAACTCGCCGATTACACTGTGGTACTCGCCGAGTTCATCAAGCAGGTGAGCAAAAATCGATTTTGTAGCTTGAATAAACACATAAGGCATCAATACAATAGAAACCAATCAAGGCTCTGATACCACTGATGGGTTTTAGCTATAAGAACATCCTATGTGCTCATACAAACCCTAATGCTTGGATCTAGGTTTCTCTATTGTATATGCAAGTTATCCAAGACTATAAACTCTAGATCTAGCATATAATAATCAATATAACATATAAATTAGGGTTTAGATCATACCTTATTTTTGATGTAGCAATAACAATCTCAAATCCTTCTTGTAATGACTTTACAAAGCTTAGAGTCACAAATATCACTCCTCTAATGGCTCACAAACACCAAGAGCAAGAGGATGAAGAAGAGAAGAGAAGGACGCTGCCCAAAACGTGTGGAAACCCTAGAAGGAAGCTTGGTCACGTTTTTGGGGCATGAGGGTTCTTTAAATAGTGAGGCTATTGGGGTTATCTAACAAGGAAACCCTAATTTGGATGCTTAAGCCCTAAGCAACCCATGGACCCCTTCCTTATCAAGCCTTGGACGATTTCTAATGGGTTTCCCCATAGAATTCGTCCAACCTTATATTATAAGGTAATCCATGGCCCAATTGCAATTATCTTATAATTACAATTCCAGTCCCCTAAGTTTAATTAAGCTCTTTAAGCCACAAACATAATTCTTATTAATTCTTGACTAATACTAATTAAACAATATGATTTCTCCTTTAATATATTATTCCCATAACACATTAATAAATCATATTTAATCCTTTCTCTCCATAATTCATCCTATCAAGTTTCTTTGGTGACGGCAAGCCAAAAGGACCATGCACCATCGGGTCAGGTACATACCAAAATAGTTATGGACTTAGACACTAATCCAACAATGGTTTGTACTCGTCCTGATGTGGCCTTTGCATTGAGTATGGTGAGCATATATCAGGGAAACCCTGGCAAGGCTCATTGGACTGCGATAAAGAACATTCTCAAGTACCTACGAAGGACTAAGCTCTGGATCCTTACCCTCGGTGGGAGTGATGAATTTAGAGTATTAGGGTATACTGATGCTAGCTTTCAGACTGATAGGGATAATTTTCACTCTCAGTCAGACTAGGTCTTCACCTTAAATGGAGGAGCAATTTCTTGGAAAAGTGCCAAGCAGGAGAAAGTGGCTAATTCAACTTGCGAATTAGAGTATATAGCAGGAAGCATGAAGCGAGGTAGCAAAGGAACCAAGGTATCATGGGAGATCCAAACACATCGACAAAAAATACCATTTTATCAGACATCGAATAGAATAAGGATTGTGTAGGGTTAAGCATCTCCAGCATGTGAGGCGCATAGGGCTGAAGGATGATATTAGTTTTAGTAGTTAGATAGTTCTGAAACTTGTAGAATGTAATTGACATTTGATTACTAAATAAAAGTTGTTGTTTATTTATAAGTTAAGTGTTACTATCTTATGTTAATTGTTTACTATTGTTTCAACTTTGCATATTTTGACTTCCATAGTAATTATTTTATTCAAAACTCTCCACAGTCGATCATACGTCGGAAGTAGGTATTGAATTAAGACTGTAACGAATTTGGCTTGTAAGATTTATCTAAGGTGCATTAGACATTGCAATGGTTGCTACAACATTCATGAGTGCTCATAAGTTCTGAATACTGGATTAAACCCACGCTCACTTGTATCACTTCATGGAATTTATCTCGAGTGATTGTGAGATGTTAATATCATATATATCTTCAAACCTAGAGATATGACTTGTTGCCTATGAGTTGGTTATACATTGATTGTACGAAAATGCATTGGTAACTCAATTTTATAAAACGTGCCTTTGTGTATGATTCAACAGGTAGTAGAACAAGCATATGGGTCGAAGTGTATATGTTCCTTCTTGGATTAGAATCTATATCTGGGCCCCTCGATAATTTTGTGTTGACCTATGTACCGGGCCCGGTCAGAACTAAGATGATGTGTTCAATTATGTTCTATGTCAAACAAATCGAAAATTTGGAAACAAACTGCTAGACAATAAGTAAGACATTGATCCATGTATTTTTCCGGTTGCTATCTCGAACATAGGATTATTTGATCACTTATCTAAAATGGCATATCATCATCATCTCAGTTCCGCGAGACCTTGAAAGAACTACGATTGCCGCTCGGTTCCTAAAGTCATTCTTGTAGTTATAGTTTGTAGACTTCTCCAAGTGGGAGATTGTTGGATTAGGTGTCTAAGTTCATAAATATTTCTGGAATGTACTTGACCCGATTAGCATGGTCCATTCGGGTTGCATGGCATTGCAACATTTGTATAGACTAAATAAGAGAAAGGACACTTAAGGTTTGTTAATATATTATAAGTTCTAATATATTAATAATATTATTTAATTAGTATTGATCAAAGAATTAATTTGGAATTAATTAAGTGAGCAAAAAGAGACTAATGAATATATGGGGTTGATTGTGTAAATCATCTATTCTTGTATAGTGGGCTAATGATTCATGGTTTGTATAGATTGGGCTAAAACCCATAAGGTGCTCATTGGATAGTCCATGGAGGTTACAAACCCATGAATCATGGAATATGGAAAGCCATGACAATTAGGGTTTACATGGTGTAACCCTACTTGTGCCACAACTATATAAAGACCCATATGCAAGCAAAATCGGCACTACTAGTAGAAGATAGAGGGCTAGCCGATCTTGAGGTGTTAGTGAACTTCACTCAAGGTTATTACAAGTGTTTTAGTTGTTAGATTAGTGTCTAAGTCCATAACTATATTTTTATGTACTTGACCCGACTCGGCCTGGTCCATTTGGGTTGCATGGTGTTTTTGTACCCATGGATCATGAAAATGAAAGGCCATGACAATAAGGGTTTACATGGTGTAACCATGATTGTGACACACTATATAATCATCTTATTCTTGTCAAAATCAGAAACCAAGAGAGATTATGAAGGAATAGTGAGGGTTAGCTGATTTCATGAAGTGTAACATTTGTCTCAAAGTTATTCCAAGTGCATTTGATGTTGTGTGAACCATTTGATGTGTCACACTTGGGGCACTAGGCTCTCGAGCTTCATGGAGTTAAGCTACATCAACAAGGTATGTATTTCTATCTAGTTTATTATTCAAGTATTAAAAGATTGTATGCTAGTTAGGGTAATACCTTGGAATATTCATATTTTCATGTATAATAGAGAAAACATAGATCCAAGGTATTTAGGGTTGCATGTACAGTTAGGAGTGTTAGAATGCTTAAAACCCAACAGTGGTATCAGAGATTAGGCTTGTTTTCTTGTTATACTTGCAAAATTGGTTGAAATACGAAGTTTTTATGTTGTCTGGACAGCAGACTCGCCGAGTCCATGAAGGAACTTAACGAGTCCAAGACAAAAATCATCCAACTCGCCGAGTTAGAGCCCCAGACAACATATCTTCGACTGTTTTGGCTGGAATGGGACTGCAAAAATTACCCTAATCTGTTTTTCAACTTATAAACCTGTTTTTGATGTGGTAATGTTCATGCTAATCCAATTTCAAAGGTAATTGTCAATAGATTCATTTTTTGTATTAGTTTAAGGATTAGACTAATTACATGAAAAAGTTTGATTTGAATTATCTTCTTCTTATTAGTTGCTTAGATTAATAGGAAAGTTATGTGAAATTGTTGTTTTTCAATCCAAATTAATCTAAGAGTTGATTCGAAAATGTGTTTTTGTAACTTGTCCTCAAGTTATGGAACTTGAACAGTTTTTGGATTAAAACTACTTTAAGCACATAAGTTGTGGAAATTGAGTAATTTTGAATAGTTTCAAAACTTGCCCTCAAGTTTTGGATTTTGAAAAGTATTTCCTTATGAATACATTAATTCCAAGTTAAGCCCTTAGAATTTTAAAAGTTAAAATTCAACCGTTATACTTTATAATATTACAAGTTAATAATAATATATATATATATATATATATATATATATATATATATAAGAGCAAGTCGTCTTACTATTGGTAGGCCTCACTCACGAAGCCATTCTATAAGGGGGATATAAGGTTACTGCCTATAAAATGGCAGTTTAATAGGTGTCCACTCTCACCCACCGCTTCCTTTACTGGTGGAGGGCCGTTAGTCGAACAGGTAGGACAAGGACTATAATTCTCCTTTCATTAAAAGTATTAATGATAAATATAAAGTATGTAAATGTTTTTTATAATTCTTAATCTTAGTTACTTTAGGAAAATGTGAATAAGGTGCTAATCCATGAAATTACTCTTTGCACTTTTCTTAAGTCGGTTATTGGAGCGTGTGTAGTTAACTAGCACACTAGCTTTATTTAGCAAGGTAGGCAAAGGGTAAATTAATGCTTATCATAGTAACGGTGGTGCACGTGTGGTTAACCGACACATCAATTAAGGGGTAAATATTAAGGGTACCAAGTAATTTGCATGGTTACTTCACACCTTGTTTTGTGATACTCAGCATCCCAGTCACAAAACCTGAAGGGCACACTTGAGATTGAAACATGCCATTGAACAGTTTAATGAATCTCAAAAGATCTAGGAGTTTCAAATCCAATTAAAAAAACTAATAAATTATTTCATTTTTCATGGTGGAAATTGGTGAATCGCCATTCACCTACCTTCAAATATTCTATAGCTTGGATTACGGCATCCCTCTTCCATGTTATAAAATATTGTGTTGCGTCCTAGCCTTAATATTTCATATTGGGTGTTATATTAAGGAATTTAAATCAACTATCTTGAATATATTTCCCAAAAAGAAGTCTGGTTCAGACATCTATGATCTTCCCAAGTCTCTTGAAACTTCACCTCTTCTACCTCCAATTATTCTCCATTACCCACAAGTTCAAGGTCACTCAAGCCCTAATGCCAAGCAAGGTCTATGTGTGCTCACACCATGGAGATGAAGTCACATATTGACAAGACGGGAGAGTCGGGTGTCAAACTCTTAAGAAAGTTGGATGCTCAATCACTTTCTAAGTCACATAGTGAGTTCCTTTCGATCGCATGGTTCAGTGATCAGATTTTTGAGTTGTTTCTTAGGAGTTATGATATATTGCTTAGGAATAGATAGCAACAAGTTTTTCATATGATTTTGCACTGTAAGGATAAGTTTTTCCGCAAAGTTTTAAAATAAAAGGAAAATTTTTGATTTTATTTATTTTAAAATATCCTTATAATGGCATTTGTGAAAAATTGTTGCTTATATGATTCCATTAATAGCAAGAGTGGAAGTATGAATTTGATTCTTTCATTTGTGGCAGTGTCTAAATTTACCAAATAAGGAAAGATTTTCATCACCCAAGTTTCAGTTGGATAGAAACTTGGAATCATGCAAGTTGTATAGTATGATGAATGAGAATTTTCATCTTTGGAAAATTAAGACTAATCCCTTGTTCACATATATATAGGTGAGTCAAGTGAAGGGCTATGGGATCGAGTACACATTCTTGTGCACTGATCAAGTCCACCACAAAAGATCTATAAGACTATTCGTCATGATTTACTAAAGTTTAGTAAATATGGTTACACTTACAAGTTTAAGTGTAATTCTGATACATTGGAAAGTTTTTTATGTATGGCATAACGAATGAGAAGAATCTTAGGAAGAAGGATAAAATTTTCTCATATCTGAAAAGATGGGAGAGTACTTTAGTATCAGGTTTAGTGATCATCTTAATGAGTTAGAAATCATATCACAATTAGTCCTCTAAGGAAATCTTAGTGCATTCTTATGACTAAGAAGAGGAATCTTGAATTGATGGAATGGTTAAATAAAGAAGATAAGTCATACTTCGTTCCAAAACAAGTCTTAGAGTCATACTCCAAGACTATAAGTTGAGTGACATATCTTAATGAAAGGTCTATAACATTTGTCGAATGTAAGAGTAAAGGTGTCCTACTCTTATGCATTTGAAATTGGTAAGTTGTGATGTTTTGGATAAAACAAAAACAAACTAAGGCCAATTGTGTGAAGTGTTTGTTTTGATAAAGAATCTGCACTATCTTTTGAATATTTGGCAAGAGAGTCTTATATGTCAAGAAGATAGTGGGAGTCTTAAATATCATGAAAGAATTTCAAGATCTAGTCTAAAGTAAAACCTGTAGTTTATCACTAGCATACGACTTGAGGTTTATAACCTATCTTGTTGACATATTCCTATTTCTGTGCCCATTCCAGGGAAAGTTGGCTTTGTATATGAGTTCTGAGAGTTCTCAATTGGTTACATAACAACTTGGAAGCAATGACAGGCCCTTATGCTTCCAGGTGGCAAGAAGTTAAGACCGCACAAGTTCAACCAATATGAGTTTGGATTTGTTATTAACCGTCTCTTGTGATTACGGTTTTGACAAATCCACATGGATAAGAACACATACACCATAACATCTAAGTGTCATAAGGTTTCTCTCTAATTCATGAAAATGATGGTGACGAAACACTTTCACTAAGTAGATGTTAAGTAAATAACAGTTGTGATATTTGCGTTCTCAAAGTCGTTAGTGGAGCATGTGTGGTTAACCAGCACACTAACATGGACTTGTGAGAAATGGAAAAAGGTCTAAACAATTGAGACTAGGATCGATTACATGTGCTATAATAAACATCATTTCTAAAAAAATTCCAAATGCCTGGGGCATTAAGAAGGGAAAAGGTATAGAATTGGATATGACTAAAATGATTAAGCAATTGTCGAGGACAATCTAAGGTTTACCAAAGGTTGGTTGCTTAGGGATAGTTGGAAATATAATGTTAATTTTTGGAAGGACCATATTGACATATTCTGAAAATAGGAAACTCTTGTCTAGAAGTGATAGTGAAAATGGGAATATGGGAAGGTGGAAGTTGTTCAATAAATGTATGTAAGATTAGGAAACTTAATACAAGAAGGATGTTTCCAAGGAGTTGATCACCTTTGGAATGCTCTGTAATGTTTGTTGTCAAATCTTTGTGACTTTGTGCATAATCATTACAAGAGGATCAATGCATATAAGTTTAGAATCTAGCATATTTCGGTAAATGGCATGAATTTGGAATTCCTACATTTACGGTAAGGATACGGGAATGTGAAATGAGAATCATTGGAGTTATGTGCAATCGATCTATTTCACAAAGTAAAGATCATAGACAAACTTCGTATGCATACTTGGAGTATGGAAGAACTAATGTTTAGACAAACATAGTGTGCATACTTGGTGTATGACATGACTAGTGTTTAGAAAACATAGTGTACATGCTTGGAGCATGGAAAAACTATTGTTTTAATTCAAGTATAAAGTTGATAGTTTGAAACAGTATGCAATGAATAATGTGTAATCAATATGGTGATAAATAAAGGGTGTTTTATTTATATTCATAAGTTCTGATACCATATTGGATTCGATTATTCTTGTGTTTCACTTTGCATGTTTTGACTACCAGAATAATTAGGTCGTTCTTCCTGAATGACTAAGTTATTCAAACCGTCCACAGTCGGTCATATGTTAGAAGTAGATATGAATCAAGACTGTCATGGGTTGGCTTGTTGAGGTCTAAGATGTTGGACAAAGTGGTTCTACAACACTCATGAGTGCTCATAAGTTCTGAGTACTAGATTTAAACCACACTCTTTAGAATCACTTCATGGATTTTATCACGAGTGATCATGAGACGATAATATCTTATATTCTTCAAACCTAGAGATATGAGATGTTACTATGAGTTGGTTATACATTGATTGCACGAAACCGCATTGGTAACTCGATGTTATAAAACGTACCTTTGTCTATGATTCAACAAGTAGTAGAAAAAGCCATATGAGTCGAAGTTTATCCATTCCTTTTACCTTCGGGAAAAAGTGATATATGTGGGCCCCTCGATGATTTAATGATGACACATGTGAGTGCTTTGCCAAGCCATGACTAATTCGATCTGTTCAATCAGTGAGTCGTCATAAATCGAAAATCAGGAAACAACAAATGGACAGAGAGAATGATTTATAATCCATGTCTCGGTCCAGATGGTATCTACAATGGAGGAATATATGATCCCTTATCTAATGGACAAGTCATTGAAAAAGGTTAGAGTTCATCGACAAGGTCAGAATTCGACAACGGATTTTGAGAGCTACGATTGCCAGTTAGGTTTTGAAGTCATACTCAATGATAGTTTTAGACTTTTCCAAGTGGGAGACTGTTGGATTAGTGTCTAAGTCCATAACTATACTTGGTATGTACTTGAATCGACTCGGCATGGTCCATTTAGGTTACATGGCATCATGCATTTGGATAGACTAAAATGAGAGAAAAACACTTAAGGTTTGGTAATATATTATAAGTTCAAATATATTAATAAGATTATTTAATTAGTATTGATCAAGAATTAATTTGGAATTAATTAAGTGATCAAAAGGAGACTAATTAAATATATGGGTTGATTGTGTAAATCAACCATACTTGTATAGCAGGCTAATTCTCCATGGATTATCAAGTTAAGCTAAAACCCATAGGATGCTCCATGGTGTTTTTGTACTCATGGATCATGGAAATGAAAGGCCATGACAATAAGGGTTTATATGGTGTAACTCTAATTGTGACACACTATATAAGCATCTTATTCTTGTCAAAATCAGAAACCATGAGAGACTATGAAGGAATGGTGACGGCTAGATTCCCAGGAATATTCATCCAATTCTCTCAAACCAGGGCTTTGATACCAACTTGTAATATCCCAAAAAATCAAGGAAATTTTTTATTTTTAAATCAAGTAAAATCATTGTTTTCAGATACCATCCAAATCAAAACCATTCATTTACAAAATATTGTTCTAAAAAATACAAGTGATATATCAAAGTGTCCCCAAATCAGTATCATCAAAACCAAGAGGATGTGCACGATCACACCTTCTCCTTGGCCTAATCATCTGAAGCACCTAAAACATAAAACTGAAACTATAAGCACGAAAGTTAGTGAGTTTCCCCAAATTACCACCACATAAACAAATAACATATACAATCATGCATGTTGGGTCCACAATATCCCGGTTGGATTACCCTAGCTCACAACCTCCCAGTTGGATTGTCATACATATTACATACTAGGTTCACAACCTCCCGACTAGATTACCTTGGCCTACAACCTCCCAGTTGGACTGCCCTACATATCACATATTGGGTCCACAACCTCCTGACTGGATTTCCCTAGGTTTGTTAACTAGCACCACAAATTAATACAATCTAAACCTAACCACACTATGTCAACATATGCATCCGATAAACATATAAGCAATTATCAGACAAATAGGAAGATCTATAAATCACTACCGCATAGTAACATCCTATATACCAGGATACATAACCAAGTAGGTCAGCATTAGTGCCTTCGACCGACATTATAGTGAGGAAAAACTCACCTCTCAATCTAAAAAGATCGATGAACATGACACTTCTCTAAATATCCACTTTATCGGTCACCTATTCATTGAACCTGGTCAAACTAAACTTATAATAAAAATATCCAAAACACCCCTAAGTCAACTTGGTCAAAAACAGGTCAATATCAAAAAGTCAAAAAGTCAACCGAGTCAACTCAGCTAAGTACGCCCAGGGTACTCAGCTTGTACGCTTAGCGTACACAAGCCTTGACCAAAAACGAGGTGTTGATCGCGTATGACCTGCGTACCATAGCGTACACCCAATGCTTGTGTAACCATCATTTCCTTATACTAAGAGCTTAATCCTATAAGCTCTTTCTTCTAACTTCTAGATCTAGTCCACAAATGATGTCCTTAACAATAGAATTTCCAACTTTATGGTCTTTCATGGCCATTAAATTCTCAATACCAAAACCCCTAACTTCTTAACTCTTTAAGACATCCTAGCTCATGCATGGAAGGAAACTAAGGCCTAAGATTACATTTTTATGGTTTCTAATAACTCCATAATGGATAAAGTTTCCAACTTTATCAATTAGAATGGTCCAACCAACCAAGGTCTACTATTTAGGTCTCAAAGGGACCAAAAGTCCATCTTTTCCAACTTAATCCATTAAGTCCACGTCTCAAGCCTTTAGATCTGAATCAATATGATGTTTAGATGGATAAAGTTTCCAACCTTATCCATAAGAAGGTCATAAACTTTCAAGATCTAAACTTTATGCACTAAAGTAACCAAAAGCTCATAACACCCAAGACTAGCTAGATGTATCAAATGCATCATTAAGATCCAAAGTTTATACCTCTAGAAAAAAGACCAAGGTGAACAAAGGCTGGATCTAAAAGATCTAATATAACAAACACTTCTCCAAAGAGCTTCTTCTCCAAGATGCACCAAGAAGATTCCAAAGCACCAAATGTGACATCCCTAATTTCATGGCTAGAAAAGACCGATTTGTTTATGCTTTGTTTCATAAAATCAGAGTAATCCTTTGATTAAAAGAGTTGCGGAATTTGTTCCCAAAACAAAATATGATAAAATTTATCAAAAAAATTCTCAAATAGAATGTATTTTTATTAAATAACAAAATTTCGGTATATTATGTTCTGATACAGACCAAAAGCATAAATGGTACAATACAGACCTTAAAACAGTTATTTATAACTACTGGTCTATAATCCAAAATCTCTCGTCAAGTCATCCGACTATTACTCTTGTGTCATTACCTGTAATACAAAGAAAACTGAGTGGGTCAGGCTTGGGAGCCCGATGAGCATATAGGGTTTTCGACCTACAACAATATAATTATTATATTCAACCATCAAATAATCAACCCAATTACCCATCCCAATTATCTTCTTTAATTCTTAAGGTTTTACCCTAAGCATTCAACTATCCTTCATTCATTCATTCCTAAGGATTGACCTAAGGAATTGGCACAAGATCCATTGCTACATAAGGCGCATCTACCAACATCATCCTTTAAGCGCCTCTACCAAGATTACGTCATACACTATGAGGCGCGGCTGCCAGGTTAATGACATTCCCTTTTAGGCACATCTACCGACATTATGCTATAAGCGCATCTGCCAGGATTATGACATTCTCTATTTGGTGCATATACCAATATTATTCTTAAGTGCATCTGCTAGTATTATGACATTCTCTAATTGGTACATCTACCAATATTATTCTTAATTATCCTTCATACCACAACATTTTATCACATACAAACTATCTCATCTATCCATGTTCTACCCAACATATTTGTAGATATAAAATACATATATAGTTTAACTCATTTAAAAACTATATAAAACATCCATTCCACACTCATCTCAAATAAACAACAATATATAAGCACATAGCATGTATTTCATAGCAAATACTTCATACTTATGTGTGAGAAGAAATATAACCACACACTCACACATATAAACAACAATATATAT
The DNA here is from genome assembly GCF_051521515.1 of Lactuca serriola. Lineage (NCBI taxonomy): Eukaryota > Viridiplantae > Streptophyta > Magnoliopsida > Asterales > Asteraceae > Lactuca > Lactuca serriola. The sequence goes on along the minus strand of NC_136415.1, from coordinate 145,911,779 downwards.
ATATATATATATATATATATATATATATATACACACATAGCATGTATTTTATAAAATACTTCATATCTATGTGTAAGATGAAAGTGACTATACACTCACTTGATCAGAAGATGATCGGACAGCTCTACGGCTTGTAGAAGTAGTATTCTTCGGTGAAACCGGGAGATCTTCACAAAAACCAGGCTTCTCGCGGGCAGAGCTTCGACTCGGTAATTTTACTTCTCGAGATCTTCGGGGCTCGGGAATGATACCGGGGCTTCGGGATATTTCTTGCACGCAAAATGATGCAAAAATGAGAGAGAAAGGAAGATATTTGGCAAAAGATCGGCAACCCTTGACTTCTATTTATAGGGGCTGACACCTTGAGTTACGCTGGGCGTAGTCCTCCATTGACATGTACGTTAGGCGTACATCTACGTACGTTGGGCGTACTGGGTGTATAATGCCGGACGAGTCACGAGTTTGGTATTATCCGATTTTAAAATTAAATAAATATATTTTAATTTTTTAGAAACTTCAGAATTTCATATCTTCTTCATACGAACTTCGTTTTCGACGTTCTTTATATCGACACTGTGACAACCCGAAATTTCCAATTGTATGAACATCATCTATTCAATAGAAGCTAGTTCAGTTTCAGTGATTTTCAAGCTTTTCCGAACAAATTTGTGTACATTAGGGTTCATGTTTTAGATGATATCAGGAGAGTGGATACTCCTGCTTTTGTGAAACTTGGGCATTTCAAGTTTCATACTGTTACAGTCCAACGTCAGGAATAAAAATATTTTCTGCCAAAATATTCCAGGACTATAAATAGTTTTCTGAAATTAAATTAATTCATTATTCACAATCCCAAATAGAGAAAAGTCATATTCTCTCTGACGGATCTTCGGGTTTTCATCCCAAATTGTGAGTCTACTTTTCTATATGTGTTTCAATACTTGTTTAATGCATATTAACAACAATAACATGTTTAGATTACAAGATCCGGGAGTTTACCGCCCAAGATCGTTCTTGGGGAGTAAACTCCAAAATGGAACATTATGACCTCCTAGTCCCGATTCCTTGTTAGACAACTTGTTTAGGAGCTAGGATATGATCTTTATAGGCCTAAATGCATCCAAGAAACACAAGTTCTAGGAGTTTACGGCCAAGGAACTCCCTTGGGCCGTAAACCCCTTTTCAAGGGCTTAAAGTGCCCCAAATCTTCCCCAAATGCTTAAGGACTTTAACTACTAGTACTTGTGCTTGTTTAGAACATCAAAAGCCCATAAAAACCATAAGTTTCTAGGAGTTTACGGCCAAGAACCCTTCTTGGGCCGTAAACCCCTTTTTGTGGGACAAAAATCATTTCAAGCACACCTAAGGCCTTTAATACAATTTTCCTTTAACCCTTGGGACTAGAATGGAGAGTAGAAAACAAATTAATCACTCCTTGAAAGGAGTTTACGGCCAAGGAACATGACTTGGGCCGTAAACTCCAAGTGAAGGCACCAAAGTGTGCCTCTTGTCCCCATTAGCCTTAGATAAATTCATGGATGCCATTCTTGATGTTTAAGTGCCTCAAACCAATTAAATTCCTATAGTTTACGGCTGTAAACTCTAAGGTGAAGGACCTTAGGCCGTAAACTCCCATATGGAGTGTTCTAAAGCCTTAAACTACTTCATGTGTTATTCCAATAAAGCTAGGAGTGTTCTAGGATCAAGATAGCACCACAAAACACCCAAAAACACCATTTGAGGAGTTCACGACCATAAACCTATGAGTTTACGGCCGTAAACTCCAAGGTGTGGGGTTTGTTGGGTGGTGAACTCCTATACAAGGCCCTTTGATGTTTCAAACCCTTTTGCCTTGTCCCGTAGCAACTTAGATGCAACCATTTGAACCTTAAACACTCATAAAAGTGTTTAAATGTTTTCTAAGTGTCTTAACTTATTTATTTAAGTTATTATTTATCTAATTAGTTATATATATGCTTATTATATGATAACTAGGCTCGTACATGTAAACCAGTCTCCGTTTGCCAACTAGCACGGTAGCCGACACTGCAATTCAAACGACTCACCACAAGTGAGTTCATACCCCTTGAATCAACCTTTGAAATGATTTTAAGTGTTTTAAATACTTTATGGGGGGGGGGGGAATACAAGTCAAATACTTATAAGTTATTGCTTCAATCACATATGATTGCATTTAATCACATGTGATTAATAACTAGGAAAACAACGATTTTTACCACTGTTCAAACTGTTTTTCAAACTACTTCACTTTGAAATGTTTTACAAACTGTTTTACTATCCAAACTTACTTATAGACTGTGATTTAAACAAATGCTTCTTATACTTGAACTGTTTTATTTTACTTATGCCTTTAAATTGTTTTATAGATCGACATCAAGTCGATCTCCTCTTGATACAATATTTATGCTTCAAATGTTTTATGAAAACTTACTTATGTTTTATATATTCAATTGCATGCCCATATATGTATAGATGTATAAATAATGTTTAAAGGACTTAGGAAGGCCATCCGCCCTATTTCCTTTTCGCGCCTTGAGATGTGGTCTGGTGGGATTTCGGGTGACCATCCGAAGGTCGTTTCAATATTACTTATACATCATATATACATATATAGACATAAAAGTACTTCCATATTCATACTCATCAGTACATCATTAGCTGGTTACCATCGGGGTAACGCAGGATCATACATATACAGATATACTAGAAACAATACATATACAGATATACTAGAAACAATACATATACAGATATACTAAAAACAATACATATACAGATATACTAGAAACAATACATATACAGATATACTAGAAACAATACATATACAGATATACTAGAAACAATATATATACAGATTTACGAGAAACAATACATATACAGATATACGAGAAACAATACATATACATAAATACGTAATAATTGTGATCCACTGTATCGGGCATGCCTTAAATGTCATGGCCCGAGTTGTAGCCAGAATTCTCTTGAAGGGAGAGCGTGAGTTTGCGTATAGATCTATACTGGATTGACTATCCTACACCTTGCTGCTAGCTACAGCCGGACCTGCAGGTCTGCGGGTGCCAAACGTCATTTCTTTTATTACGACCATTCATTATGTCGTTGTTACCAGTCGATAGCATGGTGCAATTTATCACATTAAGCCTTAATATAAATCCGGTTTAAGGTAGTAGTATTTAGTACAGTAGTAGTCTTAATATACAAAGCTACAGTACTACAATGATTTACGCATTACATATTTTAGTGATAATCTCACTTAAGCATTAATGTACAAACTATATTTTAACAAATGATAGTTATATTTGGGTAATCACACACTTTACAACAGAAAAGTTTACAAAACAGCCTAGCCTTGGTAGAAGGTTAATTTTATAGAAAATATAGGATTTTCTGAGTGATTCAAACTTTTACATACACTTTCAAACATTTACTTACATTTTTACAACTTATACATTGAGACAGGTTCAAACGTTTTTACAAGAAACATTGACACTAAAATACTTATGAACTCACCAGCTTAATGCTGATAAACTCTTTCAAAATAACTTGTATTCTCAGGTCATCAGTAGACAGGTACCGAGGCCAGCTTTTGAGAAGATGGAGTGCATTCAAGACTCATCTCACATTATTTTGTTATACATTATTTTTGGTGTCTATAACTGTACAGAACACTTGTATTAAAATTATATATTTAATGCAATGGATGATGTTGTTTGCTTATTTACATTTACTGTGTTGTGATACTATACATGACGTCCTCCGCCCCAGAACGTTTCTGCCGTTCTTGGTTTTGGGGTGTGACAGATTGGTATCAGAGCATTGTTTATAGTGAATCAAGTATATCAACCCATAAAAGATATACTAATCTATAAACCCAAAAGGGACTAAAACACTCTGACCAAGAGTCTATACTTTAAATAATAAAATATTTAATTAAGTATACTAGTCTGCATTCATACTAAAATCAGTGTCACAATGACAAGAACAAAAGTATTACGATTGTTGAATATCACAAGTGAGCTCGGGGATGTATGGTCAGTCCTTGGAATGGCATAGCCTGATCAACTATGCTTGTCCTAGGAGTGATTAGCATATGCCCTAGAATGGTTGTGATATGTTAACAAGTCTAAAAACTTACCAACAATACCACAAGAAGATCAGTAGAACTTAACCTTAAAATACTATAGGAGTATTTTGTGCTATTAGTTACACGTATACTATATTCTTATACCTCTCTTCTCGCGTAGATCAAAATGGCTGGATTCCATCATGGCGACCCGTACTTTCCCAATGAAGGCAATGTCGGGTGGATCGATGAAGAGCCCGAAGATGATCATCCAATCCTTTTGGACGATCACCTCGCAGAAGGCTTTTCGGATGGATCCGACTCCGAGCCTGAAGTCAACAACCTACCGCTTGTAGGTCAAGCCCCGAACAACAACCCTCGACCAGCGTTTCCAGGTCCTACACCCATGTGGGCAAACAATCTGAATCACTGGAGTGATGAGCAGGGTCAACCCTTACCATACTTTGGGGACCGAACCTTCTACAACATCAGCGATGGTGGCTCTGCTGACAGAGCTCTGCCGGTGATCATACGCAGAATAGCTCGTAATGTCGAGCAAGGTCGAGCAGCCATCGACCGGGTCATGGAGATTGATGCCAACTCAGGTGTCAACACTGTCCGCATTCGCCGTCTTGAAGAAGACATGGAACGGACCCGGAGAACCAACGAAACTCTGCAGCAACAGCTGGCTGCCTCCCGTGCTGAAGTCTTAGAACTTCGAGCTCGTCAGAGAACTCAGGACCGACACCTTCAAGAGGTGTTTCGCCAAGTGTCCGACCTCAGGGATCGCCCGAGGAATTCCCATCGCCATTAGATGATGTCTAGTACATCTCTGTCTTTTGAATTAGGGATAGCCTTGAACTTATATGCTCTAAGTAGCACTTGTCTGTAAAATATTCCTAACTTTCAGTACTCTAATTAGGAATCTAGGACTGTCAGTCTTGTCCTTATGGTATGATGTAAGACCTACGGTTAGGTCGATTTTCCTTGAACTTATTGCATCAGTAATACCTGTACTATTGAAATCTATTGTGTGGGAAAAATTTGTACACTTGTGTATTCCTACTAATGTTTCTTATTGAGATTTCAAACACTCATTCAACTGTTGGGCTATGGTTAGTTAGTCCATGGGTCATTCTCACGTTGCTTACAAATTGATTCTTATCATCCTTCTTGTTTTTATAAACTTATAGCTGAAGGATGCCTCCTCGCAAGTCTCCCAGGAATAGGAATAATCCTGTACCTCCACCACCTACAGTCATCGATACTGCAGCCCTGAATGCTGCCGTAGCCGCAGCAGTGGCAACTGCCATGGCTCAGTATCACTCATCGGATGCTAGCAGAGGTGGAACCCCTGTTGAATCTATCCCAGTTGAAATCCTTGTGCGCTCGAGAGAGTGCTCTTACAAGGATTTTACAAACTGCAAGCCGAAGCCTTTCTATGGCACCAGTAGAGTCATTGCTCTCTCGCAATGGTTCGAGAAGACTGAATCAGTCTTCGAAATCTGTTCGTGCCCTGCAGCATTTAAAGTGAAATATGCCGCGTGCACCTTCGAGGATAAAGCCCTAACGTGGTGGAACGGCCACGTCAAAGCCCTAACTCTCGTCGTGGCTAACGACATGGGCTGGGCAACGATGAAGGACCTCATGACTGAGGAGTACTGCCCTAGGGGTGAAGTCCAGAAGTTGGAACATGAACTCTGGAATCTGACAATGAAGGGCACCAACGTGATCGCTTACACTGCCCGCTTTAGCGAACTGGTGGCCCTATGCCCTAACATGGTTCCCACTGAAGGGAAAAAGATTGAACGGTATGTATGGGGGCTAGTACCTCCGTACCAGGGGAATGTCTTAGCATCCAACCCTGCTACCTTCGACAGTGCCAAGCGATTGGCACAAAGACTTATTGACCATGGAGTCAAGACCCCTGCAGCCACAACCACCCTAGCCATCCCAGAACCCTCCAAACCCGCTGGCACCAAGCGGAAGTTTTGGGATGAGAAGAAGAAGCAGCGTGCTTCAAAGAAACAACAAATCATAGCAGTACATGCTGCGGTAGCCCCTACTGCTGTTACTGCTCTGGGGAAGCAGTATTCTGGAAGTTTGCCGAAGTGCAACAAATGCAACTTCCACCATAACGGCGCCTGCCGTGAAATGCAGTGTTCTAACTGCCATAGAAAAGGACACACCGTCCCATTCTGTAGGTTCCCGGCGCAGCCGATCTCCCAAGTTCCTGGCTCTGGCGTGAGCCCAACTTGCTATGGATGTGGCGAAACAGGCCATTTTAAAAGGGACTGCCCAAAGGCGAGGAATACTGGAGGAGCAGGGAGGGTACTAGCAATAGGCCACGGGGAAGCAGTTGCTGACCCGACAGTGGTGACTGGTACGTTCCTCCTTGATAACTCCTATGCATGCATTCTGTTCGATAGTGGAGCGGAGCGAAGCTTCGTAAACCACAAATTTGCTCGCCTGCTTAAGCAACAACCACACGCACTTAATGAACAATTCATAGTAGAAATGGCCAATGGGAAAACTGAAAGTACTAATAGCATATACTTAGGTTGTCTTCTAACCTTAGATAACCATTCATTCCCAATTGACCTTATGCCGGTCTCAATAAAAAGTTTCGACGTTATTATCGACATGGATTGGTTAATTCTTCATCGCGCCGACATCATGTGCTACGAGAAAGCAGTCCGACTAAACCTCCCGTCTATCGAGACTCTTATAGTCTACGGCGACAAACCTGGTGCGAGTCTTCGCATTATTTCTAGTATTCAAGCACAGAAATATCTGCGCAAAGAATACCACGCATTTCTTGCTCACGTCGTCGACACGAACCTAGAAACGAAAGAACTGAAGAACCTCCCAGTAGTGAGCGACTTTCCCGACATTTTCCCAGAAGAACTACCCGGGTTGCCTCCGCAACGACAAGTCTAGTTCAGAATAGACTTAGTCCCAGGAGCTACCCCAGTAGCCAAGTCGCCCTACCGTTTAGCACCAGCCGAGATGCAAGAACTCACTGGTCAACTTAACGAACTGCTCAGCAAGGGCTTTATAAGACCAAGTTTCTCACCTTGGGGAGCACCGGTCTTGTTCGTTAAGAAGAAAGACGAATCATTCCGTATGTGTATTGACTACAGAGAACTCAACAAATTGACGATCAAAAATCGTTACCCTCTGCCACGCATAGATGACCTATTCGATCAACTGCAAGGGGCGAACTATTTTTCCAAAATTGATCTGAGATCCGGATATCACCAGTTACGAGTGCTCGAGGAGGATGTGCCGAAGACAGCCTTCCGAACTCGTTACGGACACTACGAGTTCGTGGTGATGCCATTCGGATTGACCAATGCGCCCGCAGTCTTCATGGATCTGATGAATAAAGTATGCCGACCTTACTTAGATCAGTTCGTCATCGTTTTCATTGACGACATCCTGATCTACTCCCGAAGTAAGAAGGAGCATGGTGATCATCTGCGACAAGTTCTAGAGACACTACGAAAAGAGAAACTTTATGCGAAGTTCTCGAAATGTGAATTTTGGATCCGAAGAGTCGAATTCTTAGGACACGTGGTTAGCGAAGAAGGAATCCACGTGGACCCATCTAAAATAAAAGCCATTGAGAACTGGTCAGCACCAAAGACACCTACAGAAATTCGTCAATTTCTAGGTCTAGCTGGCTACTACCACAGGTTCATTCAGAACTTCTCCCGAATAGCAAAGCCTCTTACGACCTTGACCCAGAAAGGCGTGGCCTTTGACTGGGAAGAGAAGCAAGAAAGAGCGTTCCAAACGCTCAAACGAGCCTTGTGCACCGCACCAATACTATCCCTTCCAGAAGGAATAGAAGACTTCATTGTTTATTGTGATGCATCCAATCAAGGACTCGGATGTGTTCTGATGCAGCGAGGTAAGGTCATCGCCTACGCCTCGAGACAGTTGAAGACACACGAGGTTAACTACACGACCCACGATCTTGAACTAGGAGCAGTAGTGTTTGCTCTGAAGATCTGGAGACATTACTTGTATGGAACAAAGAGCACTATCTTTACCGACCACAAGAGTTTACAACACATTTTCGATCAGAAGGAGCTCAACATGAGACAACGACGGTGGGTTGAGCTACTCAGTGATTACGAATGCGATATTCGTTATCATCCGGGTAAAGCCAACGTAGTAGCAGACGCCCTAAGTCGGAAAGAATATTCTGGTCGCAAGGTCAAGTCATTATCCATAACCATCCATTCACACATGACTAAGCAAATTCAGGCGGCTCAGCTTGAGGCCATGAAACCTGAAAATGTGTCGAATGAATCCCTTAGGGGAATGGACAAGAATTTCGAAGCCAAGGGTGGCGGAGCTTTATATTTCATGAACCGTATCTGGACACCGAAACACGGTGGTTTCCGAGACTTGGTCATGACCGAGGCGCACAACACTCGGTATTCCGTCCACCCAGGTGCAGATAAGATGTATCTGGATCTGAAAAAGCTATACTGGTGGCCTAATATGAAAGCAGAGATTGCTACCTTCGTGAGTAAATGCCTTACTTGCGCAAAGGTTAAGGTCGAGTACCAGAAGCCCTCTGGCTTACTGCAACAACCAGAGATCCCAAAGTGGAAGTGGGAGCGGATCACTATGGATTTCATAACCAAGTTACCCAAGACGATGGGTGGACTTGACACCATATGGGTCATCGTTGATAGATTGACCAAGTCTGCACACTTCCTGCCTATCAAAGAAACCGACAAGATGGAGAAACTTATGAGAACATACATTAGGGAAATTGTACGGTTGCATGGTGTACCTATTTCCATTATCTCCGATAGAGATAGTAGGTTCACTTCAAGATTTTGGCAATCCCTACAATGTTCCCTGGGAACAAGGCTGGACATGAGCACAGCCTACCATCCACAGACCGACGGATAGAGTGAGAGGACCATCCAAACACTGTAAGATATGTTGCGAGCCTGTGTGATTGATTTTGGGAAGGCATGGGATACTCATTTACCCCTTGTCGAATTTTCCTATAACAACAGTTATCACACGAGCATCAAGGCTGCTCCATTCGAAGCTCTCTACGGCCGCAAGTGCAGATCCCCTCTGTGCTGGGCTGAGGTTGGTGATACCCAATTAGCGAGAGGGCAAGCTTCCAACAGTACTCTCACTGGTCCAGAAATCATTCGGGAAACGACAGAGAAAATCGTTCAAATCCGTGAACGATTGAAAGCCTCTAGAGACCGACAGAAGAGCTACGCCGACAAACGAAGAAAACCTTTGGAATTTCAGGTGGGAGACTGAGTCCTTCTCAAAGTCTCACCCTGGAAAGGCTTGATACGCTTCGGCAAGCGTGGGAAGCTTAATCCGAGGTACATAGGGCCTTTCGAGATTCTTGCCAGAGTCGGCCCCGTAGCTTACAAACTTGATCTACCCGACACACTGCGTAACATACATTCTACATTCCACGTATCTAACTTGAAAAAGTATCTGTCTGACGAGACTCTCGTAATCCCACTCCACGAGATCGAGATCAACGAGAGCCTCAACTTCGTGGAAGAACCTGTAGAGGTCATGGACCGTGAGGTCAAGCAGACGAAACAAAGCCGTATCCCTATCGTAAAGGTTCGCTGGAACGCTAAGCGAGGACCGGAATTCACTTGGGAACGCGAGGACCAGATGAAGTTGAAATACCCTCATCTTTTCGCTTAATTGTTTGTAACTTTTATTTGCTTAAATTTTAATTTCGGGACGAAATTCCCTCTAACAGGGGGATGATGTGACAACCCGAAATTTCCAATTGTATAAACATCATCTATTCAATAGAAGCTAGTTCAGTTCCAGTGATTTTCAAGCTTTTCCGAACAAATTTGTGTACATTAGGGTTCATGTTTTAGATGATATCATGAGAGTGGATACTCCTGGTTTTGTGAAACTTGGGCATTTCAAGTTTCATACTGCTACAGTCTAACGTCAGGAATAAAAATATTTTCTGCAAAAATATTCCAGGACTATAAATAGTTTTCTGAATTAAATTAATTCATTATTCACAATTCCAAATAGAGAAAAGCCATATTCTCTCTGATGAATCTTCAGGTTTTCATCCCAGATTGTGAGTCTACTTTTCTATATGTGTTTCAATACTTATTTAATGCATATTAACAACAATAACATGTTTAGATTACAAGATCCGGGAGTTTACCGCCCAAGATCGTTCTTGGGGAGTAAACTCCAAAATGGAACATTATGACCTCCTAGTCCCGATTCCTTGTTAGACAACTTGTTTAGGAGCTAGGATATGATCTTTATAGGCCTAAATGCATCCAAGAAACACAAGTTCTAGGAGTTTACGGCCAAGGAACTCCCTTGGGTCGTAAACCCCTTTTCAAGGGCTTAAAGTGCCCCAAATCTTCCCCAAATGCTTAAGGACTTTAACTACTAGTACTTGTGCTTGTTTAGAACATCAAAAGCCCATAAAAACCATAAGTTTCTAGGAGTTTACGGCCAAGAACCCTTCTTGGGCCGTAAACCCCTTTTTGTGGGACAAAAATCATTTCAAGCACACCTAAGGCCTTTAATACAATTTTCCTTGAACCCTTGGGACTAGAATGGAGAGTAGAAAACAAATTAATCACTCCTTGAAAGGAGTTTACGGCCAAGGAACATGACTTGGGCCGTAAACTCCAAGTGAAGGCACCAAAGTGTGCCTCTTGTCCCCATTAGCCTTAGATAAATTCATGGATGCCATTCTTGATGTTTAAGTGCCTCAAACCAATTAAATTCCTAGAGTTTACGGCCGTAAACTCTAAGGTGAAGGACCTTAGGCCGTAAACTCCCATATGGAGTGTTCTAAAGCCTTAAACTACTTCATGTGTTATTCCAATAAAGCTAAGAGTGTTCTAGGATCAAGATAGCACCACAAAACACCCAAAAACACCATTTGAGGAGTTCACGGCCATAAACCTATGAGTTTACGGCCGTAAACTCCAAGGTGTGGGGTTTGTTGGGTGGTGAACTCCTATACAAGGCCCTTTGATGTTTCAAATCCTTTTGCCTTGTCCCGTAGCAACTTAGATGCAACCATTTGAACCTTAAACACTCATAAAAGTGTTTAAATGTTTTCTAAGTGTCTTAACTTATTTATTTAAGTTATTATTTATCTAATTAGTTATATATATGCTTATTATATGATAACTAGGCTCGTACGTGTAAACCAGTCTCCGTTTGCCAACTAGCACGGTAGCCGACACTGCAATTCAAACGACTCACCACAAGTGAGTTCATACCCCTTGAATCAACCTTTGAAATGATTTTAAGTGTTTTAAATACTTTATGGGGGGGGAATACAAGTCAAATACTTATAAGTTATTGCTTCAATCACATATGATTGCATTTAATCACATGTGATTAATAACTAGGAAAACAACGATTTTTACCACTGTTCAAACTGTTTTTCAAACTACTTCACTTTGAAATGTTTTACAAACTGTTTTACTATCCAAACTTACTTATAGACTGTGATTTAAACAAATGCTTCTTATACTTGAACTGTTTTATTTTACTTATGCCTTTAAATTGTTTTATAGATCGACATCAAGTCGATCTCCTCTTGATACAATATTTATGCTTCAAATGTTTTATGAAAACTTACTTATGTTTTATATATTCAATTGCATGCCCATATATGTATAGATGTATAAATAATGTTTAAAGGACTTAGGAAGGCCATCCGCCCTATTTCCTTTTCGCGCCTTGAGATGTGGTCTGGTGGGATTTCGGGTGACCATCCGAAGGTCGTTTCAATATTACTTATACATCATATATACATATATAGACATAAAAGTACTTCCATATTCATACTCATCAGTACATCATTAGCTGGTTACCATCGGGGTAACGCAGGATCATACATATACAGATATACTAGAAACAATACATATACAGATATACTAGAAACAATACATATACAGATATACTAGAAACAATACATATACAGATATACTAGAAACAATACATATACAGATATACGAGAAACAATACATATACAGATATACGAGAAACAATACATATACATAAATACGTAATAATTGTGAACCACTGTATCGGGCATGCCTTAAATGTCATGGCCCGAGTTGTAGCCAGAATTCTCTTGAAGGGAGAGCGTGAGTTTGCGTATAGATCTATACTTGATTGACTATCCTACACCTTGCTGCTAGCTACAGCCGGACCTGCAGGTCTGCGGGTGCCAAACGTCATTTCTTTTATTACGACCATTCATTATGTCGTTGTTACCAGTCGATAGCATGGTGCAATTTATCACATTATGCCTTAATATAAATCCGGTTTAAGGTAGTAGTATTTAGTACAGTAGTAGTCTTAATATACAAAGCTACAGTACTATAATGATTTACCCATTACATATTTTAGTGATAATCTCACTTAAGCATTAATGTACAAACTATATTTTAACAAATGATAGTTATATTTGGGTAATCACACACTTTACAACAGAAAAGTTTACAAAACAGCCTAGCCTTGGTAGAAGGTTACTTTTATAGAAAATATAGGATTTTCTGAGTGATTCAAACTTTTACATACACTTTCAAACATTTACTTACATTTTTACAACTTATACATTGAGACAGGTTCAAACGTTTTTATAAGAAACATTGACACTAAAATACTTATGAACTCACCAGCTTAATGCTGATAAACTCTTTCAAAATAACTTGTATTCTCAGGTCATCAGTAGACAGGTACCGAGGCCAGCTTTTGAGAAGATGGAGTGCATTCAAGACTCATCTCACATTATTTTGTTATACATTATTTTTGGTGTCTATAACTGTACAGAACACTTGTATTAAAATTATATATTTAATGCAATGGATGATGTTGTTTGCTTATTTACATTTACTGTGTTGTGATACTATACATGACGTCCTCCGCCCCAGAACGTTTCCGCCGTTCTTGGTTTTGGGGTGCGACAGACACGTAGGTGAGACTATGCTCTACAATTTTCGTTAAGACTCCGTCGGCTAATTTTGACTTTGTTTTTATTACTTATTTTTAGTAGGCCGGGACTGAAAAACTCCGTTATAAATTCATAAGTTCTTCATCCGACGTCTATTTACGTCTTTCTTTTTATCATTTCACTACTAATAACGAGATCTTAGATTCTTATTTAGATTGCTTCGACCGAAAATCACTCGATCTCAAGTTTGAGTTTCGGGTTGCATACTGGTAAGTTGGAACTAAGAAAAATCCTAACTTCCTCATACAAAGTCAGATTTTGGGCGTTCTTCTTATGCACGCTCTCGGTTTAACGTATTCTACAACATTAGTTTAGATCGCTAAGGCTAAATATCGTTCTAACGTAAATTCATTTTTTATAACTATCTTAACTCGAAAATAGCTTGTATTGACTTTCAATTAGAACTGTCACTATATAAAAGTAATGGGAAAAGTAAGTATTCATGGGTCTTCAGAATTGACAACCTGTAGTACTAATTACCTGAAAACATATTTGTTTTATTAAGGTCATAATGTGATATGTAGTTCCCATACTAAACGTTCTCCCTACAAGAGATTCTGGGAAACAAGAGTGACTTCCGCAGCGAATTGCTAGGACATAGTATCCACATTAAATTTATATGATCAAGTATACCCAAATTATTATCACCTTTTGTTTAGAACAGTGCGATAGTGATCATTGGTATAGTTAGATCCTGTAGTTGTTCCATGTTATAGAATCTTAGTATGTTCTTTCTGTTATAGTATTCTCTGTCTAATATTTGTTTTATTAAGGTCATAATGTGATAAGTAGTTCCCATACTAAACGTTCTCCTTAAAAGAGATTCCGGGAAACAAGAGTGACTTCCGCAATGAATTGCTAGGCCGTAGTATCCACATTAAAGTTATATGATCATGTATACCCAATTTATTATCACCTTTTGTTTAAAACAATGTGTTAGTGATCATTGGTATAGTTAGATCCTATAGTTGTTCCATGCTATAGCATCTTAGTATGTTCTTTCTGTTATAGTATCTTAGTATGTTCTTTCCGTTATAGTATTCTCTGTCTAATATTTGTTTTTGATAGTATTCTCCTAAACTATACCTATAATAGCTTACTAGTAATTTATGTTATAGTATTCTTCTTTGTAGTATTTGAATGATTCACTGGTACTTTTATATCTACATATGTATACATAATATGTTACTAATGTTTAGACGACCTTCGAACAACTAACCGATTACTCTAAGTACACATTCAAACAAGAAAAAGGAAATAAAGTGGGTTAACAGTTCTAAGTCCTTTAAACATTACTTACATAGCTATACATATATAGGCAACCATTTGACGATATATAAGTTAAAAAGGAAGTTTTGTAAAACCTTTTGAAGAGTTTAATAATAAATATGGATGACTTGATGTCAATTTATAAAACGATTTAAAAATAGTTTGTTTGATAACACAGTTTGAGGTTTATGAAATCCTATTGTTTGAAACACAGTTATAAATCATATATGATTAATTAAATAAAAAAGATTATAGCAAAAGATTTATGTTTTTCACATGAAGATAATTGTGTGTTTACTTGTATCCCCCCCCCCCCCCTAAAAGTGTATCAACCCATTTACAAAGTATTTGAAAACAGAGTTGTAGTGGTATGAACTCACTTGATAAGTGGTGAATCGAGCAACGTTTCGTTTCTAAGAAGGATCGTTCTTGACGTAACCGCGAGTCTTGGGTGAAGAAACGAGCTTCACGCAGGCAGTACTTCGACTGGAAAAAAGTTAGTTTCTTGGGAGATTTGGAGCGTTGTGACTCGCGTCGTGTGTGAGAGGTGTTATCGGGGCTTCGGGGTGGTGTAAAAGGGATTAATAGCGTGTAGAAGTAGGAGAAAGGATGGAAACGAGCAGCCAAACTCGGAAGGCTTCAATTTCTATTTATAGACAAGAATTCGACTCTCACATCGTGAGTTTTCATAACTCACATCTTGAGTTTGGTCCCGTTTCGCTCATGGCATGCGTCACTCGTCAACTTGCTCTGGAAGGGTCATTCAGATTGCTCACATCATGAGTTTTAAGGCTCACGACGTGAGTCTTATTCGTAGACTTGACTTTTGCATTCTAGGCCTGAAAAGTGGTGATTTGACTCCTCACATCGTGAGAAATGATGCTCACATTGTGAGTTCAGTTAAATTAGGGTTTCTAACATGCGTCGTGCTCTCAGACAGCTGTATCTTCGGAAGGCCATAACTTTTGTATACGAGCTCCGTGTTCGACGTTCTTTATATCCACAAGAAGGTGGAGACATACTCTACAACTTTCATCAAGATAATTAAGTCTAACAAGTAGTCTATCTTAAACTCACTTTTTACCTAAGCTACGTTTTGTCGCTTTTGTCGTGGATCTTTGATTGGTCATAACTCTTTGTTATAACTTGAATTTTAGTGTTCTTTATATTTTTGGAAACCTAGTTATGATCTCTATCATTTTATTTATCCCAATTAAGGTTATTGAACAATTTATTTTTGACCTAAATTTTGCTGGTGTTAGATTATCTCCTCGTTAGAGAGAATTTCTTCCCGAAATTTAATGTAAGGGAAATATTTGTGGATTAGGGAAAGAGATGTGGGTACTTTTGTTTCATCTGATCTTCACGTTCCCAAGTGTATCTAGGTCCTCGCATGGCATTCCAACGAACCTTCCACTATCAGGGTACGACTTTGTTTCTTTTGGTTGCCTTCACTAGGGTGATAACTCTTCCTGGTCAGATGTGTGTTGCATGTTCTCGTGGTCTGTGAATATAGTACTCTTTGGAGGTGTTGACTATGCTCCTCCTTACTTCGGGAGTAGATAAGGATGTCATCGATGAAACGATCTGTCTTTCTTCTTCACGAACAACACCGATGCTCCCTATGGTGAGAAGCTTGGCCTAATGAATCCCTTCCTAAGAAGTTCGTTAAGCTGATTGGAAAGTTTATGCATCTCGGCTGGAGTTAGACAATAAGGCAATTTGGCTACTGGGGTAGTTCCTGGAACTAAGTCAGTTCCGAAACTTGACTTGGCGCTGTGGTGGATTAGATTTCGTGAAGATCTAAAAGAAAGTATGATTACTCATGAATTAAGGAAAAAGATAGGTACTTCTAAGTTTATTCTCACGGAAGCACGATCACTCGTAGTCTTGGGCTGTCTCCGTCCTGAAGTTCATAGTAGGACACATACCTGGTTCATAAATCACAGTCTCGGGTATACCAGTCGTATATAATTAAGATTGAGAATGCAGTCGAACAAATGATTCTTCTTTAGGCTCACATCCAAACAAGGAAAAGAAGTTAAAGCAGAATCATCAATTCAAAACCTATAGAACCTTGATTATGTACCACCCTTGCATATACATTCCTCAGTGATAGATTAATCGTATGGGCCTTCGAATTGAACTTGACGTACTAAAAGAGTGGTATTCCGGGGAGGTTTGCTGAGGTTACTTTGGGAAAGTTATGAAACATAAAACAATCTACGCATGAGTGCCTCGGAGTTCTGGAACTTCGGCTTTGCTTGAAATTCGATTACAGGGAGAAGAATTTACGCACGAAACTAGCACTGTTAGGATCAAATCGACTCAGGTCAAATGACAATGTTGGACTACTCGGAATAACTGGAGTTAGACTAGTTCCGAACGGTGCTACAAGAACACTACTTTGCGACCTATGAAGGAGTTTCAGTACTTCAGTTTTACCGATGATGCTGCTGCAACTAAAGTATACTGCGTAAAAGCAAGTATAAGCAACACGAGAGTCCCTTGAACTGATGGGACCTCACTGAAAGATATAACTCGAGTTGCACTAGTTTTATACAAGTGTTAAGATTTGATTTGACCGAGGATATAATTATAAGTGTAATTAATTACTGCGATTTAGAAGTGTACCCATATTACAATAGGATTCTTTGATGCCTTTTTGTTATTCTGAGGTCAAACTCCTCCTGTTCCCCCGTCATTCTTCTTTGTCACACACCAAAACCAAGAACGGCGGAAACGTTCTGGGGCGGAGGACGTCATGTACAGTATCACAACAATGAAAAGTAGTAAACAAGCAACAACATCATCCATTGCATTAATAATATAATTATTATACAAGTGTGTTCTGTCAAATTTTGATAAACACTAAAGCATAAATCAAAATAAAAGATGCGTCTTGAACGAGCTCCATCTTCTCTAAACCTTGCATCGGTACCTGTCTATTGATGACCTGAGGATACAAGTAATTTTGAAAGCGAGTATCAGCTTTGAAGCTGGTGAGATCATAAGTATTTTTGTGTCTTAATTTGTATGTAAGAATTTGTATGTATATGAATTGTAAGTATTGAAAATGGATATGAACTGTAAGTATAAAAATGTTTTGTAAAACAACTGTAAACGTTTGAAAAACCCTAGAAATCCCTATGATTCCTACTATTATATAAGGGCCTCTTCTACCAAGACCTAACTGCTCTGAATGTAGCCTTCTACCAAGACCAAACTGCACTGAATGTAGCCTTCTACCAAGACCTAACTACTCTGACTGTTCGTTTCTTGTAAAAGTGTGTAATTTTCCCAAGTTTAACTATCATTAACAAAATATAGTTTTTACATTTAATGTTTAAGTGAAAAGACCACTAAATATATGTAAAGGGAAAATCAATGTAGTACTGTAGTGTTGTATTATAGGAACTACTGTTGTACTAACTACCTTAAACCGGATTTATATTAAGGCATCATGTGATTAATTGTACCATACTATCGACTAATATTAACGACAAGGTTATGGTCGTAAAAAAATAAATGATGTTTGGCACCCGCAGACCTGCAGGTCCGGCTATAGCTAGCAACAAGGTGTAGGATAGTCAATCCAGTATAGATCTATATGCAAAATCACGCACTCCCTCCAAGAGAATTCTGGCTACAACTCGAGCCATGACATTTAAGGCATGCTCCGATACAGTGGATCACAATTTTGTCAATGTATTTATGTATATGAAATGTACTGAAATGTTCTACGTGTGCTAGTTGTAATGTGTGTTCTCTCTCTATCTAGCAAGTATAGTAATGTATTGTAATGTTCTAGCTGTAATGTATGCTCTCTCTATCTAGCAAGTATAGTAATGTACTGTAATGTTCTAGAAAGTATTAACTCGTGAATGAACTGACTCATTGTATGATATCGCGTTCTAGTAATAGTTCTAGCATCTTCCTAAACTACCCATATGGTAGTTTACTAGTAATCTAACTGGTACGTATGGACTTGGATGTATACCCTTGCTACCCAAGGGCATTGGATGAACTGGAAAGATCTTTATGACTACATATGTACACATGATATATAACTAATATTTAAACGAGCTTCAGACGGGTACCCTATATCCCACCAGACCACATCTAAATCGAGGAAAAGGAAACAGGGTGGATAGCCTTCCTAAGTCTTTTAAACATTTCTTATATAACTATACGTATAGAGGCATGCAATATATAATATAAAAGCATAAACTAAGTTTTGTAAAACCTTTGAACATAATTATTATCTTAAGAAAAGATCGACTTGATGTCAATCTATAAAACGGTTTGAAGGCATGGGTTTGATAAAACAGTTTAGTATAAGAAACATTTGTTTGAAACACAATTGTAAATAAGTTTGAAATAAAACCTACAGAGTAAAATGTACAGTGTAATAAGGAGTTTTAAACACATAAAGTGTTTATGAAAAACATTTGAAGGAAACTGTTTGGTAAAACTGCTAATGAGTAGCCAATCATTTGAATGTTGTTTATTAATCACAAGTGATTGATATAATAACTAGCTTGATGCTACTTGTATCCCCCCCCATAAAACATTTAAAAACAGTTAAAATATTGATTAAGGGGTATGAAATCACATGTTGTGGGTGATACGGATGAACTGGTGAGGTAGGACTGCTAGGTGTCAAGTGAAGACTTTAGACACACACAATGGTCCTAATTACATATGAA
Organism: Lactuca serriola; assembly: GCF_051521515.1. NCBI lineage: Eukaryota > Viridiplantae > Streptophyta > Magnoliopsida > Asterales > Asteraceae > Lactuca > Lactuca serriola. Next base: position 145,892,665 of record NC_136415.1, on the reverse strand, counting down.
GACATATGTATATAAACAATTAGTGATTATAACACTAATTAAACATGTATAAACGTCTTAATGCGAGGAAAACACTTTTGGTCAAGTGCTAGGAAGCTAATGGGTTGCAACAAAGGAGTGCAAGACCTCTTATGGGAGTTCATGGTCAAAAGACCATATGTGTTGGAGTTTATGGCCCAGGGGAGTAAACTCTTGGCCGTAAAATCTCTCTTAGGTCACTAAATGAAGCCTAACATTATTACAACTTAAGTGGTGAAGTGCTTCAAGGCTTAAACAAGTGTTTGGGCTCCCTTTTAACTCCTTTGAGGAGTTTACGGCCAATGGACCATATCCGATGGAGATTACGGCCGTAATCTCCCTTGGGAGGGTGTTTATGGCGTTTTCAAGTCCCTAATTTATCTAAGAATGAAGCAAGGAAATTTTCCAAGGCTTTAGGAGAGTTTATAGCACCATTTGGCACTATTTCTCGGAGTTCACGGCCCTGGAACTTCTTGGGCCATGAACACCTTTTTCTTGGTGTTCTAGAGGTGTTTGCTAGTCCTAAATACATTAGGGTACTTGTCTAAATTAGTCTCTTGGCTTAAGGAAGGTTTTTAGTGCATTTTGGCACATAAAAATGGAGTTCACGGCCCAAGAACTTCCTTGGTCGTGAACTCACTTCTAGCCTTGATTCTTAATTGTTTTTTGGTCTAAAACATGTAATGGTGGCTTCTAGTTTGAGTTCCAAGGCTTTGAGGGACATTGACACTCTTTTGGCCCTTAATAAGGAGTGTACTCTCCAAGTGTTCTTGGGCGGTAAACTCCCGAATCTTGGGGTTTTGATCTGATTTTGATGTTATAAAACACAATCTAAGCTATATAATACAACTAGATAGAAGTACTCACAATTTAGGATAAAAACCCAAAGATCCGTGAGAGAGAATTCGGCTTTTCTCTAGTTGGAAATGCAACTAATGAATGAATATGATTCAGATTTCTATATATAGTCCTGGGATTTTTGGCAGAAAATATTTTATTCCCAGAATGAACTCTAATATCATAGAGTATTGGAATAACAGTGTTGCACAAAACCCTAGTGCATCCACTCTCCTGATATCTCCTTAAGTGCTAATCCTGAAATACTCAAACTTATACCCAAAGTCTGGAATTTCACTATAACTGTTCTAACTTCTATTGGCTTGATATGGTTTGTTCAGAATGGAAATTTCGGGTTGTCACATTCTCTATTGGGCAATCCCTCTTGAAATGTCCCATTACGCCGCATAGATGGCATATCCGAGAAATTTCGACATTGGTGGTCGAAGTAATGTTTTGGATCCGAGTCTTGCAGAAACGGGTAGTGTGCCCGTTCTTGTTGCAGTCCTTGCAGTGTAACTGTCGGCAACTACCTAGATGATGCAAACTGCACTTATTGCACTTTGGAAAATTACCAGCATACTGCCTGGCTAGAGGTTAGGGGTAACCGGGATACTAGTAGGGATGGTAGTAAGAATTACAGACGTCATGGCCGCGAAGGCTGCCACATGTTGTTGTCTTTTGTTCGTCCCTTGGGGTGATTTTGTTGGATTAGTGTCTAAGTCGATAACTATTTTTGGTATGTACCTGACCCGATGGTGCATGGTCCTTTTGGGTTGCCTTCACCAAAGCAACTTGATAGGATAAATTATGGAGAGAAAGGATTAATTATGATTTATTAATATATTATGAGAACAATATATTAAAGGAGAAATCATATTGTTTAATTAATATTAGTCAAGAATTAATTGATAATTAGTTTTGTGGCTAAAAAAGATTAATTAAACTTAAGGGACTGGAACTGTAATTATAGGATAATTGCATTTGGGCTATGGATCACCTTGCAATAATATGTTCCACGAATTCTATGGGGAAACCCATGAGAAATCGTCCAAGGTATATTCTAAAAGGGTCCATGGGTTGCTTAGGGCATAAGCAGTCATATTAGGGTTTCCTAGTTGAAAACCCTAATAGCCTACATGTATATATAGTACCCTTAAGCCCCAAAAACGTGAGAAGGGTTTTGGACGTTCTTGGGCAGCCTCCTCTCTCCTTATCCTTCATCCTCTTGCTCTTGGTGTTTGTGAACCATTAGAGGAGTGACACTTGTGACTCTAAGCTTTCTAAAGTCATTACAAGGAGGATTTGAGATTCTTATTACTACATAACAATAAAGGCAAGATCTAAAAACCCTTTCACATGTTAATATGATTAATTGTATGCTAGAACTAGGGTTTAAAGTCTTGGATGAATTGCATGTACAATAGAGAAACCTATATCCAAGCATTAAGGTTTGCATGAGCACATAGGATGTTCTTATGGCCAAAACCTATCAGTGGTATCAGAGCCTTGATTGGTTTCTATTGTATTGATGCTTATTTGATCGGAATTATCACTAAAAATCAAAATTTTTGGCTTCTGAGTGTTTGATTCGCCGAGTCACTTGGTGAACTCACCGAGTCAGCTGTACTCGACGAGTCCAGGTCCAGACTCGACTAGTCAAAGGGTCTGACAGCTCGTTTTCGCGATTTTCTTCCTGTTTTGGCTTTGGATAATTACCATTAACGTGTTTAGTAATAAAATTCGAATTTTATCAACATAGAAGATAATTGTAAAAATTTAGATAATCATTTGTTTTATAAGATAAAGTTTGATTATTTGTAATTTAGATTTGAATTATCTTGTGAAAAAGTTTCAATTTTACCCCTTTAGCTTTTATAGTTTAAATTTGAACTCAAAAGTTTTGGTTTTGAAATTTAAATAGTTGAAACCCTAATGTTTTGAAATGTTTCAAACTTGCCCTCAAGTTTTGGAATTTAAAAGTTGATTAAAGCTTTAATTTAAAAATGTTAAATTCTAAAACCCTAGTATTGTTTTGAAAAGTTCAAATCACACCCTTATGGTTTTATTAATTAATTAAAGTGTATAATTAAGAGATATTTAATAAACCCGTAACGTTTGGTTTACAATTTAATTAAATTAAAAGTATAATTATTAAATTTGAACACCTAGTATTTTAAAAGTATAAAATACACCGTATACTATATATAACATTAAAAGTCTAGTATTATATATGTATGAGTAAATAGTCAGTCTTACCGTTAGTAGGCCTCATTCACGAAGCTAGTCTATAAGGGGTGTTTAAGGAAATTTCCTATAAAGTGGCGATTGAATGGGTATCCACTCTTACCCACCGCACTCTTGACTAGTGGAGGGTCGTTAGTCGAACGGGTAGGATAGGACAGAAGCCTTCCATTATAATTATAATGAAGTACAAAAGGTAACTAAACGCTTTTACAAAATTCCCAATCTTAGTTACTTTAGGCAAAAGTGAATTGATGCAATTCCATGAAATTACACTTTGTGCCATTGCGAAGACGTTAGTGGAGCGTGTGTGGTTAACTGGCACACTAAATGGTTCTAAGCAAAGGTAGCAAAGGGTGACTCAAGGTTTGTCATAGTTCGGTGGAGCGTGTGTGGTTAACCGGCACATCGAATAGATGACTATAACATGTGGGGGCACCGTGTAAGTTTGCATGCTTATTCACACCCGCTTTGTGATCCTCGGTATCCCAGTCACAAACTAGAGGGGCATATCGAGATTTAACCATGCCATTGAAATGTTCAATGAATCTCAAAAGATCTAGGAATTTTCAATAGATTTAAAACTTAAATTTCTTTTTCGTTTTTCATGGTGGAAATTAGTGAATCATCATTCACTTACCTTCAAATATTCTGCAACTAGATTACGGCATCCCTTTTCTAGGTTGTAGAGTATTGTGTTTGGTCCTAGCCTTAATATCTCATTTAGGTGATTTATTAAGGACTCAATCAATCAACTAACTTGAATTTAATTTTTCTCCCGTTTTGTAGATGTCAAAGTATGACAACTATGGTCTTCCCAAATCCCGTGGAACAAGCTTTCCACATGAAGATGATATCCCGTGATATGATCGAGGAACAAGAGATCATGCTTCACTTCCTCCACCTCCTCCAATTATTCTCCCTAACCCACAAGTTCGAAGGATTGAAAAGTTCAAGCTCACTCAAGCCCTTTTGGCAAGTAAACATGAAGAAGGAAAGTCAGTGTGTGCACACATCCTAGAGATGAAGTCACACATTGATAGGTTAAGAATGTCGGGATCTATTGTCTGTGAGGAGCTAGCTGTTGACTGCGTTCTTCAGTCACTTCCTGACTCATATAGTGAGTTCGTAAGAGAGTACTATATGATGAACCACGACGCAACCCTCATTGATCTCACCTATATGCTTATTGTTGCTGAATCAGCAATGATTTGGCGCACTGGAAAAGCAAAGTTGATTCGTGGATCTGCCTTCCAGACCTCTATGGATATAGGCAATGGCAATGAAAGGCATGCCATGATCGAAAAGTTTGATCATAAGAGAAAGGCAAAGCCAGAAGTTGTTATGTGTGCTATTCCAAAGAAGTCAATTTGCTTTTATTGCCAAGAGAAGGGGCATTAGAGACGAAGCTGCCCTATTTACCTAAGAGATCTAAGAAATGGGAGAGTCAAAACGTATGGCTCTGCTTTAGGTAAAATCCATTAACTAACTCTTTTAAGTTCCTATTCTAGATTCTTAATACATGATGTTATAAGATTACATTTCGATGTCTTGTAGGATCGAACAAAAGAGAGCAAGCTTAAGGGAAGAAGTGAGCAGAATCTAATCGTGAAGAAATAGATTTCGATCGCATTACTTGAAGATTAGAATCTTGAGCTACTACTTAGAGTTAGAATAGATTGCTAAGAAATATGTATTAACATAGTTTTTCAATGAATGGCATTGTAAGGACAAATTTTTCTACAAATAAATAAAATATGATTTTATTTATTTATTTATCCTTGCAATGGCGTGTATGAAAATTGATGTTTGAATTTTTATTATTAGCAATAATGGATTTGATTCTTAATTATGTTATTTGTGGAAATGTCGAGAATTTACCAAATAGGGAGAGTTTCTCATCGCCCAAGTTTCAATTGGATAGAAACTTGGAATCATACAACGAGTATTGCATGATGAATGAGAAATTTCATATTTGGAAATTAGACTAATTCGTTGACAAAGTGTCAAGTGAAGGACTAGGAGATCAAGTACACAAGGTTCTGTGTTGATCAAATCCACCACAAGAGTGACAAAGATATTCGTCATGATTTACTAAAGTTTTAGTGGATATGATTATACTTATAAGATTAAGTGTAATTCCGAGTTGATTGAAAGAGTTTAAATCATAGCAGAACGAATAAGAAGAAGCAAGTAGGCAGAAAGATAAAAGTTTCTCTATTCTAAGTAGAAGGGAGAGTACCTTTATTATGTTTTATGATAGGTCTTGATGATTAAGAACCATATCTCAATTGATCCTCTAAGTGAGTCTTAGTACCATTTTATGTCTGAGAAGAGGAATCAAGAATTAATGAAATGGTTAAATCAAGAAGTCAATCATACTTCGTTCCAAAAATAAGTCTTAGAGTTAAGATTGTGACATTGAGTGACAAGTCTAAAGAAGGTTTATAACATTCATCAAATGTGGAATTTGAAAAAGGTTTTCTTATTACTGCACATTTGAAATTGGAAAGTTGTGATGTCTTAGGTAAGACAAAGACCAACTAGGACCAATTTTGTGAAATGTTTAGTCTTGATACAAGCTACACTAACTCTTGAATATTTGTCTGTCGAGAAATGTTTATTGACAAGAGAATCTTATATGTCAAGGAGTCAGTGGGAGTCTTAATGGTCTTGAAAAGTTCCAAGAACTAATCAAGAATAAACCTTACCGATCATCACTAGCACACGACTTGAGGTTTACAACCTATCATGTTGACACTATCTTGTTTCTATGCCGTTCCATTTGAGTTAATTATGCATGTAAGTTCTATGAGTTCTCATTTGAACACATAAAAGGCAAGCACCTTGATCAATGAAAAGTACATTGATAAGAAAGGGTGAGTTGCTTAACTACATGGAAGACATGGTGGGCAGCCATGTTACCATAAGGCAAGAGATCAAGATTAAGAAGGTTCGGTCCATATGAATTTGGATTTGTCACAACTTTGGACTTGACAATTCGCATGGATAGGAACACATACACCATTAAAATCTAAGTGTCATAAGATTTCCTCCTTCATGAAGATGACTGTGAGGAAATGCTTTCACTAAGAGAGATTTTAAGAAGATAATGATTGTGAAATTGTATTCTCGAATTCGATTATGGTTACGGTATCCCTTTCCATGATTCGAATTGTGAGATTTGGCAATTAGTCTGAATTGTTTAGACACACATATGAGCTATCTAAGGGAAAGGTGTATAAGTTTGAGAAACTTAGATAAAGGATTATCAAAACATTAGGTATGAGAAATATGAACTTAAGAAATTCAATAAGTATTGTTTTCTGAAAGTTAAGCTATTTTCTAAATACATGTCAAAGCTACTGGGAGCATAAGTGTTATGCTTATATGATAATAACCATCATGATAGTGGGAGCATAAATGTTGTGCTTGTATGATTATTAAGGCAAGTATTGCAAGTTAGCAATATTAATTATAGAAAACAAGAGTTATACTTTGCAAAGTCGTAAGGGTTGAATAGTTGTTTTGCTATAATTAAGGGAGAGAATATTATGCTTCATTTCAAATCTAAAGGCTTAGGTTGTGGAATGTTAATAATATTAGTCAATGTACATAGTGTGTTCTCAAAATTTCGATTATGATTGTGGCACCCCTCTTCATAGTTCGAATTATGAGAATGTGACACATAAAATATTATGGCAAAAGATTGATAAAGTATCGTATATTTATGTAAGACATTATGCATCGTATCCCATACGCTTCGGGTAAAGGATCGATTGCAGATGCTATAATATTTGACCATTCTAAAATTTTCCAAATGTCTAGCGCATTTAGAGGGAAAAAGGACAAGAATCGGTTTTGACTAAGATAATTAAACAACTATCAAAGGACGATCCAAAGTTCGCTGAGGATTGGTCACTTGTGAGTAGTTGGAAGTATGGTATTGGATGGACCATATTGACATTGTTATGAATAGATAAGATTCTATTAAGAATGAGTTGTCATATGGAAAATATGGAAATGTTTCCATATTGGGAGTTGGATATTCAGAATCTATATCTAGATTAGAAACTTTTATGCAAGAAGGATGTTCAAAGGAATGTACTTTGAGTGAGAGACATCATATCTATAGAATTGTTTCTGATAGAGATTAGCCAAGTCTTGATGATTTTGAGCTATGACTTTACGAAAGAATCATTGCATAAAATGTTAGAATCTAGCATAAGTAATAAGAATTTGATATTCTTATACTTATGATAAGGATTGGGAGTTGTGAAATGAGTATGATTGGAAATGTGTTCATTTGATCTATTTCACAAAGTAAGGACCATAGGTAAACATTGTGTGCATGCTGAGAGCATGGGACAAGTGTAGTAATAATTCAAGTAAGAAGTTGATTACCTGACACAACAAATAATGAGTAATCAATATGGTGATTAAATGAATTGTTTTATTTATACCCAGAGTTTGGGGCCATATGGGATTAGTATTATTCTTGTGTTTCACTTTGCATGTTTTGACTTCCTGAATAATTAAATTGGTTCAGAACAATCAAATTATTCGAATGGACCACAGTCGTTCATATGTTGGAAGTAGGTATGAATGAAGAATGTCGTGAATTGGTGTGTGGATTGTCTAAAGTGTATTAGACGTAAGAAAATGTTTGCTGAAACGTTCATGAGTGCTTATGAATATGATTTGAGCATTGGATTAAACACACGCGTACTTGGATCACTTCATGGATTTTATCATGAGTGATTGGTGAGACGATAATATCTTATATTCTTGAAACTGAGATGTGTGAGTTGTATCATGCGAGTCGGTTACACATTGATAATATGTAAATGCACCAGTAACTTGGTGTTATAAAACATATTGTTGTGTGTGATTCGGTGAGTGAGTGCAAGCAAGCATTGAATCAAAGTTTATTCGTTCCTTTTATCCAAAGTAGGATAAAAGCGATATCTTTGGGCCACTCGATGATTTAGTTGATGAGTTCAAGACTCTTAGATCGATTAGATCTTTCACAAGTACGATAAAAGAAATCAAACAGTTTAAGAACAATATGAGAATGAATACAGAACAGAATCAAATTTATGCTTATGATTCAAAAATGAGTCACGCCACAACAAAGCTCGATGAAGAACTTCCGCTGTAGAGGCGAGCTAGGGTTTATAAAAACTATGAAGCAAATAAACAATGAAAGCGATGACTACTTAGTCTGCTGCATGCAGCTTATATACTAAACCCGAGTACAAAATTATGCACGGCTGGACAGGCCCAATACCGGCATTCAAACTGGGCTAAGGATAGAGCCCATGACGCAATCTAATAGAATCAACAATCTTCCCCTTTGCGTCAAATGAGGCGAGATATTATTTCCTCTGAGTAGGCTTCACTGTCTTTATAACTTTAAACAAACGAGGCATTACGGCGAGAAGAGTCTGTCTGAACTGTATGTACCACCTCAGCATGTCAGTGAATAATTTCTTGTCAGCAGCACTGTTCTGATCGTACCTCTGAATGATCTCCAAGATATACTCAAGGCAAGATGTTGAGAAGAGGTGTTTGTCAACAAGAGCGAACAGACATTTTTGACCTTCGCTCCTGAGGAAGATAACTATGTGATACTTTGAATCGATTTTCCCCTTGATCATGGTATTAACATTGCCAACTCTACCCATGGTCTTAATCGTTGTTCGCTTATGTATGGCAAAGGCAATCTCCTGGTCCAGCTTCACTACCTTATGTATGTAGCAAACAAGCATATGCTTGACATGATCGATTATAGGCTGATAGTCCTGAGGATTCGATAGAACAATGTTGTTGAGGAGTATCCAGTCATGGGGATTGAGGTTTGGTATATCAGCGAGGGTAAAATGGTAGACTGAGCCTTCGATTCCTCGAGTCACCCTGAATTTGACATTAATAAATTTCCCTGCTGAAAAGGGCTTCATTACTTCGACTGTGGTTATCTTCTTTGAGCTCCAAGTTAGGTATTGGAGTTGAGCAAACTCCAAGTAAAACTCCAGAATATCCTTATCTACCTTCAGGTCCGGGGATGGAATGGCAGCAGTTCAGTTGAAGCAGTGGAAGATAAATGCCTTTCGAATGATTGTCATATCGAACTGTGCATCCTTGGAATTGTCAAGGCCAAAGGACATTATTGGCTCGAGCTAGAGAATATTTGGCTCATCAATTGCACACCTTTGAAGCGAGTCTTTTGTCCACACAGGAAACATAGAATTTTTTCTTCTCTAGGAGCTCCGCCTCCTTTCACGTCAGCTCTAGCTCAACTTGCTGTTTCTTCATATTTTCTTCCGTTTCTTTTTCAGAAGTGTTAACCTTCTGGACGGATTTCTTGGGAATCTCGACATAGACATCATCTTCATTGTCTATGTCATCTTCACCTATTTTCTTCTTCTTTTTATCTTTTTTACTGACCGAAACTTCATTACCCTTCGGTTCAACAGATGGTTTTGATCCAGAAGGAGGAGGTTTCTTTGACACTTTCTCTCCCCCTTGTTTCGGTTGGACAAGCATTTGTATCCCCTTCATTGGCTGGAATTTCAGTAGAGCTTGATGTATTTGGCGATGATTTCTCCCCCCTGGAATGAAGAACTTTGATCATGATGAAGAGAGGAACCCTCCCCCTGGACAATAGGACACTCACCAGAAGGTTCACTTGTGTATGCACCTTCAGTTTCTTTGGATTGATCATCTGCCATCTTCTTAGCAGCATCATCTATAACTTGTTTCAGATTATCAACTTTGTTGTCTTTTGCAGTTGATTCAGAGTGAATCGCCTTTTGAGGCTCATCAAACAGGAGCATGATTTGCTCGAAAAGATTTGAGATGGAGATAGTAACCTGACCATTCTTTGGAAATATGTCTTGCGATGCATCTTCTGTTGGTTTCAATTTCTTAACATAACTATCGTCAAAGGTGACATAGTATGTTTCTTCAATTTTATTTGAGCGTTTATTGAAAACTCTATACGCCTTCGAGTTCAGGGAGTAGCCTAAGAAAATTCCTTCATCCACCTTAACATCGAACTTGTTTCGATTCTCTTTGGAGTTGAAAATGAAACATCTTGAACCGAACACATGAAAGAATTTCACGTTTGGTTTTCGATTGTTCAGGATCCCGTAAGGGGTAATTATGAACCACTTATTCAAGTATGATCTATTCTGAGTATAACATGCAGCCGCAATTGCATCAGCCTAGAAATACAATGGTAAGGACACGAAGAATAGCGTGGTGCGAGCAGCTTCACACAGGGACCGATTTCTCCTTTCAATAATGCCATTTTGCTGTGGAGTATAAGGGGCTGAGAAATTGTGAGTTGTCCCCTTTTCAGCAAGAAAAGTTTCAAAATCTTTGTTCTTGAATTCCAGGCCATTGTCGCTCCTTATATTACGAACTACCTTTCTTAGTTGCGTTACTATCTGTTTAATGAAGAGCTTGAGTTTTGGAGTGGCTTCGGACTTTTGCTTGAGAAAGGAAATCCATGTAAACCTTGAGAAATCGTCCACAATAACCAGAATGCATTTGTTTCCCCCAATGCTTTCGATGGACGAAGGACCACATAGATCAATATGCAGTAATTCCAATGGCTCTATCACCTTAGTGTTGATAATAGAAGGATGACTCTGCCGACTCTGCTTTCCCATTTCACACGCTGGAAAAAGATGTTCTTTATCGAATTTTAGAACTGGAAGACCTCGAACGTGATCACCTAAGACCAATTTGTTGATGTCCTTGAAGTTCAGATGAGAGAGTCTTCTATGCCATAACCAGCTTTCATCAGAGTGAGTCTTTGTGAGTAAGCACACTGCTGGTTTACCTCTTATAGGATTGAGGTTCAAAGGATACATTTCCCCTTTTCTCTTTGATTTCAATAGAATGTTCTTTGAGATCTTCTCGACAATTTCTGAGCCTTCTTCGTCGAATGATACTTTTAATCCAGTACCAACAGAAGATGGTTCCAAAAGAGCTATGGAGAACTCGCCATTAGTGATCGTTCCATAGCCTTTGATGGTTCCAAAAGAGTTGTTTCCATACTTTACAATGCCACCATCTTTGAGAGAACGAAACTCTCTTAGTTCCTCCTTCCTTCCTGTCATGTGACGCGAGCAACCACTATCGATGTACCATTCTTCGTCAAACTACTCGTCACACATAACCTGCAAACTTTTAAGCAGATTTAGGAACCCAAAGTTTCTTGGGTCCTTGTGAGCCTTTTACAGGACAGGGAATAGTAAGAGAAATATCAACCATATATGTGCATTTAATTAAAGTTGTTTCATCGTTTCTTTTAATGGTGAAAACTTTAATTTCTGTTGATTTAGGAGGACTGAGGTTTTTGACTGAGGAACTAGAATTTAGAGAATTGAATTTAGAAGAGACATTACATTTTCGGTTCTGCTGATCAAACTTGTAAGCATGGGGACCGAAATTATTATTTCGGTTGCTATGGGATGAAGGACCGAAACTCTCCTTTTGGTTGTTATAGGATGAGTGACCGAAACCGTTCTTTCGGTTGTTAATGGGTGATGGACCGAAACTCTCCTTTCGGTTGTTTTCAGTCGAGGGACTGAAACTACCCTTTCGGCTCCTATTGGTCGAGACACCGAAACAACCCTTTCGGTTCCTATCGGTTGGAGGACCGAAACTACCCTTTCGGTTCCTATTGGTTGAAGGACCAAAACCTTCCTTTCAGTTGGTATTATGATGAGGACCGAAACTGCTCTTCTGGTTCCTTGAGTTTTCTTCTGATTTATTCTTCCTTTCAATCCTTACAAAATCGTTTTCTTTTTGAGAGATTCTTCTTATATCTCAGATTTATTTGATGCTTTCGATCAGCCACCTGTTTTGAATTTCTACGAATGTTAGCCTTTCTTTTCGAAGTATGGGCACAAAATTCACTCTTTTTTTAAGAAGTATCACTTGTGGTTTGCATTGGTTCGTCCAAAGGGGGTTTAGTTCCACTTGTGCTCGACACATCGTACTTTGTAGGCTCATTTAGTGGTTCAGGTATGTATCTACCTTTCACTCTCCATGAGGTTTTTTGAGAAAGACCCTTCGTCTCATCTGCGTTGTCTATTGGGGCCGACCAGAAGAATTCATCACATCCCCCAGCATTGTCTTCTTCTACCATAGCAGTTAATTCTGCAGTTTGTTATGGAGTGACTCCCGGTACAATGTAGACTTGGTTTGGGGTAGTTTGAACCTTTTGGTAAACAACAGCTTTAGCTTTGAGAACTTTGGTTTTGTCGGTAGACGAACGAGCAAACTCAACAGAGTTTTCAGAAATTAGGTTCTTATCTGACTTGGGTTCATTTTAGGCTAATTCATAATAGCCCACCAAATCTTCTATAGAAATTTCACTCATATCATCATCCTCATTAAATTCAGATGTATTTTCAACATCAATTTTATTTTCTGAACTTAAATTGGCATTCAAAGAGTCAAATTTTTGTATAGTTTCGACTCTCAATTTCAATCGATCATTTTCGTCTAACAAATTTTTGAGCATGTCCTTGTGGTCCTTGGACTTTATGTAGGATTCAATTTTGTCCAGACCTATTTTATATGTTGGAGACACTTCATCAGAAGATACAGCACTTTCACAACTGTAGGCTTCAGCGTCGATTTCATCCTCCTTTCAATCAAGGAAGGGTAAAATCATACGATGTATCTTCTTCCCTATTTCACAATCAAGAAGCAACTGAGTGATGTTAAAATAGAGTCTCTTAGCAATTAAACAAAACACATTTCGCTGTTTAAGAAGTTTAAGATTTTCTCTTTGCAAATAAATAGAATCATCTTTAGATCTAATTAACTCCTTTTCCTTTTGCTCGATCCACATCCTTCGTTCCTCACTCTTTGAAGAAATCCTGCTGATTTGATCAGTTTGGTTAGAATTTGTGACACGGTTTTGGGTGAGACTGCTACTTATGCTTCAGAATTTTGACTTTAATTTATTTAATTCCTTTTCATAATCATTAACAAATATTTTTAGAGAAGCAAGAATATTTTGTACCTATTTGATTAACTCATCACATTCGTTGAACTGTACACTAACAGGCTTGGCCGCAAAACATCTGTCCTCTCGCTCCCTTTCCTCTTCAATTCCCCCATCAGTTGTGTATCCTCTCATTTAGGACACTCCCTCGGTCACTACAAAGCATCTTCCTGTTGCATGATCTGCTTTCACCAGCATAGCTTTTCCGTGAGTGGGCTTCCTGACTTCATCATCCTCAGAATCTGTACACCAGACCTCCACACCACCAAACTCATCACTGTTGTTTGTACCCTGCACAATTAAAGCATTCATCGTAGAGTTATTAGCAGCAGACTTTCTTTTCTTTATTTCCTCCAATCTTCTCAGGAGGCTCGCATCCTCATCTTCTTCGCTTGTCTTTTATTCTTTCTTTCTCAACATACAGTCTTTAGCAAAATGATTTTTGCCTCCACAGTAATGGCAGTCGAATCCTGAGTCTTCTCCAATTTTAGCTTCCTTTTTTGACTCTTCAAATTTTGACCCTATCTTTGGTTCCTCCTTGATCCTTTCGGCGCTGTAACTACCCTGCCAGTTTCGGTTCTTGTTGGTTGGGAATTTCTTCTTAACGAATTTTCTGGGATTGGACACCATCATGGCGTATTCTTCGCCGGTTAGATCATAATTTGCAAGATCTAATTCCTCTTCTTCTTCAACCGAACTTTTTCCTTTGGAGACAAGAGCTAAAGAACCCAGACCAGAAACCACATTTGTTTCCTTAGATAGAGCATTCTCATGGGATTTTAAAATACCCACTAGTTTTTCCAGAGAGTAAAATTTGAACTGTTCATGAGCTTTGACCGTTGACACAACAGCCATCCATTCAGGTATGAGGCCGTTCATGAAAGTAACCTTTTGTTCAATAACTTTTCTTTCAATTCCATGCTTTATCATCTTACTTAAAAGATGATTAAAGCGATCGAAAGTTTGAACAAGTGTTTCTTCAGGCTTCTACTTAAAGTCACCAAACTCAGATAGCAAGAGAGTTTGGATAGAGTGTTCCAAGTCTTCGTCTGTGGAATATAATTCCTTCAATCTATCCCAGATCTCCTTAGTTGTAGCACAAGAACTCAGTAAACGAAACGTATCCGATTGCAGCACAAACCTTATCATCCTCAGGGCCTTGATGTTGCATTCAAACTTCTCTTTTTCATCCTGAGGAATGTCTTTGACATCATTGACAAGCTGATTGTATTCTTTCTGTGTTTTAACAATCTTTGATATGCTTGAGTGAGCAAATGGGCCTGCAGTAATAGCTTCCCAGATTAAATACCCATTGTCCTCCGATCCAATCACGTAGTCTTCAAAGTGATGCGTCCAAACTTCATAGTCTTGTGTATACAAGATTGGTATTCTTGTTGTAGAGCCTATGCTGTTGGAGATATTGATCGAATTGGTTTGTGAATCATCCATGGACATTGTAAATACTTTTGATCGGTAACCTGTAAAGATCATACTTGTAATATATCGTTAGGGTTAGATCAACAATTAATGAGATACGTCAATATAGAGTGACAGCTCAATAAATATCAATCAATGCAGAATTAAAAACCCTAAGATCTTCTTCAACAGAAGAGATGTGTATGAATTACACAGTCTCCTACTCTGATACCAATTGATGAGTTCAAAACTCTTAGATCGATTAGATCTTTCACAAGTACGATAAAAGAAATCAAACAGTTTAAGTACAATATGAGAATGAACACAGAACATAATCAAATTTATGCTTATGATTCAAAACTAAGTCACGCCTCAGTAGAGCTCGATGAAGAACTTCCGCTGTAGAGGCGAGCTAGGGTTTACAAAAACTATGAAGCAAATAAACAATGAAAGTGATGACTACTAAGTCTGCATGCATGCAGCTTATATACTAAACCCTAGTACAAAATTATGCACGGCTGGACAGGCCCAATACAGACATTCAAACTGGGCTAAGGACCGAGCCCATGACGCAATCTAATAGACTCAACATTAGTGATGACACCTAAGTGCTTGGCCAATCGGGTACTAATTTGATGTGTTCAATTGTAGTATGTTGTCAGTCGTCATAAATCGGAAATCGGGAAAACAGTATAGAGAGAATGATTTCAATCCATGTCTCCTTTTGTATGATATCTAGAATGGAGGAATATATGATCCCTTAACTAAAGGACGCGTATCTGATAAGATCAGAGTTGACAGCGGCTTTTGAAAGCTACGATTACAGATCAGGATCTGAATTCATATGCAGAATAGTTATTAGATTTATCCAAGTGGGAGACTGTTGGATTAGTGTCTAAGTCCATAACTATTTTTGGTATGTACTTGACCCGATGGTGCATGGTCCTTTTGCGTTGTCTTCACCAAAGCAACTTGATAGGATGAATTATGGAGAGAAAGGATTAATTATGATTTATTAATGAATAATACATTAAAGGAGAAATCATATTGTTTAATTAATATTAGTCAAGAATTAATTGATAATTAGCTTTATGGCTAAAAGAGATTAATTAAACTTAAGGGACTGGAACTATAATTATAAAATAATTGCATTTGGGCTATGGATCACCTTGCAATAATAGGTTGGATGAATTCTATGGGGAAACCCATTAGAAATTGTCCAAGGGATATTCTAAAAGGGTCCATGGGCTGCTTAGGGCTTAAGCAGTCAGATTAGGGTTTCCTAGTTGAAAACCCTAATAGCCTACATGTATATATAGTACCCTTAATCCCCAAAAATGTGAGAAGGGTTCCTATAGGGTTTTGGACGTTCTTGGGCAGCCTCCTCTCTCCTTATTCTTCATCCTCTTGCTCTTGGTGTTTGTGAAGCATTAGAGGAGTGACACTTCTGACTCTAAGCTTTCTAAAGTCATTACAAGGAGGATTTGAGATTGTTATTACTACATAACAAGCAAGGTAAGATCTAAAAACCCTTTCACGTGTTAATATGACTAATTGTATGCTAGAACTAGGGTTTAAAGTCTTGGATGTATTACATGTATAATAGAGAAACCTAGATCCAAGCATTAGGGTTTGCATGAGCACATAGGATGTTTTTATGGCCAAAACCTATCAGATTTTCCTCTAAATCTATCCTAGAACTTTCGTTTATTGCTCTTGGGTTTGAGATTCGGGGTGTCGTGGTAGTTTGATACTCGTTGATGTACTTGGTTGTTACTTTGATTGGAATTTCTAACATTTGCGCTGTTAGCGTTAAGGTGAGTCATGACAGCTATCGTTGCCGCTGAGACCGCAGCTTGAAAAGTAGTTGTATCTATCTGGAGAGTTGGTGTTTTGTTGATGGGTTGTTTACTTTTCTTCGACGGCATGACTCTGTTACATGATAAGAAAATGAGTTCGTGAGCGATTGTGGTTGGCCTCAGATGTATTCTAATCATTCAGGTAAATGTAAATTTTTTGTTTTGTTAAACAGTTCTCGATGGTTTGACCTACATCCCTATGATGTAGTATTGGTGGAGAGTTGAACTAAGTTTGTAGAATGATCGATAGATGATTGTTATTTCGAACTAGGCTATCTATAGGGTTTTAAAGCACTCCATGGATGATGGCAATGAGCCCCTTTGATGAATTCTAGGTTAAAAGCCCAAGACTTGTCTTTTCCCTATAAATAGTCATGTATTATTCACAAATAGGGTTAAGAGTGAGGCAAAATGTAGCCGCCACGTGAGGTTTCTTATGTAATGTTAGATTCTTTAGTCTATGCTTTAAGTTTAATTTATTCCTCTTGTTTGAATGAATCAAGTGATCATTCGACATAATCTTCATATTTGTGTTTGTTCTTATTTTCCGCATCTTGTTCTTCAAATCTCAATTAGGGTTTTAATCCCAACAAGTGGTATCAGAGCAGGTCTTTGAAGATCTATTAATCTTTGAAGTATCGGTTTTTGATTTGATGATTTTCTGCACATATATTGAAGATTATTGGTGTTTTGGCGGTATAGAATCAAGATTTCTGTTCAAGTTACTGTTCATGGAGATTTATGTTGTTCTTCTAGTGTTCATCTGGTGTTGTATCAATCCGGTTCGTTTTTCTGTTCTTTGGATCTGATTTGTTTTAAGATCAAAGTCTTTTGATTCAATTATTTTCTATAGATCCATGTTTTAGCCCAAATAATCGTGTTCCTGTTCATCATATTCACTCCTTTAAATTTGGATCTGAAAATCATTTATTCCGTCGATAGAGTCCCGATTGGTTTTGTTTTTATTTCATTCAGCCGATAATATGCTGTTATTGGGCCCATCTTTTATCGTTTACTGTTCTTTGATTCCAACTATTAAGCTTATCGTTTTTATTGACTATTTGTTGGTTTCGCCCATACATCTTGATCTTTGGAATCGCATATTGCAATTGACTAATCTCAAATTTGTGATTATCGTTCCTTCAAATCCATTGTCCTTCCGTTCTTGAGTCGATATTCATAAACGAGGCCTTTATCAAGATCGATTTTGATTTTGTATAATTTTGTGTTCAATCTAATTCAGTAGATTCATTCATCAAAAATCAAATTTGCTTCTTGATTATATCATTCGGTGAATATTAGAGATGATTTGGCGAATCAATGATTTAGGGCTGTTGTTTGTACCAATGTTTGTTAGAAGTCAAGAACAGATGCTGGGTTTCGCAATCGCAATTGAAACTCAATCGGAATGGTTTGTGTATCGGTTCGTAAATGTTTGTCAAAGATACAATCGGATCAAGAAGAATTGATAGAAAAGGAATGAAGAACGATGAACAGAATTGGTTTTCATTTAGTCAAACCAAATAGTCAAAATGAATGATGAAATTGGATCGATGTTGCAAGTGTGTTGCTTGGAAAGAATGAAATCATGATTGAAACTTAACTGGGATTATTTTGGGGTGTTCGCCATTTGCAGGTCATACCTCAAAAGTCAAAATTGCTATGAAAAATTCTTACATGTGAACGAATGAAGAACGAAGCGATCTCAATTGGTATGCACAATGGTCAATAGAAAAGTCATAATTGCCTTGAAAGTTCTTCCCGTGAACGTCCGCTTTAGGGGTATAATCGATGGACTTGGAACGAACTTGGGTTTTATGTTTGTGATTTGGAACGAACATCATACCTACAACTGTTCGGATGTGAAATTGATTTCTAGGTTCACACAAGCAGTCGTTCTTCTCCCACGTTCGTTTGATTCGTAAGCAAATCTATGAATGGGTTCATCTGTTACCTTAGAACGAAAGAGGGGAAAGCGAACATGTGGGTCGGCTTGGCTAAGGTTTCATTCCTTGTCCGCATCGTGATGCTTGATTTCGCTTTTGTATCAATGGCCTTGGAATGTACCTGGAACGAACTTAAGTTTGGTTGGTAGCTCTTGGAACAAACCTCGATCTTGGGCTCGCGTGTTTATGCTTGGACCGAAAGAGGAGATGAACCGAAAGTGAACCTGTGATTCGGTTTGGCTGAGGTTTCACTTGTCATGATGTTGGATTTCGGACCGAACATGGTTTTTGTATAAATAGTCTTGGTCCGAATATGGTTTTGGTTGCTTGTGCTCGGACCGAATGATCAAATCGTGTGGTATCGTTTCTTCTTTTATCAGTCGTTGTGGAGAAGAAGATAACTCAAAGTTTCCCACTTTGTCCCTGCAACTTCAAGAATTTGACGTCTGGTCCCTATACTTTTCATGCCTTGGCAGTTTTGGACCAATTCCAGAAATTGTTACAAATAAAGGGGTATATTCATACAGAATTACCATTCCAGCCCCTGTTTTTCAGCAAGTGATAAATTCAGCCCATTTTTCGAAAAGTTTGCAATTTTAAGGGTTGGTGAACAGTTTTGAATTCTTTAACGCACATATTTTTTCCGTGAACAGAAAAATAAAGATTCCATCAAGTCTTGGCGGTTCGGAAAGTCGTTTATCGTGATAACGACAAATTTTCACGACTTTTTTGGATTTTATACTTTATTGTGTATATCATTTTGTCGCGGGGGAGCTTAGTAAATTTTTATCCATTCAAGAC
This sequence comes from Lactuca serriola, assembly GCF_051521515.1. Lineage (NCBI taxonomy): Eukaryota > Viridiplantae > Streptophyta > Magnoliopsida > Asterales > Asteraceae > Lactuca > Lactuca serriola. The sequence goes on along the minus strand of NC_136415.1, from coordinate 145,873,514 downwards.
CATTTGAAGGCTTTATAATCATTTTTTGATTATAAATCGGGGGAGAATTTGGTATCGTCATTCGAAATTGGATTTGTGACTTTTCAAAGTTGAAGATTTTTGATAAAGCTTGTGGTAGAATTATGAATGTAGCTTTTACAGCGGAAGTTCTTCATCGAGCTCTACTAAAGCTTTTACAGAGAAGTATCCTTTACAGCGGAAGTTCTTTATCGAGCTCTGCTAAGGACTTGTTATATCTCCGACTTCTAGTATTTTCTCGATCAAGTGGCATTACGAATCTTAAAGTTTGGGTTGTTACATGATATTGTTTGATGACTTATATCATTAGCTTATTTGAAGATCGTTGTGACTTGGAGGGGGGGCTCTTCAAAGACAAGAAGTGATTCTGTTTCTTTGTTCTGAAATGGATTTTTATGGCGGGTTTGGTTTTCATGAAGATTTTCTTTGGGATTACATTTGAAAATGAAGTTTAAATACATTACTTCAGTGCTTGCTTTATATATCCTAGAGCCCGTGTTGGAAGACTATTGAAGAATCGAGATTCGTGGATTGCTTCATATATTCCTCGTTGCAGATCTTTTATTTGCTAGATGCTTGTTTTGGAAGTTAAAGCATTGTCATCCATTCCATACTTTGAGGGGGAGATTGTAGGGTTTCAAAGCACTCCATGGATGATGGCAATGAGCCCCTTTGATGAATTCTAGGTTAAAAGCCCAAGACTTGTCTTTTCCCTATAAATAGTCATGTATTATTCACAAATAGGGTTAAGAGTGAGGCAAAATGTAGCCGCCACGTGAGGTTTCTTATGTAGTGTTAGATTCTTTAGTCTATGCTTTAAGTGTAATTTATTCCTCTTGTTTGAATGAATCGAGTGATCATTCGACATAATCTTCATATTTGTGTTTGTTCTTATTTTCCGCATCTTGTTCATCAAATCTCAATTAGGGTTTTAATCCCAACACTATCATTGGTTGGTGGATAACACGATCCAACATTTGACAAGAATTGGAAGTGATCCATGAGCTAAGTTACCGTAGTTCAATAAATTGACTACGGTGAGATTTAAGGGTCAAGATTTCCTGGAGAGTGTAACACTCGTGTTTCTAGCCTAGGCATTTATATTGAGGTGATAGTCTAGGTTAACCTTTGTAACTCATTTTGAAGAAATGAAAAGGAATTATGTGAATATTATGTGAATTATGTGTTTTATGCTTAATTATTAGGGCTTAATTAATTAAGAATAAAAATAAGCGTCAAAATTAAAGTGTGATATAAGCCCGATATCTTTAAATAAAGTTGTAGTCGTCGAAACAAGGATTTCGGGGATATAAAGAATACCAAAATCCGAGTTATAACGAAGAAGTTATGACCTGTCGAAGTTTCGCGACAAAACCGGCACGGTGCTGAATGTCGTAAAAAGTGAGTTTTCGATAAACTACTTTTTAGCCTTAGTGATCTAAACGAAAGTTGTATTATTCGTTAAACCGAGAAGTTCGATAAAAAAAACGCCCAAATCTGACGTCGTATGAGGAAGTTATGATTTTTCGAAGTTTCAGCTTAGCAGTAGACAGCTAAAAACTCGAATTTTAGATCGAGCGATTTTTAGCCGACACAACCTAAACGAGAATCGAAGGTCTCGTCATTAGGAGCACAACGGTAAAAATTCTGACAAAAACGGACGTCAGATGAAGAAGTTATGAATTTTTAACGGATTTCCTGTCCCGGTCTGTTAAAAATAATAATATAAAATTTAAATTCAAAATTAGCCGACGAAGTCTAAACGGAAGTTGTAGAGCATAATTTTAGCTACGCGTGCATATAAAAAACGTCAAAAACGGAGCTCGTATACGAAAGTTATGGATTTTAGAAGTTTTAGCGCGAAAATCGAGAAAATTCGCATAGTCACACTTTGCCATGTCACCCTCGCTTAGAATGTGACACGTGTCCTGCTGAGTCACCGAGACGCTGAGTCATCCGAAGTCGTGGCACATCCGAGGAGCGACGCGTGTGCAACCTAGTCTGAGCCTCGCAATGCCTGCCGCGTGTCCGACCTTCGCACCAGCTGTCTCCCTTCCCTCTTGCTTCGGGTCCGAACCTCGGACCTAGACTCCGGTCCACTTAGAAGCTGCCAGCGAGCCCTGGCAAGTGCGACCCATGTGCGAGCCATGCGCAGCCACGTGCGAGCCACCTCCTCTGCGAGCTTCGGATCTGTGACGCTTGTCTTCTTTCTGACCGTCCGATCAGAAGCCTCGCCCCTATATATAGAAGCATGCGAGACCTCCCGGGTAACTTTGAAAAATTCTCAATTTTAACCCCTAAACCCATATTTCTTTCATGTTAACATCCCGCAAAGCCCCGGTATCGCTTGTAAAGCCCGGAATACTCCATGAAGTGCCCGAGAAGCCCGGAAAATTTATCTTTTCGGTTTCGAAGCCCGACTTTTGCAAAGCCTGGTTTCTCAATAAAACTCCCGGTTGTATTAGAAACAAACATTTTAGGAAACGAATTGTTGCCCGATTATCATCAAATAAAGTGAGTGTGTAGTTAATTTCAATTTACACATAGATATGAAGTATCTACCTTGAAATACGTGTTATGTGTAAATATGTTAATTGTTTATTTGAGGTGACTATTGAATTGGTGTTTTATACAAGTATTAAAATGTATATGCTTTTTATCTACAAAATATGTTAGGTAGAACATGGGTAGATGAAATAGTTGATGTGTGTTAAATGGTGAGAGGCCTCGATGTTGTTGTTGTTGTTGTTGTTGTTGTTGTAGTCATCTAGCGGAGTATAGATGACGACCACAGACTTTCTACACAGTCCAGTAGAACACTAGCAGGTTCGCAACTTGTAGGTGTTGATGAATTAAATGTTCATTGGCGTACTCCATCCCCCTCATGGTTTCCTTTAGTACATGTATGGCTGAGGAAACCCCTTAGCAGTAGTGTCCATCCCGATGAAAATCCTTAGGCTAGGTCCCTTGTGATAGGTGTTTAGGGACGTAAACTCAGGACAACGGGAATGGGTAATCAGGGTTATTGTTGATTGGTGAACTTAATAAGTATATTATTATTATGGGTTGAAAACCCTATATGCTCACCAGGCTCCCAAGCCTGACCCACTTAGTTTTTATGATTACAGGTAGTGGACCCTGAGCATAGTCGGAGGACGACGAGAGATTTTTGGATTATAGGCCAGTAGTTGTAAATAACTGTTGAAAGGCTTATAATGTCTTGTTTATGCTTTTGATCTGTATCGGAACATGACATCCCGAGGTTTTGATATATATGGAAAATATATACCTTCTTAATGAAGGGTTTTGATAAACTTTTATCATATGTTGTTTGGGGACCAATTCCGAAACATCTTTTAAAAAGATTTCTCTGATTTTATTTAAAAAAGCATAAATTAAATCGGTCTTTTCTGGCCGAGAAATTAGGGGAAGTCACAGTTGGTATCAGAGCATTAGTTTAAGCGAACTAAGAAATTGTAGAATTTCTAGACTTGAACTTAGAATGCTAAGTGATGATTGTGAGATGAGTGTCTACCATATTTTAGACACGAGCACTAGCTTATTTTAGGGAAGATTCCTAAAATGCCTTTATGTGCTAACTGCTATGTGTTTGCCATGTGTGCGATTATTTGTTCAGATCGATGGTCTGTTGCCGACCGGATCTGGAAACCTTATGTGTGTAGGATTCTAAGCGTATGAATACGAGATTAGAACTAACATGTAAACGTTTCGGATTGATAAGGGAATTGACATGTCTAACAAGAAACAAGACCTAAATTCACCTTATTCGGTATATATAGATTGTAATGACAAGAACTCGGAGTGGAGTTGGAAATGCAAACACAAACCAACAACCTCAACCCCAAGTGGTGGAACAGGTGCCTATAGTAGGAGCTGCACCCGAACCCATCACCATGGCTGGAGTACGAACTATGATTCAGACCATGTTGGCTGAACAGAGTGAGGAATTGAGGAAAATGTTGCTGAACAACAGGGATGAACCTTCAGTTCCTATTGAGCAACGTGAACTAAATGGAGATCGATCTGAAGAAGGGAACAACAGTAGATCGGTTGGTCATAGTGAACCGCTTGTGGTTGGGAGAAATAACCACGAGGGTAGAATGGAGAGAAATGGGTGCAAGTATAAGGACTTTATGACTTGCAAGCCATCGACCTTCAATGGAAAAGAAGATCCTGTCGGAGTAATGGACTGGATATCGGAAATGGAGTTGGTTTTCTTGACTTGTGATTGCCAAGGCAAGTTACAAACCACGTTTGCAGTACGTCAGTTCAGGGGTAGTGCTGCTCGATGGTGGAGCACTTTGGGGAAAACCCTAAGCCCTAATGAACCACTGCAACTAACTTGGGCAGAGTTCTTGGTGCACTTCAAGCGCAAATACTGCTCGGCCCAAAACGTACTTGAGTTAGAAAACCAATTTCTAACGTTGCAGAAGGGGGGTATGACCATTGACGAATATACGAATAACTTCACAGACAAAATGAAGTTTGCTTTGTGTATTGTCCCAGATAAGTTGGCAAATATTGACAGGTATGCAAAGGGACTTCCATGGGAGTACGCGGTGCCACTACGCCAGGCACTTACTTTGGAGGAAGATATCTGGGCTGCCAAGTCTGTTGAAGATATGATAATAGGGAGAGCCGCCAGCAAGGTTGAAGTTGGCAAAAAGAGAAAGTTTGAAGGAACTTCAGGTTCCAATAAAAAGAACAAATTCTCGAAGACTGGTTCGAAAAAATTTGGAGGAGGAGCCGAAGCCAAGTGGTGTGACAAGTGTATGAAGAAACATGCTGGGAAGTGCAGCGTGGAAGTCACTTGTTACAAATGTGGAAAGCCTGGGCATTATACCAATGAATGCACCTTCAATAAGAATGTATGTTTTGGGTGCAATGAAGAAGGGCATATTATGAGGGACTGCCCGAAGAAGAAGGACGCAGCAAAACCCAATTTACCACCAAAGCCGAAGGCGAGAGCCTTTTAGATGACACTCGAAGCTGCAAAAGAAGAAGCCGATGTTGCTTCAGGTACCTTTCTCATAAACGAATTGCCTGCCCAAATTTTGTTTGATTCTGGAGCCAATTACTCCTTTATATCGCATGAATTTGGTAGAAAGCTAGCTTTTCCTGTAGATATGCTAGTTAATGCTATAATAGTCGAGATTGCTAGTGGCAATTTTGTACCTGTTAGCTATCGAATGAAAAACATCCTCATTGACTTGGATGGGAATAAGTTCCAAGAGGAATTATTGCATATTGAGTTAAATGGATTCGACATAGGTTTAGGAATGGATTGGCTTAGCGCCAACGATGCAGAAATACTATGCAGAAAGAAGATAGTAAAAGTAAACCCGCCAGGGAAAGAGTCGTTTATGGTGTATGGAGACAAATGCAGAGTAAATTCTGGAATCATTTCCCTAATGAAAGCCAGAAAGTGTTTGGCCAAGGGATGTACATCATATCTAGCATTTGTGATCGATGCTAAGATGGAAAAGAAGGAGGAGCCGAATATTCCGGTGGTGTGTGAGTATCCGGAAGTCTTTCCCGAAGATCTTCCCGGATTGCCCCCTGATCGACAAGTAGAATTTCGTATCGACTTGTTACCAGGAACGACGCCGATAACAAAAGCACCTTATCGATTAGCACCAACAGAAATGAAAGAACTTATGAAACAACTTCAGGAGTTAATGGACAAAGGTTTCATTCGACCTAGTTCATCGCCCTGGGGAGCCCCTGTGTTATTTGTAAAGAAGAAAGACGGGAGCATGAGAATGTGCATCGATTACAGAGAGCTTAACAAAGTGACGATAAAGAACAAGTATCCGTTGCCAAGGATCGATGACCTGTTTGACCAGTTGCAAGGTTCGAGCTACTTCTCGAAGATCGATCTTAGGTCGGGATACCATCAACTAAAGGTGAGAGAGCAGGATATCAAAAAGGCTGCATTTAGAACGAGATATGGACACTATGAATTTTTGGTTATGTCGTTCGGACTAACCAATGCCCCAGCAGCTTTCATGGATTTGATGAATAGGGTTTGTAAACCATTCTTAGATAAATCCGTGATAATATTCATAGATGATATCTTGATTTATTCGAAAAGCATGCAGGAGCATGAAAAGCATCTGCGGGAAGTGCTAGAAGTCCTGAAAAAGGAGAAGTTGTATGAAAAGTTCTCAAAATGTGAATTTTGGATTCAAGAAGTCCAATTTTTAGGTCATGTAGTTAACCAAGAAGGAATAATGGTTAACCCAGCAAAGATTGAAGTTGTAATGAAGTGGGAACAACCAAAAAGTCCTACGGAAATTCGAAGCTTTTTAGGATTAGCTGGATATTACCGAAGGTTTATCCAAGGCTTTTCTTCGATTGCTACTCCATTAATAGCTTTGACCCACAAAGGAGCTACTTATGCTTGGAATGAGAAGCATAAGGAAGCCTTTGAGAAGTTGAAGAAGAGATTGTGTGAAGCACCGATTCTTTCGTTTCCTGGAGTTGATGACTTCACAGTTTATAGCGATGCGTCTGGAGTTAGGTTAGGTTGTGTTCTGACCCAAAGGGATAAAGTGATAGCGTATGCATCAAGGCAATTGAAGGAGCATGAAAAGAACTACCCCACTCATGATCTGGAGTTGACAGCGGTAGTATTTGCCTTAAAGATATGGATGCATTATCTTTATGGCACAAAGTGTAAACTTTTCACTGATCATAAGAGTCTTCAATATTTCTTTAATCAGAAGGAATTGAACACGAGGCAACGACGCTGGCTAGAGTTACTCAAGGACTACCATTGTGAGATACTTTACCACCCTGGTAAAGCAAATGTTGTTGCTGATGCTCTCAGTCCGAAGGTAAACCTTGAAAAGAAAAGGCCAAGAGAGTTGAGAATTGAAGTTGTCTCGACAATTGTGGAAAGTATAAGGAAAGCTCAAGAGGAAGCTTTAGAGAAAAGCGACCGAAAGGGAGAACGTTTGGGCAAAACGTTAGTGTTCGGTACAAACAACCAAGGGTTGAAGGTATTCCAAGATAGGATTTGGGTACCTAAGACGGGCGGAATAAGAGATCTTCTTATGGAAGAAGCTCACAAGACCATGTACACGATTCATCCTGGTAGTACAAAAATGTATAGGGATCTAAAACCCTATTATTGGTGGCCGACGATGAAGCTCGATGTTGCTAAGTATGTGGCCAAGTGTGTATCTTGTGCTAGGATTAAGGCACAACATCAAAAACCGTATGGGAGTTTAGAACCATTACCCGTACCCATGGGTAAATGGGAAGACATCACCATGGATTTTGTGATTAAACTGCCCAGAACAAGGAACGGTCACGACATGGTTTGGGTGGTCGTTGATCGCTTCACTAAGAGTGCGCATTTCATAGCAGCCAAAGAGAAATGGTCTATGGTTAAATTTGCGAATTCTTACGTGAAGGAAATTGTGACGCTTCACGGTGTTCCGCTAACGATTGTATCCGATCGTGACAGCCGTTTTACCTCAAGGTTTTGGAGGAGTCTACAAGAGGAATTGGGTACTAAGTTGTGTTTGAGTATAGCTTACCATCCGCAAACCGATGGTCAGAGTGAACGAATGATTCAAACATTGGAGGATATGCTGAGAGCATGTACCCTAGAATTCCAAGGTAACTGGGATGAACACTTACCTCTAGTAGAATTCTCCTATAATAATAGTTTCCACTCGAGCATCAAGATGGCACCTTATCACGCTTTGTATGGGGAGAAGTGTCGAACGCTATCATGCTGGCTGGAAGCTGGGGAAAAGCAGTTTATGGGACCTGAAATAGTCCATCAGACTACTGAAAAGTTGAAAGTGATAAGGGAAAGGATGTTAGCTGCTCAAGATCGACAAAAGAGTTATGCTGACAAGAAAAGACAACCAATATCCTTCGATGTTGGAGATTCTGTTTTACTTAAAGTCTTGCCGTGGAAGGGACTTATAAGATTTGGTAAGAGAGGGAACTTGAGTCCAAGGTTTATTGGAACATTTAAAGTTCTTTAGAGGAACGGGAATCAAGCTTACAAACTAGAGTTATCGGAAGAACTAGAGGGTATTCTTAATACCTTTCATGTGTGTTATTTGAGAAAGTTCACGGGAGATGTGCCCGACATAATTTCGATTTCTGAGTTAAGGTTGGATGAAAACAAGAGGTTGATCAAAGAACCTGAGGAAATCGTTGACCGTAAGACTATGAAGTTGCGACGCAAGATGGTCGATTTAGTGCTTGTGCGCTGGAAACATACGAATGGACCAAATTTCACTTGGGAAACGGAGAGTGACATGATGAGTCGCTACCCGCAGTTGTTTGGTGATATGTGATTTCGGGGAGGGAATCATCCTAAGAGGGAGAGAATTGTAACACTCGTGTTTCTAGCCTAGACTTTTATATTGAGGTGATAGTCTAGGTTAACCTTTGTAACTCATTTTGAAGAAATGAAAAGGAATTATGTGAATATTATGTGAATTATGTGTTTTATGCTTAATTATTAGGGCTTAATTAATTAAGAATAAAAATAAGCGTCAAAATTAAAGTGTGAGATAAGCCCGATATCTTTAAATAAAGTTGTAGTGGTCGAAACAAAGATTTCGGGGATATAAAGAATACCAAAATCCGAGTTATAACGAAGAAGTTATGACCTGTCGAAGTTTCGCGACAAAACCGGCACGGTGCTGAATGCCGTAAAAAGTGAGTTTTCGATAAACTACTTTTTAGCCTTAGTGATCTAAATGAAATCCGTAGTATTCGTTAAACTGAGGAGTCCGATAAAAAGAACGCCCAAATCCGACTTCGTATGAGGAAGTTATGATTTTTCGAAGTTTCAGCTTAGCAGTAGACAGCTAAAAACTCGAATTTTAGATCGAGCAATTTTTAGCCGACACAACCTAAACGAGAATCGAAGGTCTCGTCATTAGGAGCACAACGGTAAAAAGTCTGACGAAAACGGACGTCAGATGAAGAAGTTATCAATTTTTAATGGATTTCCTGTCCCGGTCCGTTAAAAAAAATAATATAAAATTTAAATTCAAAATTAGCCGACGAAGTCCAAACGGAAGTTGTAGAGCGTAATTTTAGCTACGCGTGCATATAAAGAACGTCAAAAACGGAGCTCGTATACGAAAGTTATGGATTTTAAAAGTTCTGGCACAAAAATCGAGAAAATTCGCATAGTCACACTTTGCCACGTCACCCTCGCTTAGAATGTGACACGTGTCCTGCTGAGTCACCGAGATGCTGAGTCATCCGAAGCCGTGGCACATCCGAGGAGCAACGCGTGTGCAGCCTAGTCCGACCCTCGCAATGCCTACCGCGTGTCCGACCTTCGCACCAGCTGTCTCCCTTCCCTCTTGCTTCGGGTCCGAACCTTGGACCTAGACTCCGGTCCACTTAGAAGCTGCCAGCGAGCCCTCGCAGGTGTGACCCATATGCGAGCCATGCGCAGCCACGTGCGAGCCACCTCCTCTGTGAGCTTCGGATCTGCGATGCGTGTCTCCTTTCTGACCGTCCGATCAGAAGCCTCGCTCCTATATATAGAAGGGTGCGAGACCTCCCGGGTAACTTTGAAAAATTGTCAATTTTAACCCATAAACCCATATTTCTTTCATCTTAACATCCCGCAAAGCCCCGGTATCGATTGTAAAGCCTAGAATACTCCATGAAGTGCCCGAGAAGCCCGGAAAATTTATCTTTTCGGTTTCGAAGCCCGACTTTTGCAAAGTCCGGTTTCTCAATAAAACTTCCGGTTTTATTAGAAACGAACGTTTTAGGAAACGAATTGCTGCCCGATTATCATCAAATAAAGTGAGTGTGTAGTTAATTTCAATTTACACATAGATATGAAGTATTTACCTTGAAATACGTGTTATGTGTAAATATGTTAATTGTTTATTTGAGGTGACTGTTGAATTGAAGTTTTATACAAGTTTTAAACTGTATATGCTTTTTATCTACAAAATATGTTGGGTAGAACATGGGTAGATGAAATAGTTGATGTGTGTTAAAATGGTGAGAGGCCTCGATGTTGTTGTTGTTGTTGTTGTTGTTGTTGTTGTCATCTAGCGGAGTATAGATGACGACCACGGACTTTCTAGACAGTCCAGTGGAACACTAGCAGGTTCGCAACTTGTAGGTGTTGATGAATTAAATGTTCATTGGCGTACTCCATCCCCCTCATGGTTGCCTTTAGGACATGTATGGCTGAGGAAACCCCTTAGCAGTAGTGTCCATCCCGATGAAAATCCTTAAGCTAGGTCCCTTGTGATAGGTGCTTAGGGACGTAAACTCAGGACAACGGGAATGGGTAATCAGGGTTATTTTTGATTGGTGAACTTAATAAGTATATTATTATTGTGGGTTGAAAACCCTATATGCTCACGAGGCTCCCAAGCCTGACCCACTCAGTTTTTATGATTACAGGTAGTGGACCCCAAGCATAGTCGGAGGACGACGAGAGATTTTTGGATTATAGGCCAGTAGTTGTAAATAAATGTTGAAAGGCTTATAATGTCTTGTTTATGCTTTTGATCTGTATCGGAACATGACATCCCGAGGGTTTGATATATATGGAAAATATATACCTTCTTAATGAAGGGTTTTGATAAACTTTTATCATATGTTGTTTGCGGACCAATTCCGCAACATCTTTTAAAAAGATTTATCTGATTTTATTTTAAAAAGCATAAATTAAATCGGTCTTTTCTGGCCGAGAAATTAGGGGATGTCACAGAGAGTCTCCTGTCAGATTATTATCTAAAGGGGAGTTCTGGTTCTGCTGCTAGTGTTGCATTCAGCTCTCCTCCGTTCTCTTGGCTGGGAAAGTAAGAGTCGTCGGGGAGTTATAAGATGATCTTTATTAGTTACTCCAACATTTGTGTAGTGCATACGAGCCATATGTAACCAAAACATGATAGACCTTCGAATAAGTGATCCTAACTCTAAGTCCACAACCAAACAAGGGACAGGAAGTAAAGCAAAGATCACAGATTCTAAGTCTATGATACCATAGTTACATATAATTGTAGTGTATCCACTTAGCAACTATTGACATACTCATAAAGACCCGTTTAGTTCTCAAATAAGTAATTATAGTAGCACAAAATACTCCTATAGTATTTTAAGTTTATGTTATATTCTAATGTTCTCATTGTAGTAGAGTTGGTAAGTTTTTAGACTTGTTGCAACACCACAACCATTCTTAGGCACATGCTAGTCACTCCTCGGAAAATATAGTTGATCAGGCTATATCCTCCCAGGTTTGACTATATGTCTCTAAGCCTAATCGTGTTGTTCAACAATCATAATACTTTTGTTCTGTCCTAGTGACACTGTTTTTAGTATGAATACATGTATGTATACTTAGTTAAATATTTTATTATTTAAAAGTATAAACTCTTGGTCAGAGTATACTAATCCTGTTGTTTATAGTTTATATATCATTTATGGGTTAATATACTCGATTCACTATAAACAATGCTCTGATACCAATCTGTCACACCCGAAAATCGGAACGGCGGAAACGTTCGGGGGCGGAGGACGTCATGTACAGTATCATAACAATGCAAAAATAGTAAACAAGCAACAACATCATCCATTGCATTAATAGTATAATTTCATACAAGTGTGTTCTTTAATAGTAATAAGACACCAAAATGAATAATCAAAATAAAAGACGAGTCTTGATGATGCTTCTTCTTCTCGAAACATGGCATCAGTACTTGTCTACTGACGACCTGAGAATACAAGTTATTTTGAAAGCGTAGATCAACATTTAAGCTGGTGAGTTCATAAGTATTTAATGTCAATGTTTGTAAAAGTTTGAATGTAATTGTTTTTGAAAGTTTGAATGAAAATATTTGTAAATATTCAATGTAAATGTTTGTATATGTTTAAAAACCTTTAGAAAATCCCATATTTCCTACTAGTATAAAAAGTAATCTTCTGCCAAGACCCAAATGTTTTGGATGTTTGTTTCTCTATAAAAGGGGATGTTTTTCCCTAGTTTGTAACTATCTTAACTCGAAAATAGCTTGTATTGACTTTCAAATAGAACTGTCACTATATGAAAGTAATGGGAAAAGTAAGTATTCATGGCTCTTCAGAATTGACAACCTGCAGTACTAATTACCTGAAAACATATTTGTTTTATTAAGGTCATAATGTGATAAGTAGTTCTCATACTAAACGTTCTCCCTACAAGAGATTCTGGGAAACAAGAGTGACTTCCGCAACGAATTGTTAGGTCGTAGTATCCACATTAAATTTATATGATCATGTATACCCAATTTATTATCACCTTTTGTTTAGAACAATGCGTTAGTGATCATTGGTATAGTTAGATCCTGTAGTTGTTCCATGCTATAGCATCTTAGTATGTTCTTTCTGTTATAGTATTCTATGTCTAATATTTGTTTTATTAAGGTCATAATGTGATAAGTAGTTCCCATACTAAACGTTCTCCCTACAAGAGATTATGGGAAACAAGAGTGACTTCCGCAACAAATTGCTAGGCCGTAGTATCCACATTAAAGTTATATGATCATGTATACCCAATTTATTATCACCTTTTGTATAGAACAATGCGTTAGCGATCATTGTTATAGTTAGATCCTGTAGTTGTTCCATGCTTTAGCATCTTAGTATGTTCTTTCTGTTATATTATCTTAGTATGTTCTTTCCGTTATAGTATTCTCTGTCTAATATTTGTTTTTGATAGTATTCTCCTAAACTATACCTATAATAGCTTACTAGTAATTTCTGTTATAGTATTCTTCTTTGTAGTATTTGAATGATTGACTAGTACTTTTATATCTACATATGTATACATAATATGTAACTAATGTTTAGACGACCTTCGGACAACTAACTGATTACTCTAAGTACACATTCAAACAAGAAAAAGGAAATAAAGTGGGTTAGCAGTTCTAAGTCCTTTAAACATTACTTACATAGCTATACATATATAGGCATGCATTTGACGATATATAAGTTAAAAAGGAAGTTTTGTAAAACCTTTTGAAGAGTTTAATAATAAATATGAATGGCTTGATGTCAATTTATAAAACGATTTAAAAGTAGTTTGTTTGATAACACAGTTTGAGGTATATGAAATCCTATTGTTTGAAACACAGTTATAAATCACATATGATTGATTAAATATCAAAGAGTATAGCAAAAGATTTATGTTTTTCACATGAGGATAATTGTGTGTTTACTTGTATTCCCCCCTTAAAAGTGTATAAAACCATTTACAAAGTATTTGAAAACATAGTTGTAGGGGTATAAGCTCACTTGATATGTGGTGAATCGAGCAGTGTTTCATTTCTAAGAAGGATCGTTCTTGACGTAACCGCGAGTCTTAGGTGAAGAAACGAGCTTCATGCGGGCAGTACTTCGACTAGTAAGAAGTTAGTTTCTCAGGAGATTCGGAGTGTTGGGACTCGCGTCGTGTGTGAGAGGTGTTACCGGGGCTTCGGGGAGGTTTAGAAGGGATTAATAGCGTGTAGAAGTAGGAGAAAGGATGGTAATGAGCAGCCAAACTCGGAAGGCTTCGATTTCTATTTATAGACAATATTTGGACTCTCACTTCATAAGTTTTCATAACTCACGTGGTGAGTTTGGTCCCGCTTCGCTCATGGCATGCGTCACTCGTCAACTTGCTCTGGAAGGGTCATTCAGACTGCTCACGTCATGAGTTTTAAGGCTCACGTCGTGAGTCTTATACGTAGACTTGACTTCTGCATTCTAGGCCTGAAAAGTGGTGATTTTACTCCTCACGTCGTGAGAAATGATGCTCACCTCGTGAGTTCAGTTAAAATAGGGTTTCTAACACGCGTCGTGCTCTCAGACAGCTGTATCTTCGGAAGGCCATAACTTTTGCATACGAGCTCCGTTTTCGACGTTCTTTATATCCACGCGAAGGTGGAGACATACTCTACAACTTTCATCAAGATAATTAAGGATAACAAGTATTCTATCTTAAACTCACTTTTTACACTAAACTACGTTTTGTCGGTTTTGTAGCGGATCTTTGATTGGTCATAACTTCTTCGTTATAACTCGGATTTCATTGTTCTTTAAATTTTTGGAAACCTAGTTACGATCTCTATCACTTTATTTATCCCAATTAAGGTTAATGAAAATTTTATTTTTGACCTAAATTTTGCTGGTGTTACCACGTCATCCAGCGTCGTGCCGGTTCTGTCGCAAAACTTCGACATGTCATAACTTCTTCGTTATAACTCAGATTTAGGCGTTCTTTATATGTACGGAATCCTTGTAAAATATACTACAAATTAGTTAAGATTACTCATTCTAAATAATCTTCCATTAAAAAGTCATTTTTTTACGCTTATCGTCTATAAATTGACTAGCCCTGATCTACGGGCTTTACAATTATCTCCCCCTTAGGATGATTACGTCCCGGAATCATCAACGTAATAGTACTTGCATAATGATTCCACACGTTATTTCTCCATCCTCGGTAATAACCGTAACTTCTATGTTTCCTCGGAAGAGTATTTAACTCTATGGCTTTCTTGACTGTAGACGATCCCAATCTTGCATCTGCTTTTCGTACTATGTTGTACTTTCAATAATAAACTTCCAGTTACCAAATAAGTCCTTATTGTGGACTCATTCTTCTTCTTAGGATAAATACTTTCCTTTATCTATTGTAACAGACCGATGGGTCGTGTTCTAACGACCTCTCATCGTATGAAGCAACGTTTAGACTCAAGTCTCTTAGAGTTAAATTTCAAAATGGAATATACCTTCCTTCATATTCTAATGTGATATAATCACATTTCAGCATGTAGCATTTCTACCTGCAAACTTCTTTTAACAACAAGCGCGATGCTATCAGTCACATTGATTTCAATCTTCTGATCTCAATCAGATGCTACATCGAACTTGGTTCTCCGAACCACGTAACAAACTCATCGTAGTCGGACTCAATTCTATATGACCACTAGGGTCGGAATAACAACCATCTTACTAGTCATTACAAAAACAATGGTAATAACATACTCGAATAAAACGAGACCAATTACTAGCTTCTAGGTAACCTTGTGACTTTCCCCGATCCAAGCGTTAGTCATGTGCTTCCAGTAGTATAGATCTCTACTACTATTCACACCGACTCATACTCGTCCCAAGTATTGTCCCGTAGTCGACCAAGTCACCATACATAAATCATACAATCATTCAACACATCAGATAACAAAACCAAGGTTTATATTATTGCTTGAAACAATTACACAAAGGTTCAAGTTCACCCTATATTATGCCTCTAATAGGCTACACTTCTTGATACAGACTTTATATATTGATATGAAGTCTTCATCCTTGAATCCTCGCGTTGTTTTCTGCTTCGTCGAGGATCATGCGGAAAGCTTTTGGCTTTGGTGGTGCCTCTAGCCTTGCTGCTTGATTTTTCCTTGGGCAATCTTGCTTGAAGTGCCCCTCTTCCTTACATTCGTTACATACCTTTTTGTTTAATATACATTCATCGGCCTAGTGCCCATGCTTTCCATACTTGAAACATGTCACCTCCGCGCCACATTTTCCCGAGTGCTTCTTCTTGCACTTATCGCACCACCTTGCTTCGTCTCTTCCTCCTCCTCCAAACTTCGAGAATTTTATTTTCTCATTAGAACCTGAAGTTCTTTCCAACTTTATCTTCTCGCCAACTTCAACCTTGCTGGAGGTCCTCCCCTTAATCATGTTCTCAACAGACTTGGCAGCCCAAATAGCTACCTCTAGAGTAGGTGCCTGACGTACTAGCACTGCGTACTCCCATGGAAGTCCCTTAGCGTACTTGTCGATTTTATTCAGCTCGTATGGGACAAGAAGCAAGGCAAACTCCATCTTTTCTGTGAAGTTATTGGTGTATTCATCAACTGACATGTTATCTTTCGTCAATGTTAGGAAGTTGTTCTCTAACTCTAGCAGATTTTGAGCTGAACAGAACTTGCGCTTGAATTGCACCAAGAATTCTACCCAAGACAATTGCAGGGGCTCGTTGGGGCTTAGGGTCTTCCCCAGAGTGTTCCACCAACGAACAGCTCCACCTCTGAATTGACGCACTGAAAAGGTCATCTGCAACTTGCCTCTGCAACCACACGTCATAAAGGCCAATTCCATCTCCGAGATCCAATCCATGACTCCGATCGGATCCTCCTTTCCATTGAAGGTCGATGGTTTGCAATTGAGAAAGTCCTTGTACTTGCATCCCATTCCATCATTTCCTTCATCTTGGTTGTTTCGCCTAACTATCGGTGGGTTGGCTTGACCAACGGATCCACTAAAGTTTCCTCCATCCGAGTGCCCTCCATTCACTTCGGGCTCTTCAACTTGTATTGAAAGTTCTTCACGATTCTGTCGAAGCAAACTTCTATTTTCTTCCATCTGAAGATCCAACATCGTTTGAATCATCAATTGTACTCTAGCCATTGTCATCGGCTCAGGTGGTGCTGCTGCAACCACTACTTGCTCAATCACAGGTGGTTGATTCCTGTTTTCGTTCACGTTTCCAGCTCTACTCCTGGTTCTTGCCATTTTTGATCTATTCACCGAATAAGGTGATTTTAGATCTTCATTCATGGTAGATATTCAAATCATCCTTATCACTCTGAAACGTTTACATGTTAGTTCTAATATCATAGACGCGGGCTTAGAATCCTAAACACATAAGGTTTCCCGATCCGGTCTGCAAGAGACCATAGATCCGAACAAATAATATCATATATGGCAATATATAACATTTTGCACATAAAAGAATTTTAGGGAACTTTCCTAAAATAAACTATTGCACGTGTCTAAAATATAACAGACACACATCTCATAATCTTCTCTTAGCATTCTAAGTTTAAGTCTAGAAATTCTACAATTTTCTAGTTCGCTTAAACTAATGCTCTGATACCAACTCTGACATCCTCAATTTCACGGCCAGAAAAGACCGATTTGTATATACTTTGTTTCATAAAATCAGAGTAATCCTTTGATTAAAAGAGTTGCGGAATTTTTTCCCAAAACAAAATATGATAAAATTTATCAAAACATTTCTCAAAGAGAATGTATTTTTATTAAATAACAAAATCCCGGGATGTCATGTTCCGATACAGACCAAAAGCATAAACGGTACAATACAGACCTTACAACAGTTATTTATAACTACTGGTCTATAATCCAAAATCTCTCATCAAGTCATCCGACTATTACTCTTGTGTCATTACCTGTAATACAAAGAAAATTGAGTGGGTCAGGCTTGGGAGCCAGGTGAGCATATAGGGTTTTCGACCCATAATAATATAAATATTATATTCAACCATCAAACAATCAACCCAATTACCCATCCTCATTATCTTCTTTATTTCTCAAGGTTTTACCCTAAAAATTCAACTATCCTTCATTCATTCATTCCTAAGGATTGACCTAAGGAATTGGCACAAGATCCATTGCTACATAAGGCGCATTTACCAACATCATCCTTTAAGAGCCTCTGCCAGGATTACGTCATACACTATGAGGCGTGACTGCCAAGTTAATGACATTCTCTTTTAGGCACATCTGCCGACATTATCCTATAAGCGCATCTGCCAGGATTATGACATTCTCTATTTGGTGCATCTACCAATATTATTCTTAAGCGCATCTGCTAGTATTATGACATTCTCTAATTGGTGCATCTACCAATATTATTCTTAATCATCCTTCATACCTCATCATTTACCTCAACATTTTATCACATACCAACTATCTCATCTACCCATGTTCTACCCAACATATTTGTAGATATAAAATACGTACATATATAGTTTACTCATTTAAAAACTATATAAAACATCCATTCCACACTCATCTCAAGTAAACAACAATATATAAACACATAGCATATATTTCATAGCAAATACTTCATACTTATGTGTTAGAAGAAAATAACCACATACTCACACATATAAACAACAGTATATATATATATATATATATATATATATATATATATATATATATATATACACACACACATAGTAGTTTATAACCCGTGGTAACCACGATTATAAAATTAATCAAACTTTTATAGTAAAAACTCAAAATTATTAATAAGTTATTTTAACTAAATTATTAATTAAAGAGATGTTTTTTATTAGTTATGTGAAATTATAATCATTGATTCAAATAAATATATAAAATTAATTTTTAATATATATTAGATATTTTTTATTTGTGAATTAATGAAAATAATAATTTAAAATAGAATCATATTAATGAGGAGGTCTAATAAATTTAAAATGGAAAACTAATACATTGACAAGTGGCAACACATTAATTAAAATGTCTAATATGGTGACACATGACAAAAGAGCTACCCTTTTATTAGTATATATATATATATATATACACACACATAGCACGTATTTTATAAAATACTTCATATCTATGTGTAAGATGAAAGTGACTATATACTCACTTGATCAGAAGATGATCACAAAAACCGGGCTTCTCGCGGGCAGAGCTTCAGCTCGGGAATTTTACTTCTCAGGATCTTCGGGGCTCGGGAATGATTGTAACAACCCGTCTCCGGTATGATGATTCTATGGTATCTATTTTTGAAGTTTGCAAGAGGGACTCGGCGAGTTCATAGCATGACTCGCCGAGTAGGGACGGGATTTCGAGCACGTGTTAGCTGGCGACTCGGCGAGTCCATATTCTGGACTCGGCGAGTCTGTCTGTCTGTGAGAAACCCTAAATCCCTGGGTTTCCCACTATTTAAGCCACCTTATAGCACCCAATATCGCCTCCTTCACCCCCCCCCCCCCCCAGAGAGCTGTGAGAAAACCCTAATTCGTTCTTGAGTGATTTAAGTGATCTTGTGTGCTTTTGTGAAGGCTTGAAGAAGGAGAAGAAGAAAGGAGCAAGGAGAAGAGTTGTAGAGCAAAGATTCAAGGGCAAACCAGAGTTCTTTGAGGTATTCTTCGGATTTCCTTCCCTTTTATGCTTTAAAACCCCATTAGAACTCTTCTAGATCTAGTTGATGCTTTTCTCAAGCCTTATGTTGATATGGAAGCCCTATTATGTCGAGATATCCTTAGATCTGTTCATTTAGCAGTTGTAGAGCCCAGATCTATTGCCTTTTTGGGGCTATTTTGCATAATAACCCTATATCTACCCTTTTAAGTGCCTTTTTAGCCTTTACCCCCTTTTTCATGAGTTTGTACACGTAAAGTTGGAAACTTTACGTGGTAAATCAGCTTATGGGACTCAGATCTATCATTTGTATGTGATGGATTCAAGCAGAATTGAGTGTAGAATAGTTGCATGGTTGTGACTCGGCAAGTCGGAAGAACGACTCGGCGAGTTGAGTTGCGAGTCCCCGATTTCTTCCTTTTTGAGCGAAGCCAAGTGGGATCAATGAGTAGTGGAGTGGACTTAGCGATTTCGAGGTCAGACTCAGTAATGGAGAGACTCGGCGAGTTGTTCATACAACTCGGCGAGTCCAAGGCAATCTTCTTAAGTTCAAGAACAACTCGTCGAGTTGTTCATATGACTCGACGAGTCGGATGAAGATTGTCTGAGTTCTTGGATCGAGAGGGTACTCGTCGATTCGATGTCATACTCGACGAGTAGCCACGAGTAGGGTTGAGAAGTGAGATTAGAGACTCGGCGAGTTGGCGGCCCAACTCGGCGAGTCAGGTCAACTGTGGGTTGACTTTGACCGAGAGTTGACTTTGACCAAGGGTGAAAGAGTCATTTTACCCAGTACAGTGTTTAGTATTTGATTGAGTGTGTTTATGGACTTGTAGCCGGGGAGATACTGGAGCAGCAGCAGTTAGTTTTCAGAGCCATTCACACAGCAGCCAGTTCACGAGGTGAGTTTCCTTTCAGTAGGAACGGGTCTACGGCCACAATGCCGGCCCGTTTAATTAGCAGTAGTCCCGGACTTTGGTCTGATGCAGTAGCTAGAGTGCTTGATGTCTTTGTGATTCAAGCATAATTGTGTTATGTGTTCCGGACTCTGTTCCGATGCAGTATGCAGTATGTGTGATTATAATAGTTGTTATGTGTTATGCTATGTCATGATCAGTCAGTTCCGGACTTCGGTCCGATGCAGTTAGTTCCGGACTTCGGTCCGATGCAGTCAGTTCCGGATTTCGGTCCGATGCAGTTAGTTCCGGACTTCGGTCCGATGCAGTTAGTTCCGGACTCTGGTCCGATGCAGGGGACAAGGTCCCAGTCAGTTTCGGACTTCGGTCCGATGCAGCTAGTTCCAGACTTTGGTCTGATGCAGTGGGCAAGGCCCAGTATGTGCTTTATATGTATTGTACGGTATGTGGTAGTTTGGGGGGAGCTCACTAAGCTTCGTGCTTACAGTTTCAGTTTTGGTTTCAGGTACTTCCGCAAGCAAAGGGAAGAGCTCGGGATGATGGCATCGCACACACCACATCTTCAGTTTTCATGCTGGGAGTTGATTCTGTTCTGGATTTTGATATGATATAGATATGATACAGTTTTCTTCGCAGTGTTTTACTATGTTTGAGATACATCGTATGGTTTTATGACTTGATACTCAGATTATGGTTTTTGGTTATAGTGAATAAATGAAATTTTTGGGTCGTATTTTTGGGTCGTTTCAAGTTGGTATCAGAGCCTTGGTTTGAGGGATTCGGATACACTTTCGGGTGTATCTGAACTCAAACTAAGGGGAATATAGAAAGATTTTTTTAAAAAAGGAAACTGTTTTCTAAAGAGTTTTAAAAGCACTTAGAAAGAAAGAAATTTTTTTAACTAGATAAGGGTGTGGTGCATGCGATCAGCCGAGCTCAAGTAAGTACTCCCAAATTACCCATACAAGTTATTTATTCAGTTTCAGTTTCAGTAGAACAGCATGCTAGTATAGGACTAAGGATCTAGGAGGATGCCTTATGTGCCTGCTTTATGTGTTACAGCTTCATGAGTATTGCATGCTAGTATTGAGTAGACAGCAGTAGGATAGCCTGTTTAGGTTATGCCTGATAATATGAGCTTAGCATTGTATGCTAGTACAGCTTCTCGTTATGAGAATAGTTTTGCCTGGGTATGTTTCCTTTATCCGAATGCTGCTTGCTTCGTGCTTTGTGGGGTTCTAAGTGATGGGAGTTAGCCATTAGGTGAACACGTCACACCACATGTGATCAGGGTTGAATAATCCCAAAGTGCTGGAATTGGCCCTATTGCGCAGCTCTCGTTTGAGTCCAACCGTTATAGGGACGAGTCTTTTACTTGAAGGATTATCTGAGCCTCGTCACATGTGATGGTGTTCAGGTGGTGGCTAATTAGCATTATAAGGAGGCCTTCAGCAGCTGAGGACTAGTTGTGTTGAGTCTGAGGTTTCCCTAGGCAAGCCTAGGATGAGAGTATCAGAGATCAGTAGTAGTAGAAGTGACTTGGTGGAGTCAAGGCAGTTCTTGAAGAAAGTACGGATAGATGTGGAAGGTAGTATGGGCCCGTACTACTGAAAGCAGAGGATCCGTACTCGAATCAAGAAAGGCTGAGACAAGACCAGGAAGCTAGTTGTAGTATCAATGATCCCATGAGATATTTCAGTTTTATGATGTAGTTGTGATGTGTTTCAGAATGGTGGTTTTGCGTTCGAGGCCAGCAGCCGGTAGTGGAGGTGCCGGGGAGGGATCAGGTTCAGGCTCGGGGGACGAGCGCATGGATGAGCAGACCTGAGAGTTTCTTTCTTCGGAGATTACGCGCATCATTATAGAGCAGACTCCTGTGATCTTCGGTTCGATCAAGGATGGAATTCTAGAGCTGATAGATGAGAGATTGGACACCTTCCGTGCCGAGGTGGCGGCCATGATGGGGTCGCGCACTCTTACATTTAGGGAGTTCAGGGCATGTGGAGCTCCGGACTATCATGGGGCGCGGGACCCCATAGCGAGTACTAGATGGTTGGCGGATGTGGCCAACGCTTTCCGCACTAGCAGGTGTCCCGAGGGGGACAAGGTCAGATTGGCGTCCTGTCTTCTGAAGGACAGGGCACGGGACTGGTGGGAGGAGGTCGGACATGCCATTGGAGATGACGCAGCATTAGACGCCATGACCTGGGCTGATTTCTCTACCAGGTTCTGGGCGGAGTTTGCACCAGTTATTGAGGTGCAGCAGTTAGCTAGGGAGTTTCAGGACCTCTCCCAGACTACAGAGACAGTGGCGGAGATCACCGCCAAGTTCAGGGAGAGGGCTCTTCTCGTTCCTCAGTACGTAGCCGATGAGGAGATGAAGAAGGCCCGTTATCATGAGATGTTGCGGAGCGATATCCGCCAGTTTGTGAGCCGGTCCAGCTGTAAAACACTGGATGACATGATTGCTAGGGCTCGGGAGAGGGAGATTGATCTCGAGATGGAGAAGAAGAGGAAACCAGAGACGGTTTCGAGTACAGGTAGTTCGGGCAAAAAGCTCAAGGTTTCAGATCACAGATCTAGGAGTCAGCAGAGCCATGGTCGATGTGGCAAGTGTGGGAGATTGCACGAGGAGGCGTGCAAGGCAGGGAGTTCCGGCTGCTACAAGTGCGGTCGGATTGGGCATTTGAGTAGGGATTGTACGGCCCCTGCTACTGCTGTTGCAGCATCAGATCTGATTTGCTTTCAGTGCAATCAGAGGGGACATAAAAAGTCCCAGTGTCCAAGTTTAGCCGCAGCAGGGAAGGTGGCTGCACCTGCCCCTGCTACCTTGAGGATTACAGATGGCCGGCAGGGCCGAGCTGATGCGCCAGTGGCGAAGAGTAGGGCGTTTTAGATGACAGCAGAGGAGGCGCGAGCGACTCCTGATGTGGTGACGGGTATGTATCTTCCCTTCATCTCTTTATTATTATTATTGATTGAATATTGCTTATGATTATATGTTTTATTCAGGGTCGTTCTCTGTGAACGGCATTTCTGCTATGGTATTATTCGATTCGGGGGCTACCCGATCATTCGTATCGCTTGCGCTTAGCAAGAGATTTAGTAGAGCTCCAGGGGAGCTAGATTGTCCATTAGAGGTTGAGATAGCAGATGATAGGACTGTGAGGGTCGGCAGAGTGCATAGAGGGTGTTCTCTTCAGTTATTTGATGAGCAGTTTTCAGTGGACCTGGTACCTATTCCCCTGCGAGGGAATAAGGTTATAGTGGGCATGGATTGGCTAAGCCCCAATGGGGCAGTGATTGATTGTGAGCTTCAGCTGGTGAGGGTTCGCACTCCTAATGGGGGAGAGTTAGTGATTCAGGGCGAGAGGCCACAGCGTGGACCGACCTTTTGTTCCGCCGCAAGGGCGAGGCGCTATGTTCAGCAGGGTTGCGCCGGTTTTGTAGCTTACGTCTTGGATGCCCGGGAGAAGGGCAAGACGACAGTTGATGATGTTCCTATAGTACGAGACTACCCGGATGTGTTCCCCGAGGATTTGCCGGGGATACCTCCTGAGAGACAGGTTGAGTTCAGGATCGACCTAATTCCTGGTGTGGCTCCGATAGCCAAGGCACCGTATCGACTAGCTCCCCCTGAGATGCAGGAGTTGTCTACGCAGCTACAAGAGCTGTTAGACAAGGGTTTCATTCGGCCGAGCAGTTCGCCTTGGGGAGCACCGATCCTGTTTGTGAGGAAGAAGGATGGGTCGCATCGAATGTGTATAGATTATTGGGAGTTGAATAAGGTAACGGTGAAGAACCATTACCCACTTCCGAGGATAGATGATTTGTTTGATCAGCTTCAGGGAGCGTCTTGGTTCTCCAAGATCGATCTACGCTCCGGTTACCATCAGATGCGGGTTAGAGATGAGGATGTATAGAAGACTGCTTTCAGGACCAGGTATGGTCATTATGAGTTTGTGGTGATGCCATTTGGGCTCACCAATGCTCCAGCCGCGTTCATGGATCTCATGAATCGCGTGTGCAGGCCGATGCTGGATCGGTCAGTGATAGTATTCATAGATGATATCTTGGTGTATTCCAAGACGCAGGAGCAGCATGAGGAGCACCTGCGAGAGGTGCTGGAGGTTTTGAGGAGGGAGAGACTTTTCGCAAAGTTCTCCAAATGCGAGTTCTGGTTGCGCGAGGTGCAGTTCCTTGGCCACCTCGTCAACCAGAAGGGTATTTTGGTAGATCCGGCCAAGATAGAGGCCGTGATGCAGTGGGATGTCCCGAAGTCTCCATCTGAGATTCGGAGCTTCCTAGGGTTGGCAGGGTATTATTGGAGATTTATTCAGGATTTCTCCAAGATAGCAGTGTCGCTCACCCGACTGACCAAGAAGTCGGTGGTATTTCGTTGGGGGCCTGAGCAACAGGCAGCGTTCGAGACCCTCAGACAGAGATTGTGCGAGGCTTCGATCCTTACCTTGCCAGAGGGAGTAGAGGACTTCATAGTCTACTGTGATGCCTCGATCACAGGTATGGGAGCAGTATTGATGCAGCGAGGCCATGTGATAGCTTATGCCTCGAGACAGTTGAAGCCTCACGAGGCTAATTATCCTACCCATGATTTAGAGCTGGGGGCGGTTGTGTTTGCCCTCAAGATTTGGAGGCACTACCTTTATGGGGTCCGTTGTACTATTTACACGGATCACAAGAGCTTGAGGTACCTTATGGATCAGCCGAGTCTGAACATGAGGCAGAGGAGGTGGTTGGATGTGCTAAAGGATTATGATTGTGAGATCCTTTACTACCCAGGGAAGGCCAACGTGGTGGCCGACGCCCTAAGCCGCAAAGTGTCGGCATCCCCTATCAGGGATTTGTGTTTGAGGATGACAGTGATTACTCCATTGTTGGAACGGATCAAGGAGGTTCAGGTGGAGGGCCTCAAGGAGGAGAGGAAGAAGTGTGAGAGGATAGTGGGCCGAGTAGCCTCGTTTGATTATGACAGTCGGGGATTGCTGACGCTTCACGGGAGGGTGTGGGTACCGTACTGGGGTGGAGTACGGCAAATGTTGATGGACGAGGCTCATAAGTCTCGATTTTCTATCCACCCAGGGGCGACGAAGATGTATCGAGATCTTCGACCTGATTATTGGTGGCCCTGCATGAAGCGGGACGTCGCCTGGTATGTTGAGAGATGCCTGACCTGCCGGAAGATCAAGGCGGAGCACCAGAGACCTCACGGCAAGATGCAGCCGTTAGACATTCCCGTGTGGAAATGGGAGGACATCACCATGGGTTTTGTCACCAAGCTTCCCAGGACCGCACGAGGAGGATTCGATATGGGTAGTAGTGGATCGGTTGACGAAGAGTGCCCATTTTATCCCGATCCAGGAGAGTATATCGGTAGAGAAGTTAGCCGATATCTATGTGCGGGAGATTGTGGTACGTCATGGAGTGCCGCTATCGGTGGTGTCAGACCGAGATGTCCGTTTTACATCCAGATTCTGGAAGCGGTTTCACGACGAGATGGGTACTCGTCTTCATTTCAGCACCGCTTTCCACCCTCAGACGGACGGGCAGAGTGAGAGGACGATTCAGACTCTTGAGGACATGCTCAGGGCATGTGTTCTAGACTTTGGTGGCAGTTGGGATACGTACCTTCCGTTAGTGGAATTTTCGTATAACAACAGTTATCATGCGAGCATTGATCGACCTCCCTTTGAGATGCTTTATGGGAGGAAGTGTAGGACCCCGATTTGTTGGGGCGAGGTCGGTCAGCGAGTCATCGGGAGCACAGAAGTGGTGCTCAAGACGACCGAGTTGATCCAGCAGGTCCGTAGTAGACTGTGGATTACGTAGAGTCGGCAGAAGAGCTACGCCGACAGGAGGCGTTCGGACTTGGAGTTCCAGGTGGGAGATATGGTCCTTCTGAAGGTCTCACCTTGGAAGGGTGTCATCAGATTCCGGAAGAGGGGCAAGTTGGGCCCCAGATTTATTGGTCCTTTCAGGGTTTTGGCCCGGGTGGGTCAGGTTGCTTATCGGTTAGATCTTCCTGAGGAGCTTAGTCAGATCCACAACATTTTCCATGTGTCTCAATTGAGGAAGTGTTTGGTGGATGAGTCAGCAGTCGTTCCCCTAGAGGATATTCAGGTGGATAGCAACCTGAATTATATTGAGAGGCCGGTCGCGATTCTGGACCGGAAGACCAAGACCTTGAGGAACAAGGAAATTCAGTTAGTGAAGGTACAGTGGCATCACCGGAAGGGGTCTGAGTGGACGTGGGAGGCTGAGGAGGAGATGAGAGAGCACTACCATGAGATATTTGCAGTTCAGCCGTAGCAGACTTTGAGGACGAAGTCTGAGATAAGTGGGGGAGAATTGTAACAACCCATCTCCGGTATGATGATTCTATGGTATCTATTTTTGAAGTTTGCAAGAGGGACTCGGCGAGTTCATAGCCTGACTCGCCGAGTAGGGACGGGATTTCGAGCATGTGTTAGCTGGCGACTCGGCGAGTCTGTCTGTCTGTGAGAAACCCTAAATCCCCGGGTTGCCCACTATTTAAGCCACCTTATAGCCCCCAATCTCGCCTCCTTCACCCCCCCCCCCCCCAGAGAGCTGTGAGAAAACCCTAATTCGTTCTTGAGTGATTTAAGTGATCTTGTGTGCTTTTGTGAAGGCTTGAAGAAGGAGAAGAAGAAAGGAGCAAGGAGAAGAGTTGTAGAGCAAAGATTCAAGGGCAAACCAGAGTTCTTTGAGGTATTCTTCGGATTTCCTTCCCTTTTATGCTTTAAAACCCCATTAGAACTCTTCTAGCTCTAGTTGATGCTTTTCTCAAGCCTTATGTTGATATGGAAGCCCTATTATGTCGAGATATCCTTAGATCTGTTCATTTAGGACTTGTAGAGCCCAGATCTATTGCCTTTTTGGGGCTATTTTGCATAATAACCCTAGATCTACCCTTTTAAGTGCCTTTTTAGCCTTTACCCCCTTTTTCATGAGTTTGTACACGTAAAGTTGGAAACTTTATGTGGTAAATCAGCTTATTGGACTCAGATCTATCATTTGTATGTAATGGATTCAAGCAGAATCGAGTGTAGAATAGTTTCATGGTTGTGACTCGGCGAGTCGAGTCGCGAGTCCCCGATTTCTTCCTTTTTGAGCGATGCCAAGTGGGATTAGTGAGTAGTGGAGTGGACTCAGCGATTTCGAGGTCAGACTCAGTAATGGAGGGACTCAGCAAGTTGTTCATACAACTCGGCGAGTCCAAGGCAATCTTCTTAAGTTCAAGAACAACTCGTCGAGTTGTTCATATGACTCGGCGAGTCGGATGAAGATTGTCTAAGTTCTTGGATCGAGAGGGTACTCGTCGAGTCGATGTCATACTCGACGAGTAGCCACGAGTAGGGTTGAGAAGTGAGATTAGAGACTCGGCGAGTTAGCGGCCCAACTCGGCGAGTCAGGTCAACTGTGGGTTGACTTTGACCGAGTGTTGACTTTGACCAAGGGTAAAAGATTCATTTTACCCAGTACAGTGTTTAGTATTTGATTGAGTGTGTTTATGGACTTATAGCCGGGGAGATACCGGAGCAGCAGCAGTTAGTTTTCAGAGCCATTCACACAGCAGCCAGTTCACGAGGTGAGTTTCCTTTTAGTAGGAACGGGTCTACGGCCACAATGCCGGCCCGTTTAATTAGCAGTAGTCCCGGACTTTGGTCTGATGCAGTAGCTAGAGTGCTTGATGTCTTTGTGATTCAAGCATAATTGTGTTATGTGTTCCGGACTCTGTTCCGATGCAGTATGCAGTATGTGTGATTATAATAGTTGTTATGTGTTATGCTATGTCATGATCAGTCAGTTCCGGACTTCGGTTCGATGCAGTTAGTTCCGGACTTCGGTCCGATGCAGTCAGTTCCGGATTTCGGTCCGATGCAGTTAGTTCCGGACTTCGGTCCGATGCAGTTAGTTCCGGACTCTGGTCCGATGCAGGGGACAAGGTCCCAGTCAGTTTCGGACTTCGGTCCGATGCAGCTAGTTCCAGACTTCGGTCTGATGCAGTGGGCAAGGCCCAGTATGTGCTTTATATGTATTGTATGGTATGTGGTAGTTTGGGGGGAGCTCACTAAGCTTCGTGCTTACAGTTTTAGTTTTGGTTTCAGGTACTTCCGCAAGCAAAGGGAAGAGCTCGGGATGATGGCATCGCACACACCACAGCTTCAGTTTTCATCCTGGGAGTTGATTCTGTTCTGGATTTTGATATGATATAGATATAATACAGTTTTCCTCGCATTGTTTTACTATGTTTGAGATACATTGTATGGTTTTATGATTTGATACTCAGATTATGGTTTTTGGTTATAGTGAATAAATGAAATTTTTGGGTCGTTTCAATGATACTGGGGCTTCGGGATATTTTTTGGACGCAAAACGATGCAAAAGTGAGATAGAAAGGAAGAAATTTGGCAAAAAGATCGGCAGCCCTCGACTTCTATTTATAAGGGCTGAAACCCCGAGTTACGTTGGGCGTAACCCCAATTTACATTGGGCGTAATCCTCCGTTGACATGTACACTGGGCGTACCGGGTGGATAGGGCCGGACGAGTCACGGGTTTGGTATTATCCGATTTTATAATTAAATAAATATATTTTAATTATTTAAAAATATCAGAAATTTATATCTTCCTCATACGAACTCCGTTGTCGACGTTCTTTATATCCACGTGTAGGTGAGACTACGCTCTACAACTTTCATTTTGACTCCGTCGGCTAATTTTGAATTATTTTTATTATTTATTTTTAGTAGGTCGACACAGGAAAACTCCGTTATAAATTCATAACTTCTTCATCCGACATCCGTTTTCGTCTGTCTTTTTATCATTGCACTAATAATAACGAGATCTTCGATTCTCGTTTAGATTGCTTCGACCAAAAATCACTCGATCTCAAGTTCGAGTTTCGGGCTGCGTACTGTTAAGCTGGAATTGAGAAAAATCCTAACTTCCTCATACGAAGTCAGATTTGGGCGTTCTTCTTATGCACACTCTCGGTTTAACATATTCTACGAATTTCTTTTAGATCGCTAAGGCTAAATATCGCTCTGACGTAAATTTGCTTTTTACGTCATCCAGTGTCGTGTTGGTTCTGTCGCGAAACTTCGACAGGTCATAACTTCTTCGTTATAACACGAATTTCGGCGTTCTTTATATGTACAAAATCCTTGTAACATATACTACAACTTAGTTAATATTAATCCTTCTAAATAATCTTCCATAAAAAATTCATTTTTTTGACGCTTATCGTCTCTAAATTAACTAGCCCTGATCTACGGGCGTTACACCCAAGCACACCTTCTTTTTCACAAAAGGCTCCAACTAGGGTTAGGGTTTTTAAGGAAGGGTGTTGGAGAGGTGGAGGCTGAGAATGGAATGGTTTTGGGGAAGTTAAGGAGCTTAAGTAGGGCTCAAACCACAAAAATAGGGTTTGGGCGCTAATCGCGTACTCCCAGCGTACTCATGGATGCCCTAGTACGCCCAACGTACTTCCCTATACGCCGAACATATGCGGCTTAACCTAAAATCGTCCTAACTTCAAACGGTCATAGCTTCTTTCTTTCAACTATGATGTCGACATCCTTTATATCCACAGAAAGGTGTTGAGGATCCCCACATTATTTTCTAAATATCTTCGAATAAAAACTTCTCGAACAAAATTCCACGTTTCATGCAAGAAACTAGCCTATGACTTTTCCCTTTTACCCATCGTCCCAAAACACAATTCAAGGGTTAAATCTCTTAAGTATCATTACCTCCTTCCACAATGACTAAACTTTGCCTCTTTAAGCCCAAAAGCCTTAAATAATCGACTTCTGACCCACAGATCAGAAATGGACGGAAACAGGATGTTACGAATACTGAAAGCACGATAAGCATAACTCAACTTATAGGTATTTTAGCGAAAAACCGGACTTTACATGGGCAGAAGTTCTAAACCGAAAGTTCTTTTTCTCGGGGATTTCTGGCGCTTCGGAGCTTCGCCAATAGCACTTGGGAAGTGCTAGAGAAAGGAATTGAGGCCTTGTGGAGGGGGTGGGAGAGAATATAATGGAAAGTTGTGAGGAAAAGAGTGAAATTCGACCCTTATTTATAGGCTAGCCAATGCCCAGTACGTTGGGCTTACGCAACATTACGTTGGGCGTAATGGGTTAAACAGTGTCCCAATGGGCGTACATAAGAATTACAATGGGCATGATTGTCCACATGTCATCCTCTGGTGGCAAGCTGTGAGGAGGAAGGGGTGTGCCAGATCGCGACATGTGTCGCCTTCTTGTTAACCCGAAAATTAATTATATTGTAAAATCCCTAACTTTCACGTATGATATCCGTTTTTAACGTTCTTTATATCTATATGTAGCTATCGACGAGATCTATAATTTCCGTTTAAACTCTTTCGGCTAATTTTACTTTATTTTTAAAGTTATACTTTAACAGTCTTAGATAGTTAAAGTCCGTTAAAAATTCATAACATTGTCATCCAATGTCCGTTTTCTGACAGTTTTTATATCATTAAGCTCCTATTAACGAGATTTTCAATTCTCATTTAGATTGTGTCGGCTAATAATTGATCGATCTAAAATTCGATTTTAGAGATGTACACTACAACACTGAATCTTAGAAAAATCATAACTTCCTCAAATGAAGTTAGATTTCGACGTTCTCTATATGCATGCTCTCGGTTTAACGACTACTACGGCTTTTGTTTAGATTACTAAGGCTAAAACGTAACTTATCAAATGTTTACTTTTTACAATAAGCAGAGTTGTGTCGGTATATTCGTGAAACTTCAATGGGTCATAACTTCTTCGTTATAAGTCAGATTTCAACATTCTTATGTGTATGAAATCCTTGCAACATATACTATAAATTTGATTAAAATTATCTATCCAAAATAATTTTCTATCAAAAAGTCATTTTTAACGCATGTTATCTCTAAATTGACTAACATGAATTTGTGGGCGTTATAGAATGGAACATGGAAAATGTCTATTTGAAAATATGTTTTTCATAATGAACTCTTTTTGATAAAAATATGATAAATTTTTTGGTTCACAAACTCACGTATCTCATGAGACATTATTGTCTTACGTATCTCTTTTTATCTCAAGATGTACTTCATGAGAAATGATGATTGATAGAAGTTAGAAGTTAAGAGATAGTAGATGGAGTGGAACTTGCCAGGTTCTTTGTTAATGATATTGATGTAATTTATATTTGATTGCTATGATTTGTATGATGTTTATTGGTAGCACTAAATGTTTTAGTTGTGAATATTTTTATGGGACCGATTTTTAATTAAATGCGGGTTAATCCCCAAATTAATTTTATAATTATAGCATTTAAAACTTTGAAAAATTTAAGATGTTACATTTACCCGAATGTTATATCTTCGTTCTTCCATAACAACAAATTTTCATAAATTATGTATGAGATACCTATTATTATATTGATCTGTATTCAAAAAAGATTATCTTGGTCATCATCATATCGTCCAAGTATAATTTTGATCCTCATTTACTTGCAATTTTAGAAAAGTATTATGGACACCAAGCTTTAGGGTTGTTCACTATTTGTATAAAATCGAATTATTCAATTAGATAATTTGTCATACTATTTGGTTCGAATATTTGAATTTTCGGATTGGTATTCAACAAAACTAAATAATTATTTTAGATTTCAAATTGATTTTGGTTTATAAAATAAGAACTGAATATTCTATAAAAATAAATAACAATTTATTATTATTTATTTTTAATACATCTATAATTATTTATTAGTTTTATAATTTATTTTTTTTCAAATAAGTTCAAAATGTTTAACCTAATAAAAAACATTAATATGTATTTTCTCTCAAAATAATTTATCTATAAAATATTAAACTATAATATAATTTATTAGTAGTTATTTATAAATTTTAAATTGCAACTAAATAATTTTTTTTCTTTTTCTATAAAATTGGATAATAATATAATTATCTATCGTTTTAAAATGTTCCCGTTTTTTTAATCCAACTTATAAAAATCGATCCAACCATTCTGAATCGGATCTAATCGAATTTGAATTTTATTCGGACTATTTGGATATATGTTTTAAAAACCAAAATTAATTTGTATTCAATTGATTAGATTAGATCGAACCGATTCATCCAAACGAACACTTTTACTAAGCTTTGATCTGGAAACCTTTTAGAATGTTTTTAGAATTGTTTTACAATCAACAAAAGAAATAAATCGAACCCATAGACCCAACTTTATTACTCGATATATTTTCAAACTCAATATGGAAAGAGAAAATGCATAGGTTGAATAACAAAATTAGTTTTATGGGTTTCGTTTTATTTTTTGTTTTGATTGCAAGACAATTTTCAAAATGCTCTAAAAAAAGTTTGAAAAGGTTCTAAAATAGTTGAAAAAAACTTGTAGAAAAAGTTCAAAATATTGCAAATTTTTTCATAAAAAGTGCAAAATAAATATTTAAAAAGTTTGTACAAAAGGTTGTAATAAAAGTCTTAAAAATGTTAATTTGTCAAGAAAAACTAATTTTAGAATGAATTTATAAAAAAAATGTTTAGAAACAAAATCGTAAAAAAATTTAAGATTTAGGCCAAAATTATAAATTATAAAATAATAGATTAAAAAATTGACAACCTAACAATACTATAAACAAAAGGTTTTGTAAAAACAGTTTTAACCCTTTAATTTAATTTCTAACACCCACTAAGAAGACTATATATGTAGATATTGCTTCAAAACAGTATTACGTACCCACAAAAAGGAATCCCACAATCATAAAAGAGAATCCTCCAAAGATATTCTCTTTTGTTGCATCTTACGCATAGTACATGTATGGATGGACAAGGTACAATCAGCAAAACATAAACTTTGTGAATTAATATACAAAGTGTTCATGCATGAAGTACAAGTAACAAAGCACACATGCATGATGTCATTTGAACGTAAATAGCAACAAAATATTCTGTCAGACGTTACTTACCATATACCATATAGTACATGTATATCCCTAACACGTGTGACGTCTTTTTTGATGTCATTTGGCAAGTAGCTCTTGTAGTTGTATACAAAGTAACATCAATATATAGAGACTTCTGAATATAAATAACGAAATATATAATCTTACAGGCACTACAGTGGCGATGGCTTTGTTCAATTCATGGCGTTTTGTTTATTAAGCTATCAAAGTAACATCATCAAGGATGTTTATTTACGCTAGATAATAGAAGACCATTTCCTGACGAAACATATTTGTCTGCCAATACCATGCCTAACAAATGATCCAGAAAAAAGCACAAGTTGATAAACAGAGAGAGATATATCTGCGGTTTTGTTAATTTGTTTTCGTTAGTTTTCAACTCGATCCTAGCTACTATTTATATCTTGTTTTGTTGATTGTGGAAAAATTACGAGATTTTCCCTGCGATTTTCGTAGGTGGAGAACATGGAGATGTCTTCGATTGAGTCAGAAAGCGTCTCTAAACAAGGATCAATTCAAAAAGGAGGTCTTCGAACTATGCCGTTTATCATAGGTACATGAATTAACTACTTGCTTCTTGTGGTAAAAAGCAAATTAAATGATCATATAACAAAACTTTAATTTGCTTAGTTAATTTTCTTGTTAAATGTTTGTAGTAAATGAGGGGTTTGAAAGGGTTGCGAGTGTTGGACTTCGTGCAAATATGATCTTGTACCTGAAAAACGAGTATCACTTAAGCAGCGCAACTGGAGCAAGCATCTTGTTCTTATGGGGAGCCATCTCAAATTTCATGCCTACTTTGGGAGCTTTTCTATCTGATTCATATTTGGGACGTTTTCGCGTGATTGGAATAGGATCAATCGTTTCTTTGATTGTAAGATCAAGTCTCATTCTAACATCATCATAATTTCACACTTATATTGAATGTCTAATTATCAATGATGTAATATGTGTTTCTTTAGGGAATGACTATGGTGTGGTTAACGACGTTATTTCCAGCAGCAAGACCACGAAGTTGTGATCCAACGGTTGAGAGCTGTACAAAACCAAATCATCTCCAACTCGCCCTCCTGTTCATGTCTTTTGCAGTGATGTCGATAGGCTCAGGTGGGATTAGGCCATGTTCATTAGCCTTTGGTGCAGACCAGTTTGATCAGCCTGAAAATCCAGAAAACCCAAAAATCCTACAGCGTTTTTTTAACTGGTACTATGCTTCGGTTGGGATTTCTGTGATGATATCAGTCACAGTTATAGTTTATATTCAAACGGAGAAAGGATGGATTTTAGGTTTTGGAATTCCTGCAGTGTTGATGTTATGCTCAACTACCATGTTTTTCATCGGTTCTCCTCTTTATATCAAAGTGAAGGCAAATAAGAGCTTGTTCACTGGCTTTTTTCAAGTTGTTGCCGCATCTTTCAAGAATAAAGATCTTGCTTTTCCATCAAAAAGTTCGAACCATTGGTTTCATCACAACAAGGGTACCAAGATTATCGTACCCACGAACAAAATACGGTATTTTTTTTCATCATCTAATGTCATCAATATTTACACTATTTGATTACCAAACTAGCTGGTATACATAAGTTAGGTAACGACAACATGCAAGAAGCATGACCAAGTTAGGCATAGATCCTTTACTAAAAATTGCTTTGGAAACTCCGAAAACAATACATAAGAATTTATGGTTAGATTCGTAGTATATACTCTCGATTTATAAAATCTAGTGTTTTATCGTTGTTAATAACGCAAAGTGATATATGCGATATATATTATTAAAAAAAGACTAGCTAAATCGGATATATTCTTTCTTGTTTGTTTCTCTTATGTTTATGTAGATTCTTGAACAAAGCCTGCATACTGAAGAACCCCGAGAAGGATGTGACTCCTACAGGAGAAGCTGTAGATCCATGGAGCATGTGCACAGTGAAGCAAGTCGAAGAATTCAAAGCACTAATCAAGGTGCTCCCGATATGGTCAACAGGCATAGTGATCGCAGTCACTGTAAACCAACACTCTTTCCCTGTGCTTCAAGCAAACTCCATGGATCGACATTTGATAGGGAGTTTCAAAATTCCACCAGGATCCTTCGATGTTTTTGCATTACTAACTTTAACCATATGGGTCGCTCTTTATGACCAACTTCTAGTACGCCAGATTGCAAAACTCACAAAAAGACCACAAGGTTTTAGCCTAAAACAAAGAATGGGAATCGGTATTTTTCTTTCATGTCTAGCCATGGTTGTGTCGGCAATTGTGGAAAGAAAGAGGCGTGATGCAGCTATTACCCAAGGGCTTTCGAGGAACCCTTATGGAGTTGTAAATATGTCTGCATTCTGGCTAATACCACAGTATTCCTTGATAGGTTTAGCTGAGGCTTTCAATGCAATAGGGCAAATAGAGTTCTACTACTCTCAGTTTCCAAAGAGTATGACTAGCATTGGAGTGGCTCTATTTGCACTTGGGAATGCTGTTGGAAACCTGGTCGGGAGTCTAATTGTTGGGGTCGTGAATGGGTACTCAAAACAAGGTGGAAGAGTGAGTTGGGTTTCAAACAATTTGAACCAAGGTCACTATGATTATTACTATTGGATTCTTGCCATTTTGAGTTTGGCAAATTTTTTCTACTTTTTAGGTTGTAGTTGGGCTTATGGTCCTTGTGATGATCCAAAACAATGGGATGATGAAGTAGAAGAAGTTGAGGAGGTTCAAGAGATGAAATTTGTGAAGGGATCTTCATCTCCCATGCATCATAGGATCTAGATGATCTTCATTGGTACGTCCATTTGGATTCGTAATTTCACTAGATCTTGTTTATCAAATAGTATGTTGTGAAATTGATTAATTGTTATTAATTGGAGTTCGTAGTTGTTTGGTTTAAGCAAATTGATGTAGCTATGAATTGTTTTTATTTCGTCTGTGAAGGCATGAGTATATATAGTTATATACCGTATAAAACCTAATTTTGTAATTGTTGGTTGTCTAAAATGAAAAAAAAATGAGTGTAAAGTATCTACAATACATTGAATATTTTACGGTTTAACGTATCATCATTTTGTAATAATTCATATCAAAATAAATAAAATAAAAATATGATCAGAATATATTAATAGAATAATGATTAGTTCATAGTTAATGATGCAATTAGTGACAAATTATGAGACTTAATATCTAAAAGAAAGAAAAACGTCACTTTGATCAGGCAGTAAATTCGAGTTAATGGAAGAGTTTCATCAGTTAAGCATCTAGGTATTATATATAGCATGTAAAATCGAGTGAAAACCCCACAAGAATTCCGGAAATAGACTGAGAATCGAAGTAGAAGTATGAGCTAGAAGTTCTCGGGGATTTTCAAAGTTTTCTAGCAATTAAGGTTGCATGTAGCGTGACAAACTTTGGTTAAAGCCTAACGCCAATAAGGTGAGTTTCGTGTGAATTTTGTGGTTGCTTGTATGAAAAGTTGATTCTAAATTATTTGCAATTATATGTTACTGTTGTTATTGCTATGAATATTTGTGTGAAATTTTGTGAATTATTCCGTATAAAAGGGTGAAAATGGTGGGTGACATATATATAGGAAACAGGTGTATTACTACACAGTCTTATTAGTAGTCGACGTACAGGGTGTAGTACGCGGCGGAGAGCTTACGCTCTGATTAATTAGCCATAAGCATATTTGTTGTGCCCCATGGAGGGACTTGTTCCCTGAAAATGACGGTAGTTCCCTTATGTGTCACCAAGGGTGGTAAGAAAGGAAATGCATTATATTTGATAAATTATTGTATTTGTTTTTATTTTATTGACGTCAATATGCATGAAAACGACGAACTCATTAGGCCCTAGGCTTATCCATTAGAAGTCAGGGTCGCGGAAGGGGTCGTATGGCACACATGATCACTAGAGAAGAATTGGCTGATGAGATTGATTGGGCGATTTGAGCCACCTTGCCCGATGTAGTTTCTTAGGCATGAGAAGCTATAATGGGTGAGTATGAAGGTAACTTGGGTGGAGGTGAAGAAGACTATTAGTACAGTACACCAATTATGAATCAGGAGCCAAGTATTGCACAACCCTCAAGGCATCATGACAACCACAATTGGTGAGGTTGTAGTTACAAGACATTCATGAATTATAGGCCACCTGTTTTTAACGGGGAAATTGGTCCCGTTTTGTCATCAACATGGATCATGGAGATTGAGGGAACATTTGATACTAGCAAGTGTGCGGATGAGGACAAGGTGATTTATGTTGCGACAATGTTAAAGGGGGAGGCAATGCATTGGTGGGGCATGGTGAAGGAAGTTAGGGGGCGTGAGGCGGCTAAGAACATGTCATGGGATGAGTTTCTAAAAATCTTTAAAGAAAAGTTTTGCCCACGAACACCGATTAAGCGGTTAGAGAAAGAATTCTTGAGGTTGGAGCAAGGGGAATATGACTGTGAGGGAGTACACCACAAAGTTCACGGAGAAGGCTAGGTTTGCCGAATTTTACATATCTATAGAAGAAAGAAGGGTGGAACGCTATATTTGGGGATTGAGTACAGCTATCCATGAATTTGTGCAAATTCAGAAACTGGGTACTTTCCAGTCTGTTATTGATGCCGCAAAAGGTCGCGAACGTGAAAAGAATCGTCAAGGTGAAGACAGGGCTTTGGGGAAAAGAAAATGGGATGGTACGGATAAGGATTCGAAGAAAGGAAAGACTTCAGGGCAAGAATGTAAGGTTGATCAAGGTTCTGGAGTAAAGCAATGTCCGAAATGCAACCGTTATCATAGGGGGGAGTGTAACATGAATCAGAAAGTTTGCTACAAGTATGGGAAGCCAAGGCACATAGCCACAAAATGTAAGACAGGAAGGGTATGTTACGAGTGGGCATCCCCTAACCACATTAAGCCGGAATGTCCCCAGAGTAAAGGTAACAACAATCAAGGCAGGATAACAGACAATCGGTCGGCGGATAAAAAGCCTAACACTAGTAGACCAAAAGCTAGATCTTTTCACATGACGGCTTAGGAGGCTCAGGAGACCCCGGATGTGGTGACATGTACTTTCCTAGTAAACTCAATTCATGCTAGGGTGTTATTTGATTCTGGTGAAAATAATAAAGATTTATGGTGATCGGCGAGTTAAGGACTCTATTTTGATATCAGTGACTAACGCAACTCGTTATCTAAAGAAATGGTGTCAAAGTTATTGGGCATATGTTCTCGATGCTAAGCAGGACAAGCCTGAAATAACACATATACCAGTTGTACGCGAGTTCCAAGATGTGTTCCCTGATGACCTAACTAGCTTGTAACCGGATAGGCAAGTGGAGTTTCGAATCGATCTTACCCCAGGAGTAGCATCGATAGCTCGTGTGCCCTATCGGTTAGCAACAACCGAAATGAAGGAGTTGATGGCTCAGTTGCAATATTTGCTTGACAAGGGTTTTATTCGGCCCAGTACCCCACCGTGGGGTGCACCAGTATTGTTCGTTAAGAAGAAGGATGGGACCATACGAATGTGCATTGACTACAAGGATTTAAACAAGGTGACTATAAAGAATTGGTATTCGTTACCGAGAATTGATGATCTATTCGATAAACTTCAGGGTGCAAGTTACTTCTCGAAGATCAATTTGCGGTCGGGGTATCACCAACTGAAAGTCAGGGAAGAAGATTTGTCAAAGACAACCTTTCGAACTAGGTCTGGTCATTACGGGTTTCTAGTAATGCCATTTGGTTTGACCAATGCACCAGCTGTGTTCATGTACCTGATGAACCAGGTGTGCAAGCCATACCTAGACAAGTTTGTAATTGTATTTATCGATGATATCTTGATATACTCTAGAAGTAAGGCAGACCATGAGAAACATCTGCGGCTAACACTTAGTTTATTGAAGAAAGAAAAATTATTTGCCAAATTTTTGAAGTGCGAGTTTTGGCTTCGGGAAGTCCAATTTTTGGGCCATGTTGTAAACGAACATGGTATCAAGGTGGACCCAGCAAAGATTGAGGCGATTGAAAAGTGGGAACCACCAAGGACCCCATTAGAATTTCAAAGTTTTCTTGGGTTGGTGGGATACTATCGAAGGTTTATACAAGATTTCTCGCACATAGCTGCACCGCTAACTACCCTGACAAGGAAAACTGTGAAGTTCGAATGGAAGCCAGAGCAAGATAATGCCTTTAACGTCTTAAAGGAAAAGCTTAGCAATGCACCAGTATTATCTTTACCAGAAGGCAATGATGGTTTTGTTGTTTATAGTGATGCATCCAAGTTAGGTTTGGGGTGTGTTTTGATGCAAAACTTTAAGGTGATTGTTTATGCCTCACGACAGTTGAAGGTTCACGAGCGTAAATACCCAACACATGATATGGATTTGGTTGTAGTAGTTTTCGCTTTAAAGATTTGGAGACATTATTTGTATGGGACAAGGCGTCAAATCTTCACTGATCACAAGAGTCTTAAATACTTGTTTGATCAGAAAGATTTGAACATGAGACAATAATGGTGGATGGAACTATTAAAAGATTACGACTGTGAGATATTGTATCATCCAGGGAAGGAAAATGTGGTAGCTGATGCATTAAGTCGTAAGGAAAGAAGAGAACCACCTAAGATTTGAATGATGAAGATGAATGTAACCACCAACTTACTAGATGATTTGAGAAAGAGTCAGGAGGAGGCATCGAAGGAAGAGAAGTGGAAAAGTGAAGGAGTGGTGGGAGTAATAAAATCATTGGAAAAGGATAGTCGTGGCTTGAAGTGTTTCCAAGGAAGGGTTTGGGTACCACGAGTGGGTGAAGTGCGTAACCTACTTCTCAAGGAAGCGCACATGTCAAAGTACTCAATCCATCCGGGAACAAACAAGATGTATCAAGACCTACGAAGATCTTACTGGTGGCCACGGATGAAAAAGGATATAGCCTATTTTGTTGAAAGGTGTCTGACGTGCTTGAAGGTGAAGGCTGAACACCAAAGACCATACGGTCAGTTACAGTCAATGGAGATTCCAGTGTGGAAATGGGATCACATCACAATGGACTTTGTGATTAAGTTACCAAGGACACCAAAAGGTTATGACACGATTTGGGTAGTTGTGGATAGATTAACAAAAACGGCGCATTTCCTTCCGATTAAGGAGACGTATCCGTTACAAAGGCTAGCTAAATTATACATTGACGAGATAGTGAAACTGCCTGGAGTTCCATTATCTATTATTTTGGATCGGATAGTCGCTTTACGTCGACATGTTGGGGTAGTTTCCAACGAGAAATGGGTACTCGAGTAAAATTGATCACGGCATACCATCCGCAAACAGATGGGAAAAGTGAACGGACAATACAGACCTTGGAAGATATGTTATGGTCTTGTGTTATTGATTTTGGAGGGTCTTGGGAAACTCATTTGCCATTAATTGAGTTTGCCTACAACAATAGCTATTATGCAAGTATAAAAGTCGCACCATATGAGGCTCTATATGGCAGGAAATCTAGAACTCCATTATGTTGGAATGAGGTGGGGGAGAAACAGTTGGCTGGACCTGAACTTGTTCAGCAAACTACCGACAAAATCCAGGTGATTAGAGATAACATTAAGGTCGCTCAGGATCGGCAGAAAAGTTATGCAGATAAGCAGAGAAAGCCAATAGTGTTTCAGGTTTGTGATAAAGTTATATTAAATGTGTCCCCATGGAAGGGCGTTGTGCGTTTTTGTAAGCAGGGGAAGTTAAGTCCTCGCTACGTTGGACCCTTTACAATTAAGGAACGAGTTGGAGAGGTGGCCTATCGATCGGAGCTACCAAGGGAAATGAAGGGAATTCATAGCGCGTTCCATGTCTCTAATCTAAAGAAGTGTCTAGCGGACGCTGCCATGGAAGTGCCACTTCAAGAAATAAAGG